>NW_006204720.1:12088-13836 GCF_000334495.1 Tupaia belangeri chinensis | reverse complement strand
AACATGAATAAAGAACAGTCTGACTTCTTTGGAAAGAATTCCAGTGATGTATGATCCTCAAATGGTCTTGTAACATTTTTCTTTTCATACATAACACCATACGGTTTCTTCAGTGCATACACATCTTTAAGTACTTATGTCACTGTTGGATTTGCATTTCCACCTTTAATCAGCATGGCATTTTCAATATTTTCACTGAGTTTCAGTTCTCTCTTGTTAAGGAATCTCTTGGGCCTTTTCGTTTTGGGCTTTACAACTCGATACAAAGAGTCCATTGCTACCGTCACCAGAACCTGGGAACCGCTCACTGCCACTCTTGATGGAAAGAATTTGCTGTGGTTTGTCCCCTCAAACTTCATGTTGATTTGGTTCCTGTCACAACAGTATTACAATGATGGATAGGGCTGAGCAGTAGGACAGTGGTAACTCAATGCTCTGCAGAGTTGGCTCACACAGGAAGGCCCTGGGTTTGTGTCTGAAGACTGCAAACATGTCAGGCCCACATGTACACATGATCTGGGACTGGGGAAGCTGGGGGTCAATCATGGTATGAGGACTTTTTGGAAGTGCTATCTCTCTGTCTCTTTCTATCTCTCTTGTTCAAAGATAAAGAAATAAATAGCATTTTTTTGAAAATTATTTTTTACAAAATAGGCTGGAACATTTGGTAGGTGATTAGCATTAGAGAAGGTCATCAGAGTGAGGCCCCCCATGACTGAATCCTGATAGCTTTATAAGAAAGAGACATACAGATACAGAAGCATGTGCTCTCTTGCCTTCTCACAATATGATGCCCTGAGCCACCTGGGCTCTGCACAGAGTCCCCATCATCAAGAAGGCCCTGAGGAAATGAAGCCCCTTGATCTTGGATATCCAAAGTTGTGAGCTAAATAGTGTTCCTTATAAATGAAAGACAAAAGTTTGCTTAGCTCCTGGGTAAAGAAATATAGGTAGTTTTGTTGTAAGCAACAGAGAATGAACTATACAAACCTCAGGACCACACTAGAAAGAAATAATAACAAAAGAAATGACAATACAGATAATGTTATTTCTTTTTTTGGGGGGGTGGGGACAGAGAGATTTTGCTATAGGGTGCATGTGCTTGCCAGAGAGACAGAAAGTGAGAAATCACCCTTCAGGGTGGATGGCCATGTTGCAATCCCTTCTCCTCCATTCTCCCCTTGATTCTGGATATGCATGCACACACACCTGGCATTGAGTTTCAAACTGCCAGGTCTAGAACTTGAATCATGGTTGACCATGTGGGAGTCCAGCATCTCAACCATCATGCCACCTACTGGACCCAGATAGTGTTATTTCTATGAGCCATTTCAGTTGCTCTATATTACATACTCTCCCAAATCTCAGCCCAACACTGAGCCTCATTTTAATTCAACGACAAACACAATGTAAATACAAACACAGACACATACGCAAACCAGATCCCAATCTAAACACTGTATCACTGCCCATGATCTAACATACTAAGCCAAAATGCCAAATCTAACCTTTGTATAACTTCATCCCTGACCCTGAATTTTGATGTTAACTTTGATCCTGACCTCCATTCTAACATTAATTCTCATCTTGACTCTAACCGTCAAATTTAATCTTGAGTTTGACCTTGACATTGTCCTGGAAGTATACCTGCCTTTCCCCTTGGGTCTTTTGACATATGTCCTGTCTCCATCATCTGACTTTCTATCACTGACATGTCCTTTGATCCTGACCTTATGTGTTTGTGTTTC
>NW_006204720.1:5750-11935 GCF_000334495.1 Tupaia belangeri chinensis | reverse complement strand
AAGAAGGGAAAATTATCTCTTGTACACTAGGACTACTCTTCTCTGCCCTTGGACATGAAAACTCCAAATTGTTCAACCTTTGGTCCCTGGGACTTGCACAGCAGCCTCCTGAGATTCTTGGACCTTTAGTCTCAGACTGAGAGTTACACCATTGACTCCTTTGGTCCCTAGGCCTTCCAGTTTGAACTGGACCACATTGCTGGCTTTTCTGGTGATCCTGCCTGCAGATGGCCTATTAGGAGACTTCTCAGCCTTCATAATAGTGTGAGCTACTTTCCCTAAAAAGAAGAAAATTCAAAAAATTTATGGAAAATGTAATTAATGTACAAATCTATTTTGGTGCACCCCCCCTCATGAAATCCATGCAATTTTCTCATACTGAGCATTTTCTATGAACACTTTAGAAATCCCTCATAAATAATCTTTCATATACCTGTATATCTACCTATATATATATGGGAAGTCATCAAAAATTCATGAAAATGCTATTATGAAAAAAAGGCATGATTTTTAAAAATCTCGATATTTTGGGTGCACACACACTATCTGGCATGCTTTTTACCTTGCTGGGCCCAGACTTGACCATGTAGTTGGCCACGTGGGTTACAGCTGTCTTAACTACTATGACATGCCAGCTGGCCCTGGGACATCTTTAAACAATAAAATTAAGTGAAAATGTGCAAGGGATCTAAGTAGACCTTTCTCAAAAGATGCCATACAAATGGCCAATGGATATGAAAATGTACCAAACATCAACTATTATCCAGGAAATGCAAATAAAACCCACAATGAGATATCACCTCACACCATTTAGAATCAATATAGTTATAAAATGAAACTTTTTTAATGGCAAAAAATCTAAATAGGAACTTCTTAAAAGAGGACATAGAAATGTGTTAGGAAGTATGTGGAGAAAATGGAACACTTGGACTGGGGCAGAAATATGAATTGCTTAGTTATTGGTACATAATATGAAGGTTCCTCAAAAAATTAAAAAATTTGCCATTTGAAAACAACAAACAAACAAAAAAACTTGCCATTTGATCCAGTGAGCCTACTACTGAGTACATATACATAAGAATTAAATTCAAGATCTCAAAGATATCTGCACTCTCATGTCTATTGCTATATTTATTGTAATAGTTAAGATATAATAACACCAAAAATACTAATGGCAGGAGAACCAAGATTTTTAAAAATAGTATAAATATGCAGTGGAATATTAGCCTTTAAAAAGAAGAAAAATTCTGTCATTTGCAATCACAGAGACTGGCCTGGAGAACATTATGCTGAGTGAAATATGTCTGACACACAAGGAAAGAAGCGGCATGATCCCACTTTTATGATGAATATAAACTAGTCCAATTCACAGAAGCAAAGAATAGAAGAGTGTTTACCAGGGGGATTGGAAAAGGGGTCATGTGGAGAGGTTAAAGTTTCAGTTACATGAGATGAGGAAGTTCTGGAGATCTACTGTATAACAAAGGGCCTGTATATAAAGTACATTATTGTGTACTTGACATTGGACTATAGCTTAGGTTCTATGTTAAGTGTTCTTATCAGAAAATAAAAATAAACAAGTAAATGAAAGGGAGCAGGAGGAAACTTTTAGAGTTGATGGACAAAGTCATGGCCTTACTTGGGGTGATGGTTTCAAGGGCACATACCTATCCAAACGTACATATACATATGTAGTGTATACAGACTCACTACATATATACAGCTTCTCTTACCAAGCATATTCCAGTAACATGCCCGAGCACTTCTACACGCAGAATGATCCTCAGCTAGGGAAGAAAAAGTGGGGCCTGTATGTTTTTAACAAGTGCCATCTTTTCCTTTCCAGTACCAGAAAGCAAGCAGCCAGGGAAAATAGGGAAAAAAACAGGTCTCTGGCTCCTGGTTCCAGGAGAGAGAGTCTCCAACCACTTTGGATCAGGGTGCTGAGCATATGGCCCTGAAAGCAACAAGAGCAATCTGGACATCAGGGTGACTGCCCCTAAACTGTGGGGCCATGGCTGGCTCCCTCTCTGAAGGATAAGCTGTCCCGGGTTGGCAGGGTTTACAGGGAACTTAGGGTGAAGGCTCTGCTTCTCTCCTGCCCACTCACCTACTCTTTACCTGTGGTGGCAGCAGTGGTGGTGGTGCCAGCTCCATCCAGATGGCAGTAAGCTGTGGCTGCTCCTGGCCTCCCAGGAGCCTCTGCAGAGCCCACCTCAGCCGCCTACTAGGCACAGGTGTCCCATGACTGCAGTGGCACCAAGCTCTTGGCTGCTGATTGCCAAGGTGGGAAGAGCATGGCCGTGGCCGTGCCCTTGCCTCAGGAGATTTACTGTATAACAAAGGGCTTGTATATAAAATACATTATTGTGTACTTGACATTGAATATCCAGAATATTCTGTCTGGAACTCAACCAGGAAGGGGTGCAGGAGCAAGGAGATTGGGAATGGTTGGCTGAGGGTGGTGGTTAGGGAGGATGTTGGCAGAGGGTGGCAGTGATTCTGGGAGGAGAGTGAGGGGAGGTCAGGAGGATAACATCCAGTTTGTATTCACTTTCTAGTGGGGAAATACCCTTTGTAACTAAAAATATTATACTAATTGTGAGAACCCCAGGTGTAGTGTGTGAGAGATAAGCCCGTTCAGACTTCCTATAATTTTCCACTGAGCAGTGTTACTTGTAACTAAAAATATTATACTAATTGTGAGAACCCCAGGTGTAGTGTGTGAGAGATAAGCCCGTTCAGACTTCCTATAATTTTCCACTGAGCAGTGTTACTGGGTGAGCAAGAGAAAGTTGAGGGCCAATGATGTGGAAGTTTCCCAATTGTCCAAGTGGGTTTTATGGTTGTTTATAAAAAAAACTTACTGCAATGTTCTCGCAACGAAAGCAAACAAACTTTAAGAAATTAATCAATTTTGTTGGCCTGCGCGTGGCAGTGGGCCTGGGCTCTTTATCTCTCTCTCTCTCATGTACTCACATTCACACACATGCTCTTTATGATAAAAATACATAAATCATTGATTTTTAAAGCATATGCATAAAGGTTGGCCCCATGGTCTAGTGATAAGAGCCAGATCCCATATGACTGATGGTAGTTTGAATCCCAATCCTGATGGCTTGAAAAACATGTCAGGGGTGCATTCCCAAGGCCCTAGAGGAAGGAAAAATGAAGGAGCAAGGACTACATTGCAACCACACCCCATGGGGGAGGGGTGCTTTCTCTTTCTCCCAGTCTCTGTCTCTGTCTCTTCCTGGCAAGTGCACATGCCCTGGCAACAATAAAAAATACAGACACACACACATATTCACACATAATATACACCTTTTTATATATAAAAATGCATATATATGTCTATATATGTATATATATATATAAATATACATGTAAATATACATACACACACACACACACACACAATTCTCTAATCATCACAATCCCAGTTTAGAACCTTTCTGTCACCCTTAACAGACTTCTCTAACTTAACTTTATTGGCTGCATTCGACATAGTCCATCCCCTTCTCCTTTTAGAAATGCTCCCACTACTTATTTTCCAGTTTATTCATTACTTATTTTCCAGTTTACTACATTCTATGATCGACCACACTGTTTATTCCATTTGTTTCTCCACAGCTCGTTTCTATTTTCTCTCAAACCTCTCACCGTTAGTTTTTAGGATTTTTGAAAGCTGCTCTTGTACTTGTTCGAAGAGTAAGAAAGACAGAAAGCATCCCTCAGATGTCATGATCTGCCTCCAGCCATAGCCAGATCAGATCATGGGCACACAGATGACCACCATACTCAGAGTGTTCTCTGGATACAAACTCCAAACCCTCCCATGTGGATCAGTCTCATAGAGCATCCTGCTTTATTACTGTGCCACTGTCCAGCCCCCGCACCATTAGTTTTGACCCTATAGACCTTGAACTAATTTCATCTCTCACTTGTCCCCTTGGCTCAAAATGCCACCTACATTGGCATGACGTCTGCATCTGTTTATCTATGCCAAGCTAATCAATTCAGTTGAGGCTCACACTCACGTAGCAGCCTCCAGAACATCTCGATATCAACATCTCACATGCCAAGGCCAAACTCCAGACTCCTCCTTGAACCTGCTCTGCATTGGTCCCCTACAGGCCTTAGCTCTGGGTCTTCCTCGACATCTTCTCTTCTCTCCGTGTCATCCACAACTCCATCAGCCAAGCTCCCATCCCAGCTTCTGGGCAGTCTGTAACTGATTCTCGTTTTCCTCCCCCTATTTTAACCTGGTCAGAGTCATTATCCCCTTGTGATGGCATGACGGTAGAGCCTTCTAACCAAACACCTGCTCGTTCCCATGCTCTGCAGGTGAGAGTTCTGCGGTAAGGAGTTGGAAATTATCAGTCCACATAACAGAAATGAACAAATGGAAAAGTCCACAGTTTTTCTTCTACCTATAAAATAAACAAACTGCTGCCCTCGGATTTAGAAAAAGCTATCTTTGATACAGAATATCACAGCCTACTGGAGCAGAAACACGTATGGGAAACAGAACTAAGGCAGGAAAACCTGAGTGTGATAGAATTACTAGAGGCTGAGTGGAAAAGTTTGAGCACGAAAAATTCCAGGCTGTCCAGCCATGGCAATGTAGTGGTTAATGCAACACTCTGTACCATACTGAGGAAAGGTTTGTGTCCCAAGGTCCCCCTGTACACACCAGGCACATGTGCCTGCATGTGTCTGTAATTCTGGCTGGCAGAGATGGGGAAAGGACCATGGACTAAAACCTTGTGGAGAGTGCCTCTCTCCCTTTCTACATTAAAATAATAAAATCAATACATTAAAAAAAATCAATAGGTTAAAGTCATAGGAAGTCTCACACACACGTGAGTTTTACTTCCAATAAGTCAACCAGGTTATCACAGAAATTATTGGAAAAAATCCTCTCAGTTTCAGAGAAGGTGATCTTGTTTTATTTTCTGTGTAACATACGAGTTCACAATGAGGTCCAGAAAGAATATAATAAACTCAAAGTATTTAAATAATTTTTCAGGCTGTCATTTGATCATGAGAAAAGAAGAAAATAACACTTTCATTTAAAAATGAGATAAACTAATAAATATGAATTTAGTATATTATTGATAAATGAGTTTCTTTTAAAGCTGAGAAAGTAAGATGAATTTTGGTTTCAGTCTAAGATATTAGAACTTAAAAATAATGTAAATTTTAGTATACTTAATTTTTCTATCTTCAATTACTTTACAGTGGTGGATATATGAACAATAAAAATTAATAAACAGGAATGTAGACACATTGTTTTCCTTTTCTTGGGCTCTGGATGAAGCTCCACCAAACACTGGCCTGTTTCAATTTTAGTATTCACGTCACAACTGTGTACGTCTCTGATTCTGTATCAGAATTTTCCCTCAGAAACAAGCCTAAAGCCAATTTCGATCCATCAAAACCCTAAGTAAACAAGTATTTTGTAAAGTAATTCTTGTTAAAATAGTATGCGAGAGAATAAAGAATAAAACAGGTGAGAACATTCCAGAAAGTGAAAGCTTCCATACTCACTATTTAAGAAAAACATCCGGAAGCCACAGCAAAGCCCCTTCCTCAGCATTGGGCAAGGCATCTGTGGATGAGCCCCAGGAGGTCCCAGAACCGGCCCCTGCCCTGGGCCTCTGCAGGTCAGTCCTGAAGGAATAAGGAGCTCTGCACTGTGGAGGCAGTTCCTGGGTTCCCACAAACAGGCCTGCACACCACTTGGGGCAGAAAAGGTGTGTTCTGGAGCTGCCTACCGACCACCAGGATGCAGCGCAGGAAGCATGGGATCACTTTTTCCAAGAGGTCCTGAGGACCCTCTTGGGTCCTGGGGTCCTCTGAAGCTGCAGGTAGGTAGACAGGAAGGGCGAGCAATAAAGTGCTTACTTCACAAGGGGATGAACTGTTTGTTCACAAACTCACTGTGAATGTGGCCTTGGGCTTGACTTTCTGTCATTGGGTTGTTTGCTTAACCAGAATTCCTCATTTCATGGTGAGTTATAAAAGAAGCCTTTCACTTCTCTTTTGTTCTTTATAATATTCTCTTATTATCATTTTAATATTCATGAGATCTATAGATGATATCTCACTACTGATATTGGACATTTGTGTCTTCTCTCTTTTTCTCACTTAACCAAGCTAGAAATTTATTGATTTTATGG
>NW_006204720.1:0-5378 GCF_000334495.1 Tupaia belangeri chinensis | reverse complement strand
CAGGCCCAAGGTCCCAGGAGGAGAATGGAAGAGAAATGATTGTAGCATGGCCATGCCCCTAGCCCATGATTTTCCACTTTCTCTCTCTTACTGTCTCTCTCTCCCTCTCAGGTAAGCATGCATACTCAAAGGCAAAAACCTCTTAAAAAAAAAAAAGAAAGAAAAAACCCTTTCTTGATTTTCTGTCTAGCCCTAGCTCCCCACATGCCGCTCCAGTTGTACCACATTTACTGTGTCTCTCTCCGCCTGCCATACACTTAAGATGGGTACTTTTCACTATCTTTGAATTTCATGCTGATACACAAACAATGGGAAAGAAAAGAGGATCATTGGAGGTTATGGAGACAAGTATATTTTATTTTCAACCTCCCCCCCCCAACTGACTATATGATTGCAGGTTGGGTTCTAGGTGGAATGTTGAGATGTTCTCTGGGATTTATTTGGTTGCTAGATCTATGGTTTCAGGGAAGGGCCCTGTGGTGCCTGCAGAACCATGGAGGAGCTGTGATCCTGTGTGGAGTTTGGCTTTGGCCTGATTCTTAGAAAGCTGTGTGAGATGGTGGCATTGCAGTTGCCTGATTATCTGTGTCCTGAGTCACTTTCCATAGCCTCCAAAGGAGCCCCTGCTGTGTGCACCAGTCACCACTGTACTGATGGCGCCCATTTGTATTCACACTTGTTCACTCTGTTGGAAGATGACTATATGGAAGACGTGATATGCAACTGGTAGAGATGCCAGCTGCCTGGATTCAGGAGACATGCCAGCTCATTAACAAGCTTCATGCTGCAGAAAAGGAGACTGCAGAGACTGAGTCATCTTTAGAGAGTGCCAGGATGGAGAAAGGGTCTTTAAATATCCCCAGCCTGGGGACAGTCTGTGGGATGTTGGTTAAAGCAACTGGGTCCTCCATAGCCTTCTTGCAGTTTGAATCCTGGGTTCCGTGGCCTGAAAAATATGCGAGGCATGTGAGCATGTGTGATCAAAATTTTGAAAGAGGTGGGAACCAACAGTTAGCATAATGGCTATGTTGCTGGACTCCCACGTAGTCGACCGCGGTTCGCGTCTTGGACCCAGTGGCTTAAAACTCACGCCGGGAGTGTGTGTGTGCATGCCCAAGATCCCGAGAGGAGAATGGAGGAGAAGGGATTGCAGCGTGATCCTCCCACCTGGGGGGTGATTTCTCACTTTCTGTCTCTAATGTCTCTCTCTGTCTGTCTGGAGAGCGCATGCGCCCTATGGTGAAAATCTCTCCAAAAATTTTTCTTGAAAGAGGGAGAAATGGAAGAGAAGGGGTTGCAGTGGGACCATCTCATCATCCCCACCCCACGATTGTGGTGGGTGGGGAGGAGGAGTGTTTTTTTCATTCCATCCACCCACCAGTTTCTCTCTAGTGAGCTCACACACCCTCTGGAAAATTAGAAAAAAAGAGAAGAATAAGAACAATAAGAAGAAGCAAATATTCCCAACTTTGTAGTAATTTACAGGAAGATGAGGAGGATGAAGCTAATGCTTATGGAGGATTTAATTCCCCTGGTTCAAGAACTGGAGGAGAGATACGAGTGCTCAAAACAACTAAAGGTGATAAAGGAGAGGCTAAACATGGTCAGGTCTCTAGAAGACGTCATGAGAACCACCAAGTCACAAGGAGCTACTCCAGGAGGTCAAGAACACAACTATGACTGCCCTTGCCCAGCAGTGGATCTTAAATCAGCTTTCTTTCCTTCCTTCCACTCAGACCTCTGAATATGAAGGCTATTCAACTCACCTGATGGGCTCTGGATCCAGGGGAGCAGATTCTCCCTGGGTTGAATTTCCTCCATATGCCCAGGGTGGACAAAATAGTGACCTCTTACATGGTCTGTTCCTCCAGATAAAAGAATATTGGACTTCCTGGAACATGGCAGGGAATATGGGATTTCTCTCCCCAGAATGTTTGGATTCTCTCTCATCAGCAGGGAAGGAGATCTTGTCATTAAGAGACTCATCTTTGACTTAAATTGAGTCTTCATCAAGCTATATTTCTCCAGATAAAGTTTTGTAAATATTGTTCTATATTTATAAGTGAATAATTCCTATTTTATTACCTATATAAATACTATATTGTAATTTGAAATTATATATGGGCAAGCAGTAAAGAATTTTAATAGCCAACAGCAATGGTGCTTTTGTAGTGCTATATTCATACCAGGCAAGGCATAACTTGAGGTGAAATCAGCATTTTATTTTTTGCTAAACTGTATCCTCATTTTTCAAAACAAACTACATGGATCTCTGTGGTACATAGTTAAAAGTTGTCCATTAACCAGAATTGATGTTAATTAGCATATTCAAGTATGAAAATAGGGCTAGCCCAGTAGCTCAGTGGTTAAGGAAACCATATCCCACATTGCTGACTGTTGTTCAACTCCTGGCTCAGCGACTTCAAAAACACACCAGATGCATGTGAAAACAAGCCCAAAGCCCTGACAGGGTAGAGACATGGAGAAGAGGTTGTGGCATGTTGTCTCTCTCACTCTCTGGCAAGCATACATGCCTTTGGCAATAAAAAAACAAATGTATAAATGGATAAATATTACAGTATAAAAATGGTAAAGATGGTGTCTTTCACTGTCAGAAGACTGCTTTTAGAGTATTTTGATCTTGAAGATATCCCACTAGGACAATCTGGGGAACCTCTGCATCAGTGCCCCCCCATCCCTTTCTCACAAACTTACACTCTTCAGGATGAGCTGACAGAAGAGTCAAGAGATTTTTTTTTTTTTTTTTGAGAGGTTTTTGCTATAGGGACATGTACTTGCCAGAAAGACATAGAGAGAGAGACAGACAGAGAGATAGAAAGCGAGAAATCACCCTCCAGGATGAATGGCAACGCTGCAATCTCTTCTCCTCCATTCTCCTCTCAGGATCTTAGGCACATACACACATGCGCCCAGCATGAGTTTAAGCCAACAGGTCCAGGACTCGAACCATGGTCAAGTACATGGAAGTCCTGGGACAGCCATTACACTAACTGCTGGTTCCTCAAGAGCTTCTTAAACTATACAGAATGAAGACAGGGTTCCAAAGAATTATTAGGTTTAGTCACAAGTGAGAGTACTGCACATATACTCTCACTAAACCTAATACATATGTATACACACACATATGTATTAGAAACACAGGACATTCTGAGCAACTGAGGGAAACATGAATTCAAAGATAGAGAAAGCATCGTAAGAAGGTCATTTTTAACCCCCCAATTAACTTTAAAAACAAAGGCAGGTATATTGACTTTATTTGAAAAAGTATAGAAGGGAAGCAGTTAGAGAGCACATGAGTTTTCTCTTCTGCAACTTGATCATAATAAAGCACAACTCTTTGGATTGAACCAATGGGAAAATATGTCACTTGTGACCAGTACATTTCAATATGTACTGACATTAGATACAGGAAACACATAGTTTGACTTGTCATTATCAGGAGAGACAGACAGAGAGATAGAAAGCGAGAAATCACCCTCCAGGATGAATGGCAACGCTGCAATCTCTTCTCCTCCATTCTCCTCTCAGGATCTTAGGCACATACACACATGCGCCCAGCATGAGTTTAAGCCAACAGGTCCAGGACTCGAACCATGGTCAAGTACATGGAAGTCCTGGGACAGCCATTACACTAACTGCTGGTTCCTCAAGAGCTTCTTAAACTATACAGAATGAAGACAGGGTTCCAAAGAATTATTAGGTTTAGTCACAAGTGAGAGTACTGCACATATACTCTCACTAAACCTAATACATATGTATACACACACATATGTATTAGAAACACAGGACATTCTGAGCAACTGAGGGAAACATGAATTCAAAGATAGAGAAAGCATCGTAAGAAGGTCATTTTTAACCCCCCAATTAACTTTAAAAACAAAGGCAGGTATATTGACTTTATTTGAAAAAGTATAGAAGGGAAGCAGTTAGAGAGCACATGAGTTTTCTCTTCTGCAACTTGATCATAATAAAGCACAACTCTTTGGATTGAACCAATGGGAAAATATGTTACTTGTGACCACTACATTTCAATATGCTGACATTAGATACAGGAAACACATAGCTTGGCTTGTTGTTATCAGAGAGGCCAATCTGACCATCACTGGCAACACCATCATCTTCTGTAAGAGCCTCATGTCAACAGATGACCTGTGTGACCCAGGGTTGAGAAAGAAGACCTGCAAGGCCAGGCATGCTCACAGCTACTCTCCCTTCAAGGAATATTGGCTTTGGGTTTGTTATTGACTTTGTGTTTGCCTCTCATGACCCCCTTCCAGGTCTCCTCACCCAGCACTGCTAACTGGGAATTATCTATCTGAGTTACTGAAACTGCACACGAAGTTTTATATGTTTGGATTCTTGCAATTGTTTGTTTAGTTTGTTTGGATTTTTGTTTCTGTAAAGGGCACATGCACTGAACATAGAGAAAGAGAAGATAAAGCATTCCTCATCTGGAGATTGTCAAATTTCAATCCCTTCTCTCATCTTTCTCCATTTGGGATTTTGGTATGCACACATATGCATCCAGTATGTTTTCCAAACTTTTGATTCCAGGACTCAAACCAGAAGGTCAGTTATATGGGACATGGCTGCTTTAACTTCCAGGTCATGGAGCCAGCCCTCAAGTGTCTTTATTTAAATTTATTTTTTTCCACTAGAGATAGAGAGAGAGAGAGAGAGAGAGAGAGAGAAAAGAGGAGCCACCTCTGAGAGGGTCTTCATATCCCAATACAGTCTCAGCCAGCTCAGATCCTATGCACACAGCAGGCTCAAGGAGGTCCTGAAATAGGGCCTCGGTGCCTTTTCTATGTGGGGCTGGTTGTTATTACCACCATGTCACTGCCTGGCTTCCCTGCAAGCATCTTATAATCCCATTTTTAAAAAGGTATGACACTAATGCAGCAAGATAAAGCAATTCTCATGTTTTTTGTCTGCAAACTGTTGAAATTTTAAGAGTGCTCACTCTGGTGTTTAGCTCTGAGCACTCCGTTCATTCCTCATGTCCTTTTGAAACCAACTGGAGGAGATTCAAGGAAATGAGTCAAAATTCTAAGAGTACCCTCTCAGGGCTGTCAACCCAGCAGCAAACTCCATCACCACAGAGCTGTACATAAGGGTGCAGGGGAGCTGATAGAATACTTTGTAAACTTATTTTTTATTATTTTTCTTTAAGTGTCAGAGGGTGTGCACATGCTCACCAGAGAGAGGAGAAAGAGTAAAATAGAGGAGAGAAAAAGCTTCCTCCAACAGGAAATGGTCACAATGCAATTCTTTCTTTCTTTCTTTTTAAAGCCTTTTTTAAAATTGTATTTTATTTTCTTCTTCCTTTCCTATATATTTTATTTTACAATTAATCA
>NW_006204719.1:0-689 GCF_000334495.1 Tupaia belangeri chinensis | reverse complement strand
AAAAAAAACAGTGCACTCTCTTTACATATAAAGTGTAGACATAGGCACTTTTCCATAGATTGAACTTCTATATATATTGTACAGCTTCAGTAGGTCAGCTGATAGAATAATGAACTTGCTGAAAGCCAAAGTGGCTGACTGTGGTTCCAGATCTTGAGCCAACCTGAAACACAATAAATATATGTGCCCCTAATTATATCTAGCTGGAGGGCAGTGGGGTGGGGAGGACAATGGCTGTGTTAGGGGTACCTGTTAGGGGTAATTTTGTCTCTCTCACAAAAGGAATTAAATTTAGAAAAAGGATAAACTAATCATTTAAAGTCCCAATACAGTTCAGACTTTTAAAGAAATATTTGAGGATTACCCATGATTTGTAAGTAGCTATTAAACTTCATGATGTTTCTTCTTCTACTTGTAGGTAAGGCCATCTCCTGGTTAGGGTGCCAGGGAGTCAAACGTGCTCTCATTCCATGGCAATGGCAGGTAGGACTAATGTGTCAGTATTGCTTACCTCACAATTGAGATGCAGCCACTGAATGATTTTCAATAATTCACTCCAACAAGCAACTAGCAAATAAATGATCAAAGTTGGCACTTTAAATCAAATCTGTTCTCTTCTCTACTACATGTAGATTCTTCCTTTTCTATGTTTTGAAAACTTGGCCCTCTTAAAGTATCAATAATTTATC
>NW_006204718.1:0-604 GCF_000334495.1 Tupaia belangeri chinensis | reverse complement strand
TGTGATTCAAGTCCTGGACAACAGGGCTTAAAGCTCAAGTTGAGCATGTGTGTATGGGTGTCCAAAATCCTGAGAGGAGAATGGATGAGGATGGATTGCAGCATGGACGTCCTTCAGAGTGATTTATTGCTTTCTGTCTCTCTCTCTCACAAGCCCTATAGCAAAAATCTCTCTCTCTTAAAAAAAAAAAAGGAAAAAAACTAGTAACAAAGAGTAGTTTCTAAGAAAAATATCTTTGAACTTAAGGAATACATCTTTTTCTTTAATTTTATTATTGTTAATAATTAGAGCCTAACAGATATAATAGTGTTTATGAATTGAATAAGCATTTGTTAAACAAATTATTTAATTATTAAATGTATTATTATTATTTAGTTCTTAATACTGAAGGTTCAGAAATGTCAATTATAGTTCATAACAGAATTTTCACTGTTTTGGAAAAGATGATTCACCTGAGCTTCAATATGTAAAGAATTTATAACTTTTTAAAAGCTATATCATATTAATGGCTATTGTTAAGATGTGTTTTATCTTGAAAAATTATGCTTAATACAATTTATTTCAATTTTTTCCACCTTCAAAAAAGTCAGCAAATATGTGTGTC
>NW_006204717.1:41352-50136 GCF_000334495.1 Tupaia belangeri chinensis | reverse complement strand
AAAAACCTCTCCAAAAAAAAAAATATGTTTACAGGGTGCATACTTGAATTATGAAAGGTAAATTATGTGAAGCAAACACTGCTGTTTAATATCAGAATCTCAGCTTGCTTTTCTTGTTTCTTTTTGAGCTTTTTTTAAAAATCCGAGTAATTTTTAAACATAAACTTCTTCATCAGATGGTCTATTATCCTATCCAGTTTATCTGTTTTTTTAGTCATGACATTAAAGACCCTGCCACATTGCTAGACAGAGAATCTGCCTACCACACTACTTGTGTCAGATTTTGTGACATTAAGGATGCAGACTAGTCTATCTAGGTTGTTTGGTGCTCATTTCCAATTGCTGTCATTCAATGTATTCGGTCATCGGGAAAGTCATGATGTATTTTTCTATGTTTTTCTATGCAAAAATGTGTCATGACTTTTCTAACTGCCTGATATATGTGTTGTATTCTTTCATTTTTTTTTTTGTAGTGTGGCTTTTTTTTTTTTTTTTTTTTTTTTTTACTTACCGAAGGGTGTGTATGCTCACCACAAAGATGGAGAGACAGAGATAGAAAAGAAAATGCTCCTCAGTGGGACACTGGGTCTCAGTGTAATGACTTCTCCACTTCTCCATCCTGTTAGGATTTGGGGCACACATACACTACACCCACCATATTTATCAAGCCACTGGGCCTGGATTAGAACTCCAGTCAGCCAGCAGGACCAGATCCTTTAACCAGGAGGTCATGGCATCCCCCCATTGCCATAGTCTAATTTAGAAAAGGAAACATTCAGGAATATATTAGACACGAGATAGAGTTATTACCGCAATTCTTAATTATGTTTTGAAGTCATTCCAAATGATAATTTCATCTAAGAATAAACTGACCATTACAGTAAAAGAGGTATGGAATAGCCCACCAGTAATGAAAAAGTGACATTATCTTTTATTTTTTTCAGTTAAGAATAATTACTGGGTTAGTCTGGCAACTATACAGCATGGCAAAAAATCAGAGACTAGAGCCAAATTGCATCTGTATACATCTATGCGTTGTAAAGTAGCCAAACAGAATTCCAGCCAGTGAATGCATGACTAAGAGATATAAGGTGTTCTTCGTTAGGTGTAATTTGAGAATTTGGGAAAAGAAAAGGAAAAGCGCCAAGTGCTGATGAACAGTTTTAAAAAATTGTTATTTTATTTATTTTTATTATCATTCATACATTGAATCACTACACATCATTTAGATCATGAAGTGACTTTACCCAGCATGATATAGAGACCACCGACTCTAGTCAGAATAGTGAAGATTAAAAAAACAAATAATGGTAAGTGAGGAGGGGATGCCGTAAAAGGGGAACACTCTTACACTGTTGGTGGGAATGTAAATTGGTCCAGCCACTGTGGCTGATGAACACTTGACAGATAGCTAACATCACACTGACAAATGAGTCATTCAGAGGTAACAATTGGCCATTTAATATTTTTTTCTTTGTCCATATTCACTAATTTCATCAGTTTTCAAAAAGTAGCTTGTCCTAAGGTCCAGGTATTGAGGTTAATTGTCAATCCTTTTTATTGTTGAACACCTTAAATATATATCGTATATCTACCTTGTTTAAGAAAACTCACATCTAAACACAGCACACACTGTGATTTTTCTTTAATGTCGTTGAGCTCGATATTTGAAGTTATAAAAACTAAAAAGCAGGATTAAAGTTTGGTTTAGGTTACATAACAATTTTTTTATTCTATCAAAAAAATTCAAGTTAGAGTTTAGATATTAATTCTAGATAAGTTTAGGTTGTGCTTTATTAATAAATAACGAAAGATAGGTAATTTGTACAATTTAAACAATATGCTTTCTAATAATTCTTACAATCAGAAAGTATCCACTTTTGCTTTCTAATAATTCTTACAATCAGAAAGTATTTATCCACTTTACAATTGTATTCTTTTTCTAATTTTGACTTTAAATTTTTACATGAATTTTAAATTCAGCTTGTTAAAGTCTAGGAGAAAAAAAGTCCCTAATGGGATTAACTTAAATCTTTAATTAATTCAGTGATATTTGACATCTTAATTGAACAGTCTGACCCATTATTATGGTGTATAGCTCTATTTATTAAACCTTCTGAAATTTGTCTAGCAAATTTTGTATTTTTAGTGAATAGTTCTTAAATAATTATTATGGATAATTTTTAAAAATATTTTAATTTTGATTATTTATTAATATTACATAAATACACAATTGATTTTTGTTTATTAATTTTTTATCCTACAAATCTGTTAAACACATTAGTTTGTGTTACTATTATTAAAAACCCTTAGAATTTCTTATGTAGACAAGTATGCCTTTTATAAATACATTTTGCTTCTTCCTATCCAATTGATGCCCTACCTTCCTTCCTCATTTCTTTTTCTCTTTCTTTCTTTCTCTCGTGCTCTTCTCTCTTTCTCTCTTTCTTTTTCTTTCTTTCTTTCAAGATTTTTAGCCCTAGGGATATGCACGCACCAGAGAGAGACAGAACCAGAGAGAAAGAAAAAGTGAGAAATCACCCCCCTCCCCAAGGAGAATGGCCATGTCACAGTCCTCCTCCTCCATTCTTACCTAAGAACAAATTACAATCTAATTAAATGGAAGAATGAAGAAATAAATAATTTATTAATGTTAATTAGTTCATTAAAAATAAAGAGAATTGGGACCAGCAGATGGCATGATGGTTATATCACTGGATTCCCATATGGCTGACCACGGATCGAGTCCTAGACCTGGAAGCTTCAAACTAATGCCAAGTGTGTGTGTGTTCATGCCAAAAATCCCAAGAGGAGAATGGAGAAGGGACTGTGGCATGGCATCCCCTTGGGATGGGGGTAATGTCTCACTTTCTGTCTCTCTGTTTCTCTCTGGTGACCACACACGCACTATAGCCAAAATCTCTATTTAAAAAATTAAAAATCCTAGTCATTGCATGAGGTGCCAGGTACTGAGTTTGTGCTATATCTATGGTTTAATACAAGAGCTCTCCAGAAAGTTTATGGATAATGTGTATTATGAAAACAATTATGCATGGATTTCAAACTATAGTTGCACTAAAATAAACTAATACTATAATTTTATTTTTCCATGCACTTTTGGAAGTCCCCTCATAAGTTTAAGCTCTTAAGGGAGATGTCATTACCTACATTTGCATAAGAAGAATGTGAGTGGCATAGAAGATAAATAACTTTACCATATGCCATATCTGGTGAGAATTGAGTTGAACTTTGAATTCAGATATGTCCAGCTACCAAACCAAACTTGCTTCTATTAATTTATTTTATCAGGAGATCTGACTGATCAAGTACTATGTAAACTTTACACTTACTAATAAGTATTTGTTTTTCTTTTCTTAAATTCATTTTCAGTATTCTCATCAATAAAATCTGATTAACCCTAATATGTACTTACTTTGATCCACCTCATGGTGGCTTAGCACTCAGACTAGCAGACGTCATAAAACTTCATTGGCAAACTGATGCATGTAATTCTGGTTTTTGTTGCTTGTACGTTTTTTGTTAATTGCATTTCTACCACAGACATTCATATGTGACTTGTAGTAGGTACTTCAGAAGCTCTGATGAAATAATGACTGCATGTACTAGAAAACGAACTTTATTGTCTTCATTTTTACAGGTAAAAATGCGGCAAAATACACTTCCTATATACTATATTCATTGTTTTAATTTGTCTTTCCACATTTCCCAAAAAGTGAATAGGGCCAATTTCTTTTGGGAGGTGCTATGATTTGAATGGGTTCCTTCAAAATACATGTTGAGATTACATTGTAACCAGTTAAAAAACTAAAACTTAATCTGACTATGCTATTGAAAACTTGTGGGACAAACAGATGGTGTAATGGTTATGTTGCTGGAATGCCATGTAGATGACCGTGATTCAAGTTCCAGACCCGGTGGCTTAAAACTCACGTTGATTGAGGACTGGTGAGATCACTGGACTCCCACATGGTTGAGCATGGTTCAAGTCCCAGACTTTGTGGCTTAAACTCACACAGGGTGCATATGCGTGTGTGCCCAAGATCCTGAGAGAATAGAGGAGAAGGGATTGTGGCATGGTCAACCCGCCTGGGAGGTGATTCCTTTCTGTTTCTCTGTCTCTCTGTCTGTCCTGTGAATGTACTATGCCCTATAACAAAAATATCTCTCTCTTTTTTTTTTTTTTTTTTCTGGAGAGGTATCTGCTACAGGACGCGTGTGCTTGCCGGAAGGACAGAGAGAAACAGAGAAACAGAAAGCGAGAAATCACCCCCCAGGGAGGATGGCCACGCCACAGTCCCTTCTCCTCCATTCTCCTCTTGGGATCTTGGGCACACACACACATGCACCTGGGCCGGGATGCTTTTAAGCCAGCGGGTCCGGGACTCGAACTGTCGTCAACTACATGGGAGTTCAGTGACATAGCCATTACGCTAACTGCTGGTACCAAAAACGTCTGTTAAAACAAAACAAAACAAAGCAACAATAACAAAAAACTCACACCGGTGGCATGTGTGTGCATGCCCAAAATCCTGAAAGGACAATGGAGGAGAATGGATTGCAGTGTGGTCATTAACCCTGGGAGGGGTGATTTCTCTCTCTTTCTACTTCTGATAGTCTGTCAGCAAGCACACACGCTCTATAGCAAATAAATAATCTCTCTTTAAAAAAAAAGAAAAAAGAAATAAAGGTGGGGATGGATTTGGGAATAGAATAGGATTAAGGTCATCAAGGCAGAGCTCCCTTTAATTGAGTACTGGTAAATTTATAAGAAGAGGAAGTGAAGCCAGAACAAGATACACACTCCACTCCGCTTGAGCTCCCGCCTTGCCATGTTATCCATCAGCAAAAGGACTCTTTAGATGAGGCCCCTGGACAGTGGATTTTCAAATGATGTGATATATATATATATACATGTGTGTGTGTGCATAAATTGACTATAGGGCATATGCACTCACCAGAGAGAGAAAGAGAGAGACAGAAAGAAGACCTCCTATGGGGGAGGGATTTGGGGAAATCCCTTCTCTTCCCTTCTCTTTTCGGTATTTTGGGCACGAATGCACACCCACCCAGCATGATTTTCAACTTGCTTAGGTCCAAGACCAAAGTACATAGTCAGTCATGTAGGATCCAAATACTTTAACCACCACACCACTGAGTGGCCCAAATCTCTATTTTTATAAATCACCTAATTTCAGGTATTTTCTGTTATTAGTAACAGACTAGATTAGAAAAAAAGGGATAAAGAAGATTAACCAAGTGACTATTCAGTGCCTCGCCTCACACAACATGGCAAAAGGGGGTTGGTGGGCGCAGACACGCCCCTGCTTCTGGTACACACAGGCAGCTATTCTGATTCTTCTGCTCTGAACAAAGTCAATGTCTCTGTTACAGTGAGCTAGAGAGACTTGCCATAGGTGGTGGTCACGACTAATGTACAGCTATATTACTGGCCTAGCAGCCCATTTCTTAATGAGTTTTGTCTGTTTTATGTTTCAGTAATTAGACAAATTGTTATAAGTAACTAAAAAAATAGAAGCCAAATAGTCCATTTCCACAGCTGGCAGCCTGACACATCCAAAGTTTAATTGCTAAAGTGCTCTGTTAGGGGTCAAATTCTTTATTATTATTTGCCTAACAATTACAAATGAGTGGGTGGGTAAAAGTGGCACTTTGGGTGCTATTCGAATTCTTTCATGACTTTTTGTTTCCCAAAAAATGTCTGTTTTATAGTGGTTGAGTTGCTAGGCATCCGGATAATGCATCTGTATAAGGAGGGATGAATCTTCTAAATCAGCGATACTTGTGGCCACTAAAGAGGTTTAAATCATAAGAACTAGTGTGAATACTTTCTCCAAAGAATTGTCAGATAAAGAAGTAAAGATTACATTCTGTTCTGTGCCAAATCTCCAGAGAGCAAAGCATCTTTCTCAGAGCTGTTTGCCTCTGGTATGAACAAAAATCTTCTTATCCTGTCTGCTTTCTCTTATTTTAGCTATGGAACTTAAAGCTAGCACACAGCTAGATCCTTGGTACACACACGTCCCCCATCTTTATACAAAGAATTACAGTTTTTATTTTTTTTCCAAATACAGACATCATTTCTGGCACAATTTAATTTTTATGCTCCGCTGCCATACCTTAAGCTTGGAAAGAGAATCTTCTCATTTGCATAAAATTATATCAAGATAGAGAAAATAGTTTTCATTGCTGTTTTCCAGCTTTGATGAGATATATAAAAATAAAATTAAATAAATTTGAGATGGACCATGTGATGATTTGGTGTATGTATATATTGTGAAATGATTACCATGATCAAGTTAGCTAACACGTCAATCACTTCACAAGTTAGCATTTGTATGTGTATGTTAAGAACACTTAAAATCTACTCTCAGCGAATTTCATGTATACAATATGGTATGATTCATGATAGTCACCACGTTATACATGAAATTCCTTGTATTTATGTATTTTTCAATTGTCAAAGGGAACATGAGCTCACCAAAGGATGAAAGAGAGAAAGAGAAAGTATCCCCCAATAGAACCTGGTCATCAATATCTCCAACACATCTGGATTTGGGGAATATCTTTATATGAACCTGGAGTGTGTTTCAATTTACCAGAGTAGGATTCAAACCACAGTGTTTAACCATTGCACTATCAGGGGCCCTATTTATCTTTTTATATAAAGAAAAGCAGGTGCCTTTTGTCTCTTTTCTATGCTGGGTAGAACATTTTCAATGGTAATTAAGTTTTTTGGTTTATTTTAATTTATGTATTTTTCTGATTATTAAAGTAATATATCTCTAGTTTAGAAACTGGGACAATATTTAATAACAACAACAACAACAACAACAAACAGGATTCAAATCCCACACTGGTAGGTGACACTATTTTTTTTTTCTTTTTTGGAGAGGTTTTTGCAATAGGACGTGTGTGCTCGCCAGACAGAGAGAGACAGAGAGATAGAAAGCGAGAAATCACCCCCCAGGGGAGATGGCCATGCCGCAATCCCTTCTCCTCCATTCTCCTCTCGGGATCTTGGGCACATACGCACACGCACCTGGCGTGAGTTTTAAGCCACCAAGTCTGGGACGTGAACCGCGGTTGACTACGTGGGAGTCCAGAGACACAGCCATTACGCTAACTGCTGGTCCCCAACTATTTCTCAGCAAATATCTATCCCCCTCCTCCTCAGTCTAGAGTTATATGTCCTACCCCACTGAGTTTGAGCTTGGCCATGAAATTCTTATTGGTCTCTGGATTGTGGGCAGAAATAACACGTTAAATGTGGGCAGAAGTCCCAGTTCAGTGCAAAAGTCTGTCAGAGGCTTACCTTCTTATACTCCTGATGCCCACCATGACACAAGCAGTTCCTACACCTCCAGGCTGGGTCTCATAATGAGCATACAAAATAGATGAGCACAAGGCCTGGATAAAGTCAGACCTAGCCAAGTTCCAGTTGGTATATTTTTGAACCTTACAGAAATGTCTCTTATGTAAGCATTTTCAATTCCACGATTGTCTATTACACAGAAAAATTGACATATCTAACTTTTAGTAAAGATTTTATATATGTGTGTGTATCAATGTGTACAGTACATGCATACATACACACATACACACAATGCAAAAAAGACCTACTCTAGGATAACCAACTCAGTGTAGTTTACTCAAAATTTTTCTGATTTTAGCAATGAAAATTTCCTGGCCTGAAAAACTTGACAGTCTCAGAAAAACCAGAACTTTTATTATCTTGCTTCTTACTCTTCTTACATTATTTTTCTTTTTTAAAAAAAACATTTACTTTTTCTGTTTAATAGATCTGGAATAGAAACCTAAACCATTACATGTTCTTCTTAATTTCTAGTAATTGTATGGTAGGTGGTCACATGTACACACCAAGCACCTTATCCAACCCATCACCTAATGTTGGGTATTTAAGATATTTTTAATTGTTATTTTTGCTTGTAAATTAGGAAATGTTTTCTTTATAATACTGGATTCAGTTGTGTTTTTCGTATTTTACCATAATAAATTCAGGATAGAACTTCGTACTTTGAGAACAATTTATTTAATAAAATAGTTTAATTTTAAAATATTTTAATATAAAATAAGGTGTTTTGAAACAATAACATAAGTATAAATCATATCACAGTACACATGTAATAATTACATTCATGACAAAAATAAGCCATACAAAAGTGTCTCACGATAGAATCTCATCCAGTGAGCATTGAGCCAGGTGTCCT
Organism: Tupaia belangeri chinensis; assembly: GCF_000334495.1. Lineage (NCBI taxonomy): Eukaryota > Metazoa > Chordata > Mammalia > Scandentia > Tupaiidae > Tupaia > Tupaia belangeri. The sequence goes on along the minus strand of NW_006204717.1, from coordinate 41,866 downwards.
TTGATATTCAACGTATCAGTCTTAGTACCTACCATTTTTTATTTTAACTTAATCCTATAAATAAAACATGCACTTCTAAGGGCCAGCAGATGGTGTAGCAGTTATGTCACTGGACTCCCACATGGCCAACTAGGGTTCAAGTTCTTGATCTGGTGGACTAAAACTCACAATGGGTGCTTGTGAGTGTTTGACCAAGATCCTGGGAGGAGAATGGAGGAGAAGGTATTGTAGCATGGCCATCCATTCTGGGGAATGATTTTTCACTTTCCCTTTCACTGTCTCTGTCTCTCTTAGGTGAGTGCACATGCCCTAAGTCAAAAACTTCTATAAATATAATAAAATCAATCATTTTTCTTTTAAAAAGTCCAATGAATGAAATAGCCACCATTACCATCGTGGTATATTTCCTTCTAGTCTTTTTTCAATGTGTACACACACCTGCACATACATGTGTATACACACACACTATTTTTTTTTTTTTTTTTGCCATAGTCCCCGTGCACTGGCCAGAGGG
>NW_006204717.1:17118-34812 GCF_000334495.1 Tupaia belangeri chinensis | reverse complement strand
TAAATAAATAAATAAATAAATAAATATCACATTCACTTCTGAAAAATAAATGTATAATATTATATTATAATTTATATTATTGTAATGTAATATAGGGCATGTAAAAGTATGATACTACAAGGAAGTACTACATGGTTTTGAAGAAGTATACAAATAATATAGTGTGGTCATGAAGAGTTCCCAAAACAGATATGAAATTAAAGGAATATTAAATATGATATTTGCATTCATTTGTCACTTGACAGTGGGGATATGTTCTAAGAAATGTATCATGAGGTGATCTGGTAGTTGTATGAACATCATAGACGTTCTTGCACAAACCTAGATGGTATCGTCTACTATACACCTAGGTTATAAGTTAGAATCAATTGCTTTAACAGAACATTGCAAGCTTTTGTGACAGAAAGTTGAGTATTTATGTATTCAAAATATATCTAAATATAGAGAAAGTAGAGTGAAAATACAGTGCAAAAGATAAAAAATTGTATTCCTGTGTCAGACACTCACCAGGAATGGAGCTTTCAGGATGGGATGTTGCTGTGGTGAGTTGGTGACTGAATAGTGAGTAGTGAATATGAAGACCTAGGCATTACTGTACAATACTGTAGACTTTCTAAGCATTGTACACTTAGGCTACAGTAAATGTATGAAAAAAATTCTTCAAACATAAATTAATCTTAGCTTACTATATCTTTTTTACCTCACATATTTTTTTAAACTTTTTGACTCTTTCATAATAATGCAGCTTAAAACACAAACACATTTTACAGCTATACAAAAAGTTTCTTTATAATATTATTCTACAAACTTTTCTCTATTTTTAATTTTATGTATTTATTTATTTATTTATTTACTTTTTCAAATGTTTGTTGTTGTCACAAACCGAGACACAAAAGCACATGTTACTTTGGTCTTATACAGGATCAGGATCATAAATATCGCTGTCTTCATCTCCACATTTTATTCCCCTGAAAGACCATGGTGAACAATACAACACAAGATTAGATCAAGAGCAAGGCCAAATGGTACAATCAAGAAACTCTGTAAACAGGAGATGTATGAAGCTGCTGCTAGCATAACATAGAATACTGTTATACAGTAAACTTTCATAAGTAGAAAGAACACTCTGAAATAACAATAAAAAGTAAGATAGAGCAAACACAAAAACCAGTACATACATCTTCATTTATTACCAAGAAGCTTTATGTACTCTATATAATTTTCTAAGAGATACTTTCATTCAACGGATAGGGCAGTGTTTACTCTAGCACCACCACAAACATGTGACTAACGCACTGTGCTGTGATATGTCTAGGGCACAAGGCAAGGGGACTATTTCACCTCCATTATATTTTCATGAGACCAACATGTGGTCAACCATTGACTCATTGTTACATATAACATATTGTACACTCTTAAAATTATTTACAGTGTGCAAAATGAGGATAAAACTCTATAGTAAACATGTAATTATGCTTTATACTTAAAAGCTGAAATTTCTAAGGAGATACATGTAAGACAAAGAGATAGCCTTTGGAGAGAAGGCATTTGAGTTTGATCTGTCTTTCTTGAACCTTGTGAATGAGCCATTTATACCTACAACTATCTATAAATATAGTAATAAATTAACAAATATGACAACATTTGGAAGATGAGATTAGAATGCTTTTTGAGAGGAACTATTCTAGGGCCCAGTAGGTGGTGGTGTGGTTAAAGTACTGGACTCTCACATGGCTGACCATGGTTCAAGTCTCAGACCTGGAGGTTTGAAACTCATGCTGGCACTGGTATGTGTGTGCCCCAAATCCCACGAGAATGGAGGAGAAGGGACTGCAGCATGGCCATTCACTTGGGTGGTGATTTCTCACTTTCTCTTTCTTTGTCTCTGTCTATCTGGCAAGTACATCATATACCCCATGGAAAAAACCTAAATAAATAAATAAATGAATAAATATAAATAAATAAATGAAAAGCAAGCAAGAAAGGAAATATTCTATGCAATAGAATAGATGATAATATTACTTTAAAAATAGGATGGTAAAAAAACACTTTATATGTGAGTTAGTCCCATTGGCCTACTGGTTGAGGAACTGGATCCCTCACAGCTGACTGTGGAGTTTGAATTGTAGTCCCAAGAATTTGAGAAACATATCACACCACGCTCATGAATGTCCAAAACTCTGAAAGGATAAGGAAATGAAGGAGAAGGGATTGTGGTATGACCATACCCCAATCTCTTTTTCTCTTTGGTGAGTGAACATACTTTCTGGCTTATAAACAAAATAAACAAACAAAACAAAAAGAAAAAGTCTTGTCAAATGTATAATCAAGAGATTTACATTCAAACCATAATTCCATCGAGGAATCTCTCCATTAAATTTCTAAAAATGCATACCATGTTTTCAATGTGTTGTCTCATTCTTTCTGGCATTAGCAGAATCATTTATGTATTTTCACACCTAGTAGTAAACTGGCAAAAATTTTTAGAGAGTATTTTTTTTTTTGCTATAGGGTGTGTGCTCAACAAAAAGACAGAGAGAGGGAGAAAGTGATAAATCACCACTCCCCACCCCCACTAGGAGGATGACCATATCACAATCCATTCTCCTCTATTATCCTCTCAGGATTTTGTGCATGCACACACACGCGCTCCGCATGAGTTACAAGTTACCAGGTGTGGACTTCAATCCTAGTCAGCCATGTGGGAGTCCAGCACCTTAACCACTATACCACCTGCTGGTCCATAAAATAGCAAATTTTAACTTACAGTTCTGGAACAGACTGGAAAACATGGTATTCCCCTTCCTAGCATGAAAAATTACGCAACATATAGTAGTAAGTGTTACCTTGCCAATTCCTTCTGAAGAAAAGACATGGAAAAAAATCCTATACTACAAAGAAAAAACAAAACATAGTATTCTTTTGTATCTTTATCCAAAGCAACTGTCATAGACAGGTGGGTGTTGATCAAACAAGAATATAATCACTCCCAAACACACAATTTAAGTAACCCAAATAGCTAGCGTATTAACATTGTAAAGTGTCGCATGTATTTCAAGAGGAAAGGATATCTTGTATAGAAAAGTTGTTGGATCGAGTTGCAGATTTATTAGTCATCCTCCAATACCTTGAGACCAATTCAATTTGTCAGAGCTCAATATCATTGTCATTTCACCCAGAAACTTGGGTATTAAATCAAGGGCAACATCACAACTAACCTTGGAGGCAAAACAAAATTTATAGTATTGCTGTAAGACTCAAGTCTCATAGAGATTTAAATCATTTGAATAATCCATTCTGATTTTTTTCCCCTAGAGGTGTGAGAGGAGAACAACTACAAGTATGTATAACATTATAAGTAATGATATTACATGAGCAGCAAGAGTGTTCAATAGAACAGATTATGTTTCATCCTTACTAATTTTGGATTTAAATAAAGAAAAATGAGCTCATGTAAGCTACTTACGTGATAACTGAGGAAACTGCTTAAATTTATTTACCTTCTCAAATTCATGAGAAGAACATCATTTAAGGACTAGTTTAAGAACAAACAGCTAAAGATACATATGAAGGGACCAAAGATACCTGACACGGCTCATAAGTCTCAATTACAAATTCTTTACTTGTTATTCTGAAAAATATAATTTATTAAAGATGTATTTATTTCCATTAAGGAGTGTATGCACTGGAAGAATTTAAGTCTGAGGTTCATTTCCACATATTTAAAGAATCAAATAGATTGTGCATTTTACACATTACAAGAAAAAATATAACTAAACATTGGTTTTAGTTACTCAGAATTTTCTGTCTCTCTGTGTTCCTAGAGGATTTACTTTCAATTTTTTTTTTGAGATGCAATAGTCAGTTAATTATGCTTAAAATATGTAGTGGTTATCTTGATAATGCTTTTTCATATTTTCTCTCACCCTTTCTCTATGTCATTTTCCATTTTCCCTTTCTCTTACTCCTGCCTTCCTGGGGTTATATACTACATTAGTTAGCTTAGGCTGTCATAACAAAACAGCATAGATAAGGCATTTTAAACAACAGAAATATGTTTTCTTTTCTTTTTCTTTTTTCTTTTTTTGAGAGAGATTTTTGCTATAGGGCTCATGCGCTCACTGGAGAGACAAGAGACAGAGTGAAAGAAAGTGAGAAATCACTCCCCGAGGGGGAAGGCCATGCCATAATCCCTTCTCCTTCATTCTCCTCTCTGGATTTTGGGCACACACACACACGTGCCTAATGTGAGTTTAGGCCATCAGGTTCAGGACTTGAACTGAGGTCAACTACGTGGAAGTCCAGAGATGTAACCATTACATCATCTGCTGGTCCTAGAAATGTGTTTTTGGATCCTCCTGAAAGCTAAATGTCCAAAATCAGTATGTCAACGTGGCCAGGTTGGTACAATCTCTCTTCTTGACTTATAAAGTTACCATTTTGCTGAATCTTCACAGGATGGAGAGAGACTGATCTTCATTCTCTCTGGTCTGCCATCTCTTCCTCTTATTTAAGCACACTTGTTCTGTTGGATCAGTGTTCCTTCCTTATGATTCTGTTTAGCCTTAATCACCTTCTTATTAAAATTTACATACATAATAGAGTTACCTGGAGTGGAGGCAGATTAGGGCTTCAATATATGATTTCTGGGTGAACACATTCAGTCCATAGCACTCCATTTCGGTGTCCCCTAAATCCACAACATAATAAAACTCATAATATATTAATCTCATTCCAACAGTCCCAACATCAAAACTTAAGTCAAAAATGAACCAAAACTTTAGTAAGTCAAATATCAGTGATACTCTAAGTATAATTCATCCTGAGACAAAATTTCTTTCTAGATATGATTTTTTTTTTTTTGGAAATGTTTTTGCTATAGGGCGTGTGCACTTGCCAGACAGACAGAGAGAGACAAATAGACGGACAGTGAGAAATTGCCCCCCAGGGGGGATAGACATGCCACAATCCCTTCTCCTCCATTTTCCTCTCAGGATCTTGAGCACACATGCACATGCGCCTGGCATGAGTTTAAACCACCGGGTCCAGGACTGGAACCACGGTCAACTACGTGGGAGTCCAGCGACATAACCATTACACTAACTGCTGGTCCCTCTAGATATGAGTTTGTAAACAAGACAAATTCAATATTTTTACATTACGATGGTGTAATGTAATAGATAGGTGTAAAATATCCATTCCTATTCACACAGAAAAAATTTAGTAGGAAGGAAGAGCTGACAGACTCCAAACAAGTCCAAACCTATGAAGGCACATTCCATTAGATCTTAAGCCTTAAGAGTAATTCTCTTTGAGGTACAGTAGGTGGCATGTGGTTAATGTGCTAGGTTCCCACCTTGCTAACTGCAGTTCAAGTCCCAGACCCAGTGGCCGTAAAATTATGCTGGGCGTGAGTATACACTCACATTTGATTTTGGGTGTGTGTACCCAAAATCCCAAGAGGAGAATAGAGAAGAAGGGATTGTAGTGAGCCATCTTCAGAGTGATTTCTCCCTCTCTCTCTCTCACTCTGTCTCCCTCCAGAGAGAGCATGTGCTCTGTGGCAGAAACCTAAAATAAAATAAAACAAAACTAATCAAAGAAAGATAAAAAAAGAAAGAGGCACATGAGCTGTGAACTATTCCTCTCGGGGAATAAGACTACTGAAAATTCTCTGCTGAGACTTCACCCTCCAGACCACAATCTAGAGAGAGGAGAGTCAATACTGCAGGCCTTATGAGAAGACTCCTTGTATTTGAGCTGTGAACTGTTCCTTTCAGGGACTGAGACTACTGAAGAGTCTCTGCTGAGACTTCACCCTCCAGATCCCAACCTGGAGAGTGCCTCCACACATTGAGTGTTTAGACAGATCTAAATGAATAGTAGCCAAACATTTGAATACTATTAGGTTCAAAATATTCCTCAATTCTCACTGAATCTACTGCACAAAGGGAGAAAAACAGATCTGCAGAGAGACTGCAGATCGCCTCCTCCTACATGCCACTGAATGCTCATATTGAACTTCGAAAAATTAAGAAACATATAACCCATCAGATGACCAGAAATTACCGTAAAGTCACAAGAAATAGGAGAAACCAAGAAAATACCTCTTCTCTAAGAGAAAAGAACAGTTCATCTTCATCCACAGACAGTACAATGAAACTTGTGGAAATGTCAGATAAAGAATTTAGAATATTCATAGTGGCAAAGCTAACAAAGATGCAAGATAAGAGAGACAATGAACTCCAGAAGATGAAAGAAAAAAGAGCCAATGAGTTCCAGGTGAGGAAATTTTTGCATTATCTGAAAGAGGAAATACATACCATAAAAAGAATCCAATTGAAATGTTAGAGATAAAGGCTAATACTGAAAATCAAAGCCTCCCTCGAAAGTATTAAAACCAGATTAGATCATAAAGATCAAATCTCAGATGTCAAACACAGAATCTCTGTCCTAGAAAAATTCACCATGAAGATTGAGAAAATAGCCAAAAAAATGAGAATACATGAGAAATACTAGAAACCATTAAATGTCAAAACATCCAGATAATTGGTATCCCAGAAGGTAAAGAGACTAATAAGGACATTGATAATCTATTCCATGAAATCCTGGAAGAAAACTTTTCAAAGCTAAAGAGGCATTCAAAGATTCAAACCCAAGAAATACAAAGAACTCCAAGTAAAATCAACTTAAGAAGATCTTCTCCAAGACACATTATATCCAGATTGACCAAAACCACAGACAAAGATAATATACTAAAATTGGCAAGAGGGAAATGCCAAATTACTTACCAAGGGTATCTCATCAGGCTAATAGCAGACCTCTCGTCAGAAAAAAATGCAAGCAAGGAAAGAATGGAAAAATAAATTCAAAGTGTTAAGTGAAAAACAATTTCAACCAAGAGTACTATACCCAGCCAGATTATCCTTCATATTGGAAGAAAAGACAAAAAACATTTTCAGATAAACAAAACCTAAAAGAATTTGCTAACACCATACCAACTCTAAGAAGTTCTAAATGGAGTGCTATACAGGAAAGCAAAAGTCAGACACACAGAAATGATAGTACAAAAAAGAACCAGGAGAATGGCCCATTCAATGGTAGAGAGCCAAGCCTAGAATTGAATGTTATTTTCCAGATTTTAAACAGAAAGATTGGACCACAACAGAATAGAGATTAATTACATAAGACTGAGCTGGTGAAATAGAATTTATGACTTCTGACTAAAACATCACTGATTTTCTTCTATGCTTTGTTTTCCAGATTTAAGGATTTTTGTCTTCTCTTGAGCTGTTGACAGGTTCGTGTGCCTACTATTTGAACAGAATCATAACCTGTTTCTTGGCTTTAAGTCTTAAGAAAATTTCTCTTAATATTTTTTTATTTTGGTTTTCTAAAGCTTGAAATATATATGTATATATATAATACCTATTTAATGATGGAAGTAAGCTATATAGCCTCAGTTAATAGCTACTTTACACTATATTCATTCTACTCACAGAGTTTCATGCCTAAAGTTAGGCATGTGCCCACAGATATGTCTATATCAGCTGAACTTACTTCTGAAATTATTTAATTAAGATATGTTGTGAATCAATAAAATGTGGAGGGAAAAAGGAGTGGAAAGCAACTGTAGATACCAGCGACAGTATGGGAGGAGGGTGGGAAATGGCAGAGGGTGAGAAATAGAGAATCAAAAAAGAAAGAAAGAAAGAAAGAAAGAAAGAAAGAAAGAAAGAAAGAAAGAAAGAAAGAGAAAGAAAGAAAGAAAGAAAGAAAGAAAGAAAAAATATATATATGAAACAGGAAATGGAAAATTATTTGTTGACAATAACATGTATGATTAAGCCAATATACAGTGTAATCTGGATGAGAAAAACTCATTTTGGATGTTGTGATAATGTGCAGTGAATAAATGTAAGATAAATAAATTTAAAATTTTTAAAATGTAATAAAAGAAAGAAAAGAAAAAGAAATAATCCTCCTTTCTTGGTATGAAACTCTGCCCCATAGACTCTGGGGTGCAATGTCACATGTCACACTTATGATTCTCCAGCCTGATCCTGCCCGTTAAACTCTAGTTGTTAACAGTATGCATTTTAATTGATTGTTTGGTTCCTTAGTATGAGCTCAAAAAATGTGACACTTTTAAAGTCCCACTGCACTGAGAGCATGATCTTCCTCTGATGAAAGTCTGCTTTTGATGTTTGAGGCGAATCATCACATTGGGACCAAGACCATATTCAAACTACATTGTTGTAAATAATCTATTTCTAATCACCACTTATCAGTCCCTTCAAAAAGGCAGGTTTTCCTCATGTTTAATAAGCATATCACAGATGTTTATACATGCTGCCAAGTGAACTTCTTTGAGTTCATGAGGAACACAGATATCGAAGCTCAGCTTCATCATGTGCTCATACATTCTTGAATGATGGATGTTCAAGGTTTTTGTAATCTCTTGTGTTGTATAACATGGGTTTGACTCAATCAATGCCTTATTATTTTTGTCATCAACCTTCATACTTCTTCTTCCCTGCCAAGGAAAGTTGTTGAGATTAAAAATCACCAGCATGGAATTTTATGAACCATCATTGGCACTAACATTCTTGTAGAGCATTGTCACCGTAAACTTTAAGCAACTTTTCAAAAGCTCAATGCACATTCTTCCCTTTATGGAAGTAAAACAGTGCAACATGGTGAAAATGCACAAGTCTTCCATCTTCAACTTGCTGTAAAATTTTCAAAACCCACCAAATTGCTTGTTTGTTTATTTATTTATTTTAGAATGAAGCTGGAAATGTCAGTTGTCAAATAACATAGCAATAACATAGATGTGAATGATTCTAATACTTTCCAAAATTAATTAGCACCATCTGTTGCACAAATATGTCATGATGACCCAGTAGGTCACTTTTTAATTTGGGACCTCTGCTGGTAGAAGAAGGTCTAGGGCACACAGAGGGCAACATTGGCAGTGGCCAGGTTGTTGACTGTGTTGTCCACTCATGATGTCTTTTATTCATGTCTAGCACATTGCATGCTTCTGAGATTTCTTTTAACTCTGTTGTTTGCTTGTCTACTGCACTCTTTTCTTCTTCTGTCTGTCCTCATAGGGCTAGAGTGAATGAACAATTTGTACCTATTCCTTTTCTATATCTAAATTCTAGGCCTTGGTAATTTCAGTCTCACAGGCTTAGACACTATCAATATACACCAACCTCTGCACTTAGATCTGAAGTCTAAGATTCTTTGCAAGAATCTATATTAATAAATCCATTTTCCTTCATATCATCTCCACTTAGATATCTAATTTCCAGTTCAAATTAGGTATCCCAATCTAAACTAATAGCTGTTTCTAAATTTGTTTACAGCCTTTCTAGTCTTAATTTCTGGCAACTCCATCCTTCTAATTCCTCAGGTCTTATACCTTGTAATCATCCTCTTTCTCTCACATCTCATTCCCTATACAAAACTTCTTCAGGAACTATGCGAGGAGGACAGATGATTGCCTGATTATGTACCATTCCTTCATACATCTGCCTTTGAGTAATGGACACTTCTTATTCCCAAATTCGATTGACCAGAACTAATCATCTTTATCTATAAAATGCAAATGTGGAGGAGTGGTTAAACTATTTAGGGACTATGTAGGGAATCATCTTCACTGCAACTCTTCTCTGATCTACATTCAATCTGCAGTACATAAATGTCACTAATTATTTTACCTGGGACCAGCGGTTAGTGTAATGGCTATGTCACCGGACTCCCATGTAGTCAACCACGATTTGAATACTGCACCCAATGGCTTAAACTCACGCCAAGCGCAAGTGCTCGCGTGCCCAGGGTCCTGAGAGGAGAATGGAGGAGAAGGGATTGTGGCATGGCCATCCCCCCAGGGGGTGATTTCTCGCTTTCTGTCTCTCTGTCTCTCTCTGTCTTTCTGGTGAGTGCATGCAACCTATAGCAAAAACCTCTCCAAAAAAAGAAAAACAAACAAACAAACAAACAATTTTTTTCACCTAATTTTTCCTCAAACTTCATATTTGGGGGGCCAGCAGGTGGCATGGTGGTTAAGGACGCTGGACTCCCACATGGCTGACCATGGTTCAAGTCTTGGACCTGGTGGCTTGCTTTCTCACTTTCTCTCTTCCTCTCTCTCATCCTATCTCTCTCTAGTCAAATTTAAATAAAGAAAGAAAGTTGAATAAAATAATGAAAAAAAAACCTTCATATTTGGAGGACAAGTATTATTTTCCCCAAAAAGTTTGTAAATGAGAAAACTTCAACTCAAAGAACACTTAGTAACTGTAGAATTTATATAAGCATCCCTGCTCTCTGCTTTTTAGTTCTGAGTTCCTAATGTACTATACAAAAGCATGGCTTTATAAGATTACTCTGTAGGAGACCAGCAGATGGCATAATGGTTATGTCATCAGACTCTCACATAGTTGACTGTGTGACCTGGTGGTTTAAAAAAAAAAAAATCACACCAGGTGCCTGTGTAAGTATGCCCAAAAATCGAGAGGAGAATGGAGGAGAAGGTATTGTGGTGTGGCCATCCCCCTGAGAGGTGATTTCTCACTCTGTTTCTCAGTCTCTCTGGTTAGTATACACGTCTATAGTAAAAATATCTTTCTACAAAAAGAATGCTCTATAGTAGATATCTATATTTTAGAAGCAAGGACAATCATTCATTTACTTTTAAATGTTTCTCATAAGGAAATGTAAACAGTGAAACCAATAATTTTGAAGAAAAACTAATGAAATTATTTGAGTGGTTTACCTATATTATGACTATCTCATGTTTTAATATTGTTATACTTCAAAAAAATCCTTACTGAAGAATTAGAAAAATGTGCAAAGTGTTTACACAAAATTAAATAAAATGCTTTTATATAAATATTTATAATTTCAAAAATATTCCAATAAGTAGTTATGAGTAAAACAATTCTCTTTCATAGTGTACTTTTAGAGTATACTAGCAATATTGTAAGGCTTCAAATACATTAAATAGAAAAACATGGAGAACATTTGTGGCTACTAGAGACAGTGTGGGAGGAGGGTGGGAAATGGGGGCAGGTGAGAAGAAGGAAATCAAGGGGAACAAGAGAGAAACAAAATATTTAAAGATCACAAAATGGAAAACTATCTGTTGATGATTATGTGTGTTATAATATCTTTAACTGGACTAGTATACAGTGTATTTATGCCTGGAAAATTCATTTTGCATGCTGTAATAATATATAGTGATTGAATGTGTGTGTGTATATCTATATATAGATATAGATATACACACACACATACATATATATTTAGAAAAGAAAAAAATTAACAATACAACCAATTATTGTCACTTTTGAACATAAATAATAGTTTCCATAGTGCAATTCAATTTATTTTTATATACAAGTACAATCTACTCTTTAAGTAGTTAAATATAAGTCTAAAAGAAAAGATAAAAAGCAAAAAAAAAAAAAAAAAAACCCTCAAAGAAGAGTTTTCTAATATGTTCAGAAATCAGCTTCAGAGGCCAGCATTTGGCATGGTGGTGAAAGTGCTAGTCTTCCACATAGCTATCTGGAGTTTTAGTCACAAACCTGGTGGCTTGAAAATCATACCAGGCATGTGTGTGTGTGTGTGTGTGTGTGTGTGTGTGTGCCCTAAATTCTGAGAGAATGGGGGAGAAGGAATTGCAAAGAGACTATCCCCTGTGGGTAGTGTGTGATTTCTCAATTTTCTTGTCTCTTGTGGGGACATGTGCTGAGCAAACACCACATGCTCTTTTGGGGTTTGGCAGAACCTTGTAACTTGTCTTTCCCTGACCTTGGCTGCAGACAGAGCAAGGGTGGAAATTACTAGGGGCGTTCCAACAGACACATCTGATGGACTTCAAGAAACATCTTGACCCCAAATAGTAAAATCCAATCCCTGCTCTGCATCTGAAAGGTTCTTTAGCCTACTCTGGGTGTGGTGGCTCACTCCTTATGGAGAAGTTCTTTAGCTCCTTCCCCACACCTAACAGCTAGTTCTCTGCATTAGAAAGGAAGATGAGATTTACTCTAGATGGGATTACCGCCAAGGGATACACCTTGCCTTGGGTGTGACTAATCTCTTATAGATTTGTTAATGGCTTCTTATTGTCTGTAACCTAGCAACCAATCCATGAAGTATCATGAAACACACATGTGTAATGTCTTCTTGTACTATAAATAAAGACGTCCAGTTTGTCTGGGCGGCACAAGTTGCTTGGGCTACCTAGGCTCAGGCTGCCTGTGTCCGTTTCCACTCTATCTTTTTGTCTCATCTTTTCTGCTTCTTCCATAATAGCGCTAAGCCTGGGGGCGGACGCCGACAGTCTCTATCACTGTCTCTCTCTCTCTCCCTATGGTTAAAAATCTTTCTAAAAAATCAACTTTAAAATAAATACAAAGGAAGTGTAAAATGAAGGGCCACCTAGTGGCATGCCAGTAACACAATTGAACCCACATGAAACAGGTCTCAGATTATGTCCTAGGAACTTCCTGTGAAAGCTGATTCATACATACATGTCTGCAATCCAGGCTGGTTGAGACTGGACGTAGATCACAGTGTGAAAAATCCTGTTGGGAGTTCCCTGCTGTCACTGAAAGAGAGAAGAAAAGAGAAATAAAGAGAGAGGGGCAAAAAAAAAAAAAAAAAGAGAGAGAGAAAGAAGGAAGGAAGGAAAGAAGAGGAAGGGAGAGAAGAAACTTAAAAATTAGTATGAATAAATTTTTAAATATTCTGAATATGATTATATGAGTGTATTCTAACATTTAAAAATGAAAATGCTCAATCCTGACTATTTTTGTGTAAAACAATGATTTTTAGAATATAGTTTTGGTTTCATTAGGTAAGATTTAGAAAATAGAAAATTTTTATTAAAATCTATCTCATCACTTAATTGAGACAATAACTGTCCTAAATTCTTTAAAGTTTTAAAAATGTTTATATTAAATTATATGCTAGAAAGCATAATGTATATTTTTGGGGCTTGAATATGATGACTGGTTTATATCAAAATTGTCTGTAATCTAACAATAATACCTCATATAGCATAGGAAATAAAAGTAACTAAATTTACACTGTCAACTAAAACTCTCCAAGATTGTATGATATCAATGAGTTCCTGTATACTCATTTATTTATACTTTTCTATATTCTAATTTCTATAACATTATGGCTATAAATAATGTATAGAAATTCATTCTAGACAAGATCACTATCTGAAGGACTCAATATATATATAAAGTCAGGCTTTTTTCTTCACTAGAAATGATTCCATTTAATCTAGATTTAGTGCCATCATTTTAGTTTACAACCAGGAACACTTTAACTTAAATGGTATTTAATTATTTTTAGGTCTCAAGCTTACATTACCTCCTCTGTAATATTTTCTCCTTCCATACAAAAACCTCTGGTTTTATTAAACTTTCCAGTGGATTTATGGTTATCCTTTACTTTCTGCCTCCTCTTCCTTTTAAATGCTATTTTCTATAGCAGATGCAAACATGTAGTCAGAAACAAAGCAAGCAGCTGGAGTTCTGGAATTTACTATTCCCTGAGAGCTTAGAAATATAGACATATATTTAGGTCTGCCCCAATTTTACCAACATTCTCAGCTCCCTAGTGTCACATATTGCTTAAGGTGCATTAGGAAAAAAGTTATAAGATTATTCATAGACACTTTTAAAATAAATAAGACAGGAAATTGTATTCTACTGCTATAATGTACACTCTGATTTCTAAAAATTAAACTATTCAATACAACTTTTCTCTTACCATTATGAACATGTATACCTGTGTGATGAAAATAGCTGCATTGATCTTAGAATTTGTCTTTGACTCATGAGAAACATACCGTGTAAGTGTTGTATAATCATTTTTCTTGTATAAATGGAATGACCTAATGTACATATCTCAGTAAATGACAGCACTTAGAAAGCTGTTCAGGAGATAGTAGAAACTCAATAAAAATATGTTTACTGAATAAAATAAACATTATTGACTCTTAATTTCACTGTATTGAAATGGACATAACACAGAGAGTAGGAATTATCCAAACAAGGTAATCTTTCAAGATATACTACTTCGGGGACCAGTAGCTAGCGTAATGGCTATGTTGCTGGACTCCCATGTAGTTGACCACGGTTCGAGTCCCGGACCTGGTGGCTTGAACTCAGGCTGGATGCGTGTGCATACACGCCGAAGATCCTGAGAGGAGAATGGAGGAGAAGAGATCACAGCGTGGCCATCCTCCCTGGGGGGTGATTTCTCATTTTCTGTCTCTCTGTTTCTCTCTTTCTGGCGAGCACATATGCCCTATAGCAAAAACCTCTCCAAAAAAAATATATACCACTTCTTAACCACATGATCCTCAACAATAATTTCATATACTGGTATAATACTTGCATAATGTTGATGGGAGAATTAAGTAAAATATATATTAAAATTACCCAGCATCTTTCTGACACATTGTAAGAATTCAATACCTGTATGAAACAAATCATAAACACCATCAACAATAAATGTTTTTAAAACACAGATTTTTAGATGTGTAGAAGTGAGAGTTTAAGAAATTTCTTCCCAAATAATTTATTCAAAACCTTGAAAAATGATATTTGTATGAAAGAGCCACTCTAAATCTTTGCAAGAAATGCTACTTCTTACACTTTTAAGTACATCCTGCTTTGAAATTGCTAAGTTATCAAGTTTGCTAGATTCTATCAGTAAACAATAAACAAAAGAAGAGAAATAATTCAAACACTTTGAGCTGAAAAGCAAGTATAAAACATACCCCATGAACTTTACAAATTTTTAAGTAGGTATGCGACGGCTATGACATCAGTTTCTCTAGTGTTCTACTTGTATGCCAAAGATAACAAACTGTCACAAACATTGGATACTAAAGTATCTCCTCTTTTATATAAATACTGACTATTGACTTTGTTTTCACTCTCCACACAAAGCTCCTTTCATATGAATTATTCCAAGACTCTGGTTCAGAGTTGCAATAGGCTGTTTCCTCTGTTCTTGGTGTACTGATTCATCTCTTGAATGAGGAAAAAGTAAATGACTGACCTAATTCAAGTCATCATGAAAGAAAGACTGCATTTTAAAATGTGATTATTTAAAAAACAATGTTAATTTTCATTAGTATTAATGAACCTTTTTTACAAATTTATTTTATACATTCAATCACTATACATCACTTAGCTTGTAAAGAAATTTACCCAACATCAATACACTTCACACCAGTCCAGTTGAGGATACTATACACGTTATCATGAACAGATAGTCCATTTCTATGTCCCATAAATGTCTTACCTTTCTGTTTTTTCTTAATTTTTTTCCTAACACTCTTATCCTTCTCTCACTCTTTTCCCACAGTCTCCAGTATCTATAACCATTTTCTATGCTTCTATAAGCTCTAAGTTTTTAGTTTCCATAGAGTGTGGACAGTCAGTATACATTAAGTGGAGACATACAATATCTCTTTCATAGCCTCATTTGCTTCATTTAGCAGGAAATCTTCCATATTTGTCCACTTTATATCAAATGCCAGGATCTTTTTTTTTTTTAATGGCTGAGTAGTATTCCATAGAGAATATATATGTGACACTTTTTCTATCCATTCATCTGTTCATGGACATTCTACATCTTAGCAATTGTGAAAAAATACCACAATAAACATAGATATGCAAGCATTTTTCCAACTGAACATTCTTATATCCTTTGGGTAGATACCCAGGAATGGAATTGCTGGATCATATGGTAATTCTATTTGTAGATCTTTGAGGAGCTCCCACCAACAATGTAGGAGAGTCCCTTTCACCAAAGACTCACCAGCACTTATCATTTTTTACTCTTTTCATCTTGGCCATTTTGAATAGAGTTAGGTGGTATCTCGTTGTTTTAATCTGCATATCTCTTTTCATGAGGAATGTTGCAAATATTTTATATGCTTTTTGTCTGTTCATATGTCTTCCTTACAGAGTTGTTTGTTCAGCTCCTTTTCTCATCTTTTAATTGGGTTGATTGTTTTTTAATGAATTTTTTTGATGTCAGCCTTAATTTCCTCAGTAGTTGAAAGTCATTCAGGAGTAGATTCTTTTATGTTTTGGGAAATTTTGAGGACTCTTTCTGTGGTTGATTTCAAGCTTAATTTTATTTTGATCAGAGAAAATACAGGATGCAGTGTCTATACATATAAATTTATATAGACTTGTCTCATTGCCTATTATGTGGTCGGTTTTGGAGACTATTGCATGTGGAGATGATTAAAGTATATTCCATAGTTAATAGATGCAATACTCTATATATGTATTTGTCAGATCTGTTTGGTTTATGACATTGATTAATTCCTGCATTTTTAAAATTTTTTGTCTGGATGATCTGTCCATTAGTGACAATGGGTATTAAAATCTCCAATGATTATTGTACTGGAGTCTCTCATTTCAAATCTAGCCGTCTTTCTCTTTCATATTTGGGTGCCTAAATACATAATACATAATATGCCTAAGTACATAAATAACCTCTGGAATATAGCAAAAACAGTAAGAGGCAAGTTTATGGACATTAGTGCTCACAAGAAAAAAAATAGAAAGTTGTAAAATAAATAACTTAACATCACATCTTAAGGAAATTAATAAAACAACAAATAAACCCCAAAACTAAGAGAAGTAAGGAAATAATAAAGATTAGAGCTGAAATAAATGAAATACACAATAAAAGAATTTTACAGAAAAAAATGAAAAGCTGATTTTTTGAGAGGATGAACAAAACTGATGAACCATTAGCTAGACTGATCAAGAAAAACAGAGAAGGGAATCAGACAGATAAAATCAGTAATGAAGTTAGCAATAATAGAACTGATAATTTCGAAACACAGAAATTTATGAAAGAACACTATGACTATGTTATATGTCAACAAACTAGAAAACTTGAATGAGATGGAATAAATGTCTGGACAAGTACAAGATACTTAGGTTTAATCAGGATGAAATATAAAGCCTGAATAGAGTAATATCAAGTGAAGGGATCGAAACAATGATAAAAAGTCTCTCAACAAAGAAAAGATGGTTTCACTTCTGAATTCTACAAAACTTTTAAAGAAGAAATTCTAATTCTTATCAAACTATTCTTAAAGATTCAAAAGGAAGGAGTCTTCTCAAACTTATTTCATGAAACCTCTATTATCTTGACACCCAAATCAGACCATATTCCTAATGAAAACTGATACAAAATGTTTCAACAAGGTGCTAGTGAACAAAATTCATAAACATATCAAGAAGATTATACACCATAACCAGGTAAGCTTTATTCTGAGGATGCAAGGATGGTTCAAAATACATAAAACAATATGTGTAATACACCACATTAACAGAAAGAAAGAAAAAAATCATATATTTATAGATGCAGAAAATGCATTCAATAGAGTACAATATCTCTTCATTTGATCAAGAATCTCACCAAAATGTGTTATCAACATAATGAAACCAATTATGACAGACCCACTGTGAACATCATCCTGAATGGGGACAAACTAAAAGCCTTCTCATTAAAAACTGGAACAAGACAAAGCTGCCCACTCTCTCCACTACTTTAAAACATAATGCTGGAAGCCCCAGCTAATACCTTCAGACAAGACAGCAAAATAAAATGCATTCATAT
>NW_006204717.1:8731-17065 GCF_000334495.1 Tupaia belangeri chinensis | reverse complement strand
TTGCGGATGACATGAAAATCAGTTTCATAGTTTCCATAAAGTGTGGACAATCAGTATAAATTAAGTGGAGACAGAAAATCTGAAGGAACCCATGAAAAATCTCCTAGAAATTAGAAATAGTTTAGTAAAGTTGCAGGATACAAAGTTGATATACAAAAATCTATAATATTTTTATACATCAACAATGAACAGACTGAGGAAGAATTGAATAAAACAATCTAATTTACAATAGCTACAAAAGAAATAAAATACTTAGGGATAAATCTAACCTAAGAGGTGAAAGACCTCTACAAGAAAAAATACAAAAAACTGAAAAAATAAATAGAATATTATGCAAAAAAATTAAAGAATATCTCATGTTCTTGGATTAGAAAAATAAGTGCAATTAAAATGTCAGTCCTACTCAAATTCATTTATAAATTCAATGGAATTTTGATCTAATTACCTTTCTAGTTCATCAGAGAACAAGAAAAAACAGTAATGAAATTTGTCTGGAATAAAAAATGATCTCATATTGCCAGACAATACTGTACAAAAAATTATGTAAAATAAAATAGGAAATATTTCACTACCTGACTGTAAAGTATATCACAAAACAGTGATAATCAAAATAGCATGGGAATGGCATAAAAATAGATATATAGACCAATGGAGCAGAATAGAGAATCCAGAAATAAATCCTATTATACAATCAATTGATCTTTGACAAAGGGTATAACAATGCAGTGGAGAAAAGAAAATCTTTTTAACAAATGATGATGGAAGAACTGGATATTCACCTGCAGAAAAATAAAATTGAACCCCTATCTCTTACCATTAACTAAAATTAACTCAAAATGTGTCAAAGACTTAAATATAAAGTCTCTAAATACAAAACTACTGGTAGAAAACATAGGGAAAACTTTTTTTTTTGGAGAGGTTTTTGCTATAAGGCAAATGCACTCGCCAGACAGATGGAGAGAGACATAGAGACAGAAAGTGAGAAATCACCCCCCCCCCCAGAGAGGATGGTCACACCGCAATCCCTTCTCCTCCATTCTCCTCTCGGGATCTTGGGCACGCACATACACGCACTCGGCGTGAGTTTTAAGTCACCGGGTCCAGGACGCGAACCGTGGTCAACTACGTGGGAGTCCAGCAACATAGCCATTACACTAACTGCTGGTTCCCTGGAAAACTTTTAAAGACATTGGAGCAAGCAAAGATTTCTAAAGCACAGGCAATGGCTCCTAAAATAGACAAGTGGGATTACATCAAGCTGAAAACCTTCCTCAGAAAAAGAAACACTAATTATTGTGAAAAGAGAACCCTCATAATGGGAGAAAATATTTCTAAATTATTCCTCAGATATGGGATTGATATCTAGAATGTTGAGGGAACTCAAGCAGCTCACTCATAAAAAAATGAACTATCCAATTGAAAAATGGGCAAATAAATTGAAGAGACAACTATTCAAGGAATACTTATGAATGGTCAAGACTCATATAGAAAATGTTTTAAGTCTCTTGTCATAAGGGAAAAGCAAATTAAAACCACAATGAGATATCACATAACTTCAGTTGGTAAGGCTCAGATTAAAAAAAAAAAAAAAAAAAAAAAAGAACAAGTATTAACAAGGCTGTGGTGAAAGGGACCTCTTCTACACTGTTGGTGGGTGGAACTGTAATAGCCTAACTTCTGTGGAAAACAACATGGAAGTTTCTCAAAACCCTACAGATAGAACATTCTTATGACACAGTAATCCTACTTCTTGATATTTATACAAAGGATAAGACATCAGTACATCCATGTTTATTGCAGCATTATTTACAATTGCTAAAACATGGAACTAACCTAAATGTACAAAAACTGATGACTAGGTTGAGAAACTGTGGCAAATATGTATGATAGAATATTACACAGATATAAGAAACAATGAGATTCTATTGTTTGACTTAAAATGGGCGAATATAAGAGACTTAATGTTAAGAGAAGTGAACTGGACTTTGAAAGATACACATGGTATATCCCCATTCAGTTTGTACCAAATGCTAGGGGAGAGGTTGAAAGGCTTGAAAATGTAATGGTGGAGAGAATGAGTGTAAGTACTAGAAGAGAGAATAAGTGTAAATGTTAGAGAGTGTAGGAAGAAGTGGATGGTAGATGTGGGTAGTGGAGGATGGGTGTGAGGTACAAAGGGAGGAAATATTTGACAGACAGAAAAAAAGTAAATAAAAAATGCAAATTAAAAAACATGGAAAAAAAGCAAGAGGGAGAAAAATAGAGCATGTTCATTATGAAATTAACTAAATTCTGTTGTGTAGCAGATTATTTCACAAGTTGGTTTAATTATTTAAATTTATTAGGATTAAAGTATGCATGATAACATTTATGTTCATCCCAATAATTTCAAGCTAATTATTGATTTGGTATGTATTTTTTCATTTCTATCCTTGACTATATCTTGATTAAATTAAAAAGCAATCGTTAACCTTTTTTATGATCTCTATTTTTACCTAGTTTACTTTGAGATTCTTTCTTTCTCCTCTATTGTTAACTTCTTTCCTTGTGAGTTCTCAGAATATGAACATGTCCATCCTTTCTACCAATCTTTATAAACTAACTGCTTCTGATCCTTTTATTTTTCTTTATACAAACTTCTTGATAATATTCTATATTTTACTACATTTTTTACTCACCTCCCAATTCTTTCTTACAAATTAGTGTAATGCCTCTAGTTAAAATCATAGTTGGGACGAATGGAGAATTTATTTTTTTCTTTTTGAAAAAAGAAAATAAAAAACAGTCTAGTGATAGTGTTAAATACTATTGTGAGGACAACCCAGGAAAAATCCAAAAAGCAGTGAAGTTTACTGTTAGGAGTCTATTAATGCATTCACCCTATGTACACCTCTTACACTTAGATGCAACATCTGCTTATTTCGATAAGCAGAGAAAATACTATGATGACTGATAATATGAAAATTAAAAGGTCTACCAACCAAGGCCCAGCAGGTGGTATAGTGATCATGGCACTAGATTTGCACATGGCTAACCATGGTTAGAGTCCCACACCTTGTGGTTTGAAAACACTCCAGGCACATGTGTGTAGATGCTCAAAATCCTGAGAAGAGAATGGAGTTGAGAAGGGGAGAAGAGACTGTGGTGTTATCATTCTCCCTGGGGGGGGGGTGTGATTTCTCACTTTTCTTCTTTCTCTGTCTCTCTTCCATGAGTGCACATGCCCAATAGCAAAAAAAAAAAGGAAAAAATTAGGAAAAAAAATCTGTGAAACGTCTTCATTTCACTTAAAGACTAGTGAAGTGGAATAAGAATACAAGTAGATTCAAATACTGATATACTGATATGGTAATACTTTCAAAATAACTAAGAAAAGCAAATTTGAACTATAACACCACCACTGAAACAATGACAAAAATATGCTAGAACCAATGCAGAAAGAGAATGAAAAACCAGATGACTAAGTTTAACATGTGCTGGGTTTCTATGGAATATAATGAAGAAATCATCTTGTTCTTCGAATAATTATTAAGAATAATATATTTGGGGGCCAGCAGGAGTCATTGTCGTTGAGACACAGGATTGCCACATGGCTGATCACAGTTTGAGTCCTGGACCTGGCAACTTGCTTTCTTACTCTTCCTCTCTCTCTCTGGTCAAAGTTAGGAATAATAATAATAAATAAAATTTTAAAAAAAGAATAATATATTTGTCCTTAAGGCTATTACCAAGAAAGGACTATTGAAATATATATACATGAATGCTTTTTTAAAAAGTGAGTGGGTAGGCAGCAGGTGGCATGATGATTAAGGTGCTGGACACTCCCACATGACCAACCATGATTGAGTCCCGGTCCTGGTGGCTTGCTTTCTCACTTTTGCTCTCTTTATCTCTGTGTATCTCTCTGGTCTAATTAAAATAAATGAATGAATAAATAAAATAAAATAAATAATTATTGAAAATAATGTATACACACAAACACATGCACATACACACATGTAAATATTAAGTACAGATATTTGCTAATGTCTAGTGGTAAATCGACCTATTACTTGTCCTCTGAAGAGAGCCAGACCATGTGAATATGTGGCCATATTGCGTCAATACTCATTATTGCATGGAAGGAACACTGAGCTAAAAGAAGATAGAGAGTGATAATTCAGATACTCTTTGTGAGCAGGTCTGGCGTTTGCTGCAAGCTAGTCAGTATTTTCCCTTTTTTTAGATTTGGTTGACAGAGAAATAAGTATTAAACAAACAATCACATATAGAAATGTCCAATGAAAAATTGCAGTAAGTTCAATTGTGGAAGTTTTAAAAAGCCATGACAGATTTTGGAAGGAGAGTTTAATTTAAATGATGGCAAAAGAGAGTGATCAAAAAAAGTTTTCTGATGTAGTTGTATTCAAGACAAGATCTGAAGAATGGGTTAAGACCTGGCTAAATGATGGGACCAGCAGAAGGTATAGCAGTTATATCACTGGACTCCCAAATAGCCAACCGTGATTCAAGTCCCAGACCCAGTGTCTTAAAAATCACACTGGGTGCATGTGCATGCATGCCCAAAATCCCAGGAAGAGAATGGAAGAGAAATGAACAGCATGACCATCTTTTCTGGGGGGGAGGGGGGTTAAAGATAATTTCTCACTTTCCCTCTCACTGCCTGCTTCTCTCTCTCTGGTGAACTCATGAACCCTAAGACAAAAACCACTTAAAGGAAAAAAAAAAAAAAAAAAGGATTGGCCAAATGAATTATGTCAGAGAGCCAGCTCTGTGGCCTAGTGGTTAAAGGAGCCAGATCCCACATGGCTGACCTGGTTCATATCCCAGCTCTGGTAGTTCTAGAAACAAGCTGGGTGTGTGTGTGTGTGTGTGTGTGTGTGTACATACTCCCCAAATCTTGGCAGGATGGAGAAATGAGGATACAGGATTGTGACATAACCATGTCCTATTGCGAAGTTCTCTCTCTTTCTCTCTCCACCTCCTCTGGTGAGCAAATATGCTCTCTGGCAATTAAAAAAAAAAGAGAGAGAGAGAGAAGAGAAATGAAAGAAAGAAAGAAAGAAAGAAAGAAAGAAAGAAAGAAGGAAGGAAGGAAGGAAGGAAGGAAGGAAGGAAGGAAGGAAGGAAGGAAGGAAGGAAGAAAAGAAGGAAAGAAAGAAGGAAAAGGGAAATGTATCATGTCAGGAACAACCTTTCAAAAGTGACAGTTTTTATAAAGGCACACTTAGCAAAAACTTGAAGCATCTTAAGTTATTGAAATATCAATTTAGCTAGAGTATAAAGCCTGTGCAGGAGATGAATAAAGAATGACATTAAAGATTTTAATATAATATAGCACCATTATATTATATAGTATTTATATTGGTCTGTATTGGTCAGGGCTCTACAGAGAAACAGAACCAGTAGGATAAATATATATGTAAAAAAAAGAGATGTATTATATAAATTATTTCACATGATCACAAGGCAGCGAAGTCCCATGATAAGCTTTCCGGAACACTTACGAAATGGCTGAAAGCATCTGAAGCAGAGAAGCTTGTATGGTTTTATTTCAAATCCTGAAAAAAGCCCTTATGGGGTTTCATACCCAAGCACTCACAGGTGGCTGCTGATTTGAGTCCAAGGTTCAAAGCTTAAAGAATTTGGAGTCTCTTTGGCTTGAGGGGCACAAATATCAGGAACCAGCAGAAAAAAATATCCAAAGGCCAAGTGAAAGAGCAGTGATGGCTAAGTCAAATGTGTAGGAACAGAACGCATATCACCCTCTGGAAGAAAAGATCTATAGAGATGGAGAAGCCTTCCACTCCTTATTTGCCCTGCTCATGCTTCCAGACAAGTGGATGATGCTTGCCCCCACAGGATATGGTTTTCCTCTCTTAGTCCAATGACACATGCTTGGCAAAATCTCATAGAAACACTTATAAACAATGTTTCTCTAAACTTCAAGATATCCTTCAATCCAGTCGGACACCCAAAAATTAACCATCACATCTTTCATGTTTTGTAAGGCAACAATGGCAAACTCACACGTCTATATGTCCAGGCAAGAGACTTGAACTTATCAATCATATTGAGTAAAAATCAAAGTGAATCATGAATGGGACCAGCAGATGGCATAATGGTTATATCTCTGGTCTCCTGCATAATCTACCAGAGTTCGAGTCGTGGAGCCAGTGTCTTAAACTTGTGCTGGGCATATGTGTGTGTGTGTGCCCAGAATCCTGAGAAGCGAATGGAGGAGAAGGGATTGTGGTCATCCCCCTGGGGGGAGTGATTTCTTGCTTTCTGTCACCCTCTGTCTGTCCAGTGAATGCACATGCCCTGTAGCAAAAATCTCTCTTAAAAAATAAAAAATAAAAATAAAAATAAAAAAACAACGCTGCCTAAAAAAAATAATTAAAAAAAATAAAAAATTAAAAATAAATAAATAAAAAGTGAAAAATGGAAATTCTGGCAAACTGGACAGCTCAGCTTTTACTTAATCTCAGAAGATTGTTTGCATGTGAAATGTTGATCTACTGTTCTAGAATCACCTGATTTATCAAGGGGAACCTGAAATATAAATTAATATTAGTAAAATCTTCTCATTTAAAATTCTACCTCAGGGGACCAGCAGTTGGCGTAATGGCTATGTCGCTGGACTCCCATGCAGTCAACTTCAGTTCGAATCCGGATCCAGTGGCTTAAATTTACACTGGGTGCATGTGTGTGTGTACCCAAGAACTCGAGAGGAGAATGGAGGAGAAAGGATTGCAGCGTGGCCATTCCCCCTGGGGGGGGTGATTTCTCACTTTCTATCTCTCTGTCTCTCTCTGTCTTTCTGGTGAGTGCACACACCCTAGAACAAAAAACCTGTAGCAAAAGCCTCTCAAAAAAATAAAATCTGTAAAATTCTATCTCAGTGACTTAAATATTATTCAGACCAAATAAAAGACATCAGTGAGCTGGATACAGCCAAAAGGTCTTTTAGGAAGTTAAGAATTTTGACTTTTACCTTTGAAAGAATGATAAGGCATTGAAGGAAAGGGTTCATTTAACAAAGCAAAATCAGATGTGTGCTTTTTTTTTTTTCAGATATGTACTTTTAAAATAACAGCTTTACATACTGTATGGAGAATTAACTGTTAGAATAATTTGGATATAAGAAGACACTGATTTGACAACTTAGTGATGATGGAATTAAAGAGAATAAATGAATAGAAATACATTCATTTGACTATTCAATCATTTAAGCCTCAAATAGAAACATATAGTTCCATTCCTAGATCCTGGCATGATGTATTAGGACAGCTTTTATCTTTTCTTTTTTCTAAGCATTCTGTCTTTGAAACATTTTCCTGACTTCTTCAGAGTACAGTAATTTTTTTTATTGTTTCAATGCCTCCTATCTTACTTTTATTTCCCCTCTAGTAACATGATGCCTCTACTTTGGGGGATCTATTTCATAGACACCAACTATGAAATTCTAGCAGAGAGAAATTCTAGTAGAAGAGACTACTTCTACTGACTGTGGTATGGCCATGTGACCAAGTTGATTCTAGCCTAGTACTTCCTTCAAGCCTCAATAATTCATCTTGAGATAAATGCTTGTGCCAGGCAGAACCAAGAGACAATCTTCATGTATATTATTTTTTTAAATAAAAATGTTAGAATGGAGACTTTGGCTTTGTGACTATAGAGATTTAAGATCCAAGTAGCAAATAACCCATATCTTCCCCTATAAGGAAAAGCTGGCCTTAGAAAATGAAGTTCACACATAAAGAGAATTAAAATGGAAATGAAAAAAATATCTTGATCACTTTGAAATTTCAGATTTTGGTCCTGTGGTACCCAACTATCCTAATGTGTGTCTACACAAACATTTTTATTCAATGGTATGATAAATTCTATTATCCATCCAATATGCCATTTTTGCACACTATTATACAAGTGTAATAATTTTAATTTAGAATGAAAATAGTGCTGACAAGTAAAGACCTCTTTCTCTCTTAATTCTCAAATCACTTCCCTCATTATTTTCTTAAATTTTTTTCTACAAATATCTGAAATGGCAGGTAATCTAGGATTCCATTCTCTTCTCTTTTAACTCCTAGTACATATCTAAACATCCAAACCACATGGATGTCACGCAGAACTTTGAAAGTAGTGTTAGATTCTGTTTTAGCCAATGTTTCTTTTTATTCAAAAGCCAACCAATTCCTAGATCTTGTTTATTCAACATTTTCAATAGTTCTTCTCCAACACTAATGTAAATACTTCAGTTTGTGTATCCACCATCTCTCACGTCATCACATATAGTTTCCTCAGTGATTTCTTCATCACTAATGACTT
>NW_006204717.1:0-8718 GCF_000334495.1 Tupaia belangeri chinensis | reverse complement strand
CCTCATTCATCTCTAGAGTTAGCTTTCTGAAATGAAAAACCTTAATATATCACTACAATACTGACATTTTCGAGGTTCACATTACCTTCTGATTGACATTCAAACTCCTTAATATTGTACATAAGCCCCAGTATCAGAACTCTTCCTGTCACTTTAATAATATCTCTCCACATGCCCTCACCAATGGGGTTCCAGAAAAATCAAATTCTTGGTTACTCCTATATCACTATTTCATAGGTTCACACTTTGGCTTAAAAGTGTCTGGGATACACTTAAATACTTCTTATAAATAGCAGATTCATTTTCATCATTAAGAATCATACACATTAATAACTGCATAGTTTCTTTTTTTGATAAACATCTTTTATTATCTTAGCTGAGTGTGTAAAAATACAATACATCATCTTTGTGAAAAAAGAAAAAAAGAAAAAACAGTATTCTTGCTACAGATTCAGGCAAAAGTATGATCACCAACAATTTCCTAACAGACGACAGTGAACAGTTTGGTGGACTGACTCTGGAAACTACAGTAACCCTGGTCTCATTATACTACAAAGTAGTAAATTAATCAACTTTGATATGATATACTTTGACTATCAAAACCAATTAAGGCACAATTATCACTCAAGTTATATAGACAGAGAAGCAATAACCTAGAGAAAATATAATTAAAATATTCTGAACATGGAATTGTATGTTTAAAACTTAATACTGGTAAGACTTGGACTGGGTACAGCATAAAAGACATTATTTTTCTCAAACAATAGGGAGGTGTGGTGTATAGAGGTCAGTGGTTCAGGCTCAATTTATTTATTTTATTATAGCAGGTGGTTATGACGACAGAGTCTTGGAGAACGTGGAACACTATCAAGAATTGAAAGAAATGGTCCAGCAGTCTGACCTTGGCCAGTATGTGACCTTCCTCCAGTCTTTCTCAGACAAACAGAAAATCTTACTCCTCCATGGCTGCATGTGTGTGCTTTACACACCGAGCAATGAACACTTTGGCATTGTCCCTCTGGAGGCCACGTACATGCAGTTCCCAGTCATCGCTGTAAATTCAGGTGGGCCCTTGGAGTCCACTGTCCAAGGTGTCACAGAGTTTCTGTGTGAGCCTGACCCCGTGAACTTCTCAGAAGCAATAGAGAAGTTCGTCCATGAACCTTCCTTAAAAGCCAAAATGGGCCTGGCAGGAAGAGCCAGGGTGCAGGAAAAGTTTTCCTCTGAAGGATTTACAGAACAACTCTACCAGTATGTCACCAAACTGCTGGTATAATCTGATTTTTTTTTTGTTGTTGTTGTTGTTTTTGTTTTTTAGTTTATTTATTTTTATTTTTTCATTTCATTTTCTTCCATACATTCAATCACATTATTATTTATCTTACAAAATGGATATTTCAGCAGGTGAGCACTTCTCCCTAATCAGATTGTTTTTAAGGTCTTCATTTTCCATTCACTAATCTCATCTTCATGGACTATAGACCCAGTTTTGGAACCAAAATAGAAACTAGAATCTAGTGCAGAAGAGATTTTAAAATTAATTGCATAGTTTCTTAACTTTCTAAACAAATTTGTTTGTATATTTCTCTTTGTAGTCACTCACCTCACTTCTACTAAGGCGTAAAAATGTTATTTGTGGGTTCATCCGATGGCGTAATGGTTACATTGCTGGACTCCCATGTAGCCAACCACGGTTTGAATCCTGGACGTGGCAACTTAAAATTCACTCTGAGTGCATGTGCGTGACCAAGATCCAGAGAGGAGAGTGGAGGAGAAGGGATTGCAGAGTTGACAATCCTCCTGGGGAATGATTTCTCACTTTCTGTCTCTCTGTCTCTCTCTGTTTCTCTGGAAAGCGCATGAGTCCTATAGCAAAAATCTTTCTTAAAACATTTATTATTTTTCACTTCATTGTAACATGAACCCTCTCTAGGCAAGGAGTATATATTTCTTCTTGTGTAACCTAAGACACAAAAATATGACAAAAATGTTTAATATATGTTAAATTGAACAAAAGTATAGGGTATGCCCATTTCCCAGTAAACTTAAATTACTTGATTCTTTACTAATATTTATTATTTATGAGTGTCAAGGAGTCAAAATTATGACTCAAATCCCAATGGTATAATGCAAACTAGAGTTGCTTAATACTTTCATTTCTATCTTCCCATTAGTCTCAAGTAGATACTGATATATATTCACCTCATGTTATTGTTCTATTGATAACTTCTGTAACAAAAAAATCACAGTGCTTACCTAGTAGATGCTTAATAGATGCTAGCTATTCTTATTCTACCTTCTGCTTTGGCACTGTAAACAACCAATAGTTTTTTGTTTGTAATACTAAAACTCACTTAGTACAATAGCAATAAGAGAAGACAATAGAATGCCAACAAATATTTGTGGGTTAAATGTTATAAAATGTTCTGTATTGAGCAAAAAATTGGATAACTCAGCATTTCTAAGATCTTTGAAAACCAGAACATTAGCCTTGTGGGGCAATCACACAATTCTGAGTGCAGACATTTGTGTTGAAAAGATTCACAATGAGATAATTACATATTCACTTTAACAGCTTTGGCTGTATCCACCACTGAATCAATGTAAGTTAATGTAGCAGACAGAACTTTTTTCTTCTAGTTAGCTTTCTTCTAAAACAGTGAATGATAATGATTAATAGAAGATACACACACACACACACACACATACACACACACACATAAAGGGAAACACTTTGTCTTCTCAAACTAAATGTGCAGTAAATGATGCAAAACACAAAATACATTTTCCACAGTATTTCTCTCAGATACCAAATTTAGAAATAATTTCAAGATATGACTAATGCTATGAATTTAGGTAGGTTTTAATGTTAGAATAAGAAACCTACAGTCTGGGAAAATTTCCAATCTGAGAAAACATAACTATAAGTAACTTTCTTTTCTCTGTGAAGTTTTATTTCAGACTACATCAGAAGTGTGCTACATTATCCAGTCAGTTAGAGAGTCATGGTATCAAACTCGCTGAACTAAAAACACTAGAGACTCTCAAAATTCACAGACAATAGATCACCAGAGATCAAGAGAATAAGATATTTTCTACATGAATCCTTCTTTAACAGCAATATTAAGGCACATAAAAATTCTCTTAATGTTCAACATAGAAAAAAATTTATTATTATCTTGTAAAACTTATATTGGCATGATGATATTATAGAATAGGGTATTGTCTGTCAGTCTTAGTGATATCAAATAAAAAGGAATGATTGGCAGTTCACTCCCTCCAACAGCTTTATTTTTTTGAGAGAGATTTCTGCTATGGGATGCATGGGCTCACTAGAGAAACAGAGTTAGATGGAGAGACAGAAAATTCTAAAACTACCCCTCACCATCACTACCACCAGGAGGGGATGGCCACACTGCAATCCTTTCTCTTCTATTCTCCTCTCAGGATTTTTGGGTACATGTACACATGTGTCCGGCAAGAGTTTTAAGTCACTTGGTC
Source organism: Tupaia belangeri chinensis (assembly GCF_000334495.1). NCBI lineage: Eukaryota > Metazoa > Chordata > Mammalia > Scandentia > Tupaiidae > Tupaia > Tupaia belangeri. The sequence continues at coordinate 5,217 of NW_006204717.1, read as the reverse complement.
CAGGACTCAAACCATGGTAGACCATGTGGGAGCCAGCACCTTAACCACTATGCCACCTGTTGGCCCCCACCAATCTATTAAAGAATTAAAAATCAGGGACCAGTAGTTAGCGTAATGGCTATGTCACTAGACTCCCATGTAGTTGGCCACGGTTCCTGTCCCAGACCCGGTGGCTTAAAACTCATGCCGGGCACGTACGTGCGTGCCCAAGATCCTGAGAGGAGAACGGAGGGGAAGGGATTGTGGCGTGGCCATTCTCCCTGGGGGGTGATTTCTCACTTTCTGTCTCTATGTCTCTCTCTGTCTGTCTGGCGAGTGCATGTACCCTATAGCAAAAACCTCTCCAAAAAAAAAAAATAAATAAAAATCAGTAAAGTAATTTAAGACTGAGCAACACTAACATTTATTTGTGCCAACATATGTTTTATTTATGTTGCTAGTAAATTATTCAAGTAATTTTTTGATGATATAATTGCTCAATCACACATCTATGGAATCAAATGAGAATAAATGACAAAAAGTTTCAGCTTCCACAAGTTTAATAGTTTCATGAAATATCAAGCATGCGTGAATTTAATAAAAGTTTGTAGACTTATGAAATTATAGATAGAAATGATGCTTTCTCATTTTGGATAATATATCTGATTTGTAATCAATAATGTCATTTAATTTCAAAATTGCCTTAGATGTGTACATCCAAAATATAATGAAGTGTTAAAAGCAATCTTAGTATTCACATTTAATCACACAAATCAAGGTGATATCTAAAATCTCTGAAATATTGTTGAAATCTCTGAAATATTGTTAATAAAAATCTATGTATATTGGATTATGTTTCATTATATATGAAAATTAATTGATTTTGTAATTTTAGACTCTCTATGAAAAATATTTCTCATGGCTTTCTCTGTATCTTGTATACTTTTTTAATTGCCAGAGGATGTATTAACTCATTAGAGTCAGAAAGGCCGAGGGGGGAGAGGGAAGAAAGCACTTCCCAACTGGGTGTGCTCATGCCACAATCCCTCTTCTCTATTTCTCCATTTTTTGGGGGATTTTGGACATACATGCACACATGTCTGGCAAATTGTTCAATTCACTGGGGCTGGGATTCAAACTTCAGTAGGCTATATGGGATCCAGCTCCTTTAACTACTAAACTATGAGGCCAACCATTTATCTTCTATCTTTGCTAAAATATTTAATTATTTGCATTATTAATTTCTTTATAGAGTGTTTATAATGCTTTTTCAAGTCTATATGAGCATTTTTAGTATCTAAACACAATGCCCTATTACATCTAATATAATTAACAATTATTGATGTTGTAATGGTTAAGGTGCTGGATTCCCACATGGCAGGTAATGATTTGAGTACCGGATGGTGGCTTGAAAATCACACCAGGTAAGTGTATGTACGTGCCCAAAATCCCAAGAGGAGACTGGAGGAGAAGGGATTGTGGCATGGCCACTGTCCTTGGGGTGATATCTTATTTTGCTGGTGAGGGCACAAACAAATTTATGTTATGTTATGTTAAAAATTTTTCTATTCCATAGAAAAATATTTTTCGATATTATTCTATAAAAATTCTATTGTATTTTCCATTTACTTTATTTATGAAATATATCAAATTGATTTGTCGTTTTTACATATCACCAATTTATTAATATTTTGTTTAGAATCCTACTTTTCTTTAGTTAATTTTTACAGTTTTATTTTTTTATTGTCATTTCTCTTGAGTAAATACTTTCAAGTTAATTCTGAAAAATATTGTTTCATATATATATGCATATACACACATATGTGTGTGTACATTAATTATCTTTTAAAAATATTTTATAATTTTAATTGATATATAGTAGTTGCATATATTTAAGGGGTACAGTGTAGTTTTTCTATGTATAAATACAATGCACAATAACTAAATCAGTGGAAAACCATATCCATCATCTATAACTTTTTCATTATTTTGTATTATGAACATTCAAGATATTTTCTTAAAGCTATTTGAAATTATAAATTAAACTATTAACTGCAGTTACTCTACTATGTTTAGTACTCTGGAATTTATTTCTTTTATCTGAATGTAATTTGATATCTGTTAACCAAATTCTCTGTGTCTTCCCTTTACCCAGCTTCATTCCCCATTTTTGTATTCCCCATTCCATTCCCTATGTCTATGTGAGCAGACCTTTTAGATTACACAAATAAGTGAGAACAAATATTAATAGTATTTGTCTTTCAGTGACTGGCTTTTTACACTTAGCATAGTTTCCTTTAGGCTCTTAGATGCTGCTGCAAATAATAGGATTTTATTACTTTCTTATGACTGAATAATATTGCAATGTGAATACACACCACATTTCATTATCTGTTCATTATCTGTTCATTGATGGACACTTAAGTTGATTCAATAGCTTAACTATTGAAAATATTGCTAAGCTAAACATAGAGTAGAGATATATCTTCTGATTTCTTTTCTTTGTATAAATATTCAGTTGTGAGATTACTGACTTTAAAATAATTCTGTTTTTATTTTGGTTTGAGTCCCGGACACAGTGGCTTAAACTCACGCTGGGTGTGTGTGCGTGTGTTCCCAAGATCCCGAAAGGAGAATAGAGGAGAAGGGATTGTGGTGTGGCCATCCTCCCTGGGGGGTGATTTCTCGCTTTTTCTCTCTGTCTCTCTCTGTCTTTCAGGCAAGCTCATATGCCCTATAGGAAAAATCTCTCAAAAACAACCCACAAAAAAAAAAGAAAAAAAAACACTATTTATTTCCACACGTTCATCAGTTCTTTGTATGTGCTGTTATTTCTGATATAATGCCATTTATTAATAGTCCAAACTATTGTTAGGTTGTCTTTTGTCTTTCTTACTAGTTTATAGGATATTTTCAGGCATTATTCTGAAAGAGTCCTTAGTAAGACATGAATATTAAAAATTATTTCACACATACTCAGTGTTTTTTTCTGAATTAGTGTTATGATATTAAAATAATTCAATTTAAAAAGCTTTCTTTTAGAGTTATCATATTTTTGTGTTATGTTAAAAATTTTTCTATTCCATAGAAAAATGTTTTTGATATTATTCTATAAAAATTCTATTGTATTTTCCATTTACTTTATTTATGAGATATATCAAATTGATTTGTCATTTTTACATATCACCAATTTATTAATATTTTGTTTAGAATCCTACTTTTCTTTAGTTAATTTTTACAGTTTTATTTTTTTATTGTCATTTCTCTTGAGTAAATACTTTCAAGTTAAATTTCTGTTTCAATATTTAACTATATAAAAATATGTTCAACTGTTTCCAAAGTAATAATGCTGTATGAGTTCCCAATAAAATACATGACAGTTTTAGGGGCTCCAAATCCTCATCAAAATGTTACACTATCAGTCTTATTAATTTCAGTGATTCTACTGAATATGCAGAAATAATCACATTGTGACTTTAATTCACATTTATCTAATAAATAATAGTGTTAAGTACCTTTTCCTAATGCTTGTCATTTGCTGATGTACTTATTTAAATTTTATCTTTTCATGAGTTTTTTTATAATTGAGTTTTACCAATATTTTATGATCTCTGAATTTAACTCCTCTGTATAATTTTAATACATAAACAATTACTGCATGTATATGTGTACATATAATTTCTGTATTTATGTATATTGATAATCCATGTATATAAATTTACTTTATGTGGATTCCCTCTTTAGAAAAAATTTATATTTGATGAAATATAATTTATTGGTTTCCTTTTATAATTAGTGCTCTTTAAGTCCTACTTAAAAATTTGCTTACAATACTCATTAATATTTTTAGCTTTCTGAAATCTTTGAAAAGATAATTTTTGTAATTGTGTACAATTCTAGTTGTTAACAGAAACACTGGCTTGTTGCCAATAATTTCTTCTATTCTAGGAGAAGAATTTCTTTTTTTAATTCTCATAGGTTCTATTATGTATATATTACATAGAAACCTTGCTTAAAATCCATTAATTTTATTTTTATATTTAAATCACTATTTTTTTAACCTGAGGATCTGATTAAATATTAAAAGGATATCCAAATATAACTTTGCTAGATCACAATAGGCCATACTCTTTCAAACCAAGATGTTTCTCTTAACAATCTAAAATATGGCTAAAGATTTAATTCGACCATTGGTCATCCCCACCCCTACTCGTCTCTGGACTTCAGGTTGGCTTCTTGGGACTTTAAGACGAACTTGCATTCCCCTCCCCCCCACCTCACCTGAAAACCGGTTGAAGCCAGTGAGCAGTTCCAGACACCAGACTGCCTGCGGCTGCAGGCCCTTATGACCCGGACCCGTTGCCAATCCTCTGCCCCTTTCCCACTTGCCTTTGGACTCTCTGAATTTCAGTGTTTTGACTAGTGCACAGCACACAACGCGCCACACGATTTTTTTCTTTGCTCTTAAACTGTTGCTTATTAGGTCAGTTGGAAGCTTACCACTCCTTAGAAACAGGGAGGACTTTGGGTCACCCAGGACCAGTGGCAATAGTACATGGTATTGTGAAAAGCAAGTAGGCAAACCGTAAGAAAAATCACCAATTTTCTAATCCTACACACTTTTTAACACTCAGAGATTCCTTAAATAAGTTAGGAAGCAACACATAGATCACCTGATGACTAGGAACAATTACAGAGGCTCAAGAAGTATGAGCAACCAACAAGAGGCCTCTCCTCCAAGGGAAATCATCAAGCCTACATCACACACAGTTAATATAATGGATGTCATGGACATGTCAGATAAGGAGTTCAGAATATTTGTAGTGATCAAACTAACTGAGATGAAAGAGAAAAGAGACAAGGAGCTCCAGGAGATGAGGAAGCCCTTTCATGATTTGAAAGAAGAAATAAATACCTTAAACAAGAACCAGATAGGACTGCTAGGGTTGAAGAATGTGATACAGGAAACCAAAATCTCCCTTGAAAGTATTAAAAGTAAGTTAGATCAGGCAGAAGATCGAAACTTTAATGTAGAAGACAAAACATCTGAACTAGAAAAAAGACCTAGAAAAAAGTATCAAGAAGATTGAGAAAACAACCAAGAAAAATAAGGATAATATACGAGGAATACTGGATACCATCAAGTGTCCCAACATCTGGATAATTGGTATCCCAGAAGTGGAAGAAAATAATAAGGGCCTAGGTACTTTATTCCATAAAATCCTGAAAGAAAATTTT
>NW_006204716.1:1038-1472 GCF_000334495.1 Tupaia belangeri chinensis | reverse complement strand
AAAATTCATTTTGTATACTGTAATGATGTATTGTGAATTAATGTAAAAAAAAAGAAAAAAGAAATTAAAAAATAATAATATAAAGTGGGAGATGCCTCAACTGATCTACTTAACATTTGCATTTCCTTAATCCTTGTTATATTTGTGGTGGGAATATTGGCAATTTCCTCCACTAGCCATTTTCAAAAGTAACATCCGTTGTCATGAACCACTGTGAGAATGTTGGAAATTTGGTCTCTTAAAGGTATTCTCCCATCTAAGTGAAACATCTCTATTACTTTGAACTGCAGATCCCTGTTCCACCACCCCCAGGCCCCGCTAGCCACCCTTGTACTCTGAACTTCTATGAGTTCAACCTTTTTCACATCACATATGAGATGATTAGGCATCCATCTTTCTGTGTTGGGTTATTTTCTGTAAAGTTATCTGTGCTG
>NW_006204716.1:0-890 GCF_000334495.1 Tupaia belangeri chinensis | reverse complement strand
AGAGCTCTTTAACATACTGACAGCATTTCTATGGGTACATTCCCAGTTGTTGGCTTGCCTGATCATGTGGTGGTTCTATTCGTTTTCTGAGGAAGCTCCATGATGTTTCCACGATGGTTGTACCAGCTTTCATTTCCACCAGCAGTGTGCAAGAGGTTTGTTTGTTTGCTCCACATCCTCTTAAGAATTTGGTATATTTTGTCTTTTGGACAATTAACATTCTTGCAGGTGTGAGGTGATACCTCATTGTGACTCTAAGTGGCATTTTTCTGTCGATTACTGATATTGAACATGTTTTTATGCAACTGTTGACCATTTCCATGTCTGCTTTTGAGAAATGGGTGTTTAACTCCTTTGCCCATTATTCTTTTTCTTTTTTTTTTTTTAACAGAATTATATCTTCATTTCATTTTTGTTTTTTGGTTTTTGGTTTTTGGTTTTTTTGGAGAGGTTTTTTGCTATAGGGCGTGTGCGCTCACCAGACAGAGAGAAACAGAGATAGAAAGCGAGAAATCACCCCCCAGGGGGGATGGTCATGCCGCAATCCCTTCTCCTCCATTCTCCTCTCGGGATCTTGGGCACGCACGCACACGCACCCGGTGTGAGTTTAAGCCGCCGGGTCTGGGACTCGAACCACGGTCGACTACATGGGAATCCAGCAACATAGCCATTACGTTAACTGCTGGGCCCTCCTCCATTTCATTTTTATAGTTAGGACAGCAAGTACTATCATTTTTCAAACTGAGTTGTTAGAGATCCTTATGTGTTTTTGCAGTTGACCTCTTCTCAGACACCTTGTCGGCAACTTGTTTCTCCCATTACATAGGTCACCTCCTAAGTGTGAGTGCCTTTGTTTCTGGGCCGAATTGCTTTATCTTGATTTGATCTTA
>NW_006204715.1:0-811 GCF_000334495.1 Tupaia belangeri chinensis | reverse complement strand
GGGTCAAAAAGGTGGAGTGAGGGGTGTAAATGTACAATTTATGTTCCCAGGGCACCTCAGCCTAGGGACTCAGGGAGGCCTTGCTCAGCTGCTCTCTGGATGGGGTGACCATACAATTTTCCTTCAGCACCCCTAACAACAGTAGCAGCCACTGGGGCTCCCAGGAATCAGTACACAGCTTTTCTACAGATGATGGTGGTAGTGGCAGTGATAGGGAATAGCCTGTCAGAGGAGACCCCTTGGTCCATGCCTGGTGATTAGCAAACCTATCAGAGGGCATATTTGGAGAACTTAAGTGCCCTGAGTGCTCAAAATTTGTACCCCCAGATGACATGGATATGCATCTTCTGATGTGTTTAACAAAGTTAATAATGACCTGCAATGAGGATGTACTGAGTAAGCATACTGGGAGGGTGCAGTGTGCCTTGAGGAATCGCAGTGTGGGATACTGTAGCAGGACTGCCTTGTCTGTGTATGTACCATAAAGACTGCCTGGTTGAGTGATTTGAAGTAAATAGATCTTAACCTTAGCACTGCTCATATTAATCATCAGATTTCTGTTTTATAGTGTTGCTTGTCTTTTTAGGATGCTTGAAAAAACAAGAGGACATGAGGAGGTATCTCTGGAAGAACAAGAATGAAGGCATACTCAAGCCAGAAATCTGAGTTTGTGAGACTGGGAAATGAGATGGGCACTCAGGGAGAAAAAAGAAATTCTGGTGAAGAGAGGACAGTGACTTTATTGACCACAGTACTCTATGGATCAAACATAACTATGAGGACACATAGGAATTCTGAAAAGGTTGAACAT
>NW_006204714.1:42918-52367 GCF_000334495.1 Tupaia belangeri chinensis | reverse complement strand
TGGTGTCCTTTGTATTTCGTGGGTCTGGATGGTTGAGTACCTCTGTAGATTTGGGAAATTTTCTTCCAGAATTTCATGGAATATATTTTCCATTCTCTTATTAGTTTCTTCACCTTCTGGGATGCCAATTATTCTGATGTTTGATCGTCTAATGGAGTCTAATATTTCTCGTATATTATCATTGTTTTTTGTTGTTGTTATTTTCTCTATCTCTTTGGTGTTTTTTTCTAGGTCAGAGTCTTTATCTTCTACATCAGCGATTTGATTGTAATCATGGCCTAAGTGACTTTTTTTTTGACTTTTAATACTTTCAAGAGAGTTTTTGATTTCCTGTATTACAGACTTTATCTCTAATAGTTCCACCTGATTCTTTCTGAGTGTCCATTTCTTCTTTCATGTCCTGGAAGGACTTACTAATCTCCTGTAGTTCATTGTCTCTTTTCTGTTCCAACTCATAGAATTTGGTAACCATGAATGCTCGAAATTCTTTGTCTGACATTTTGGTAACGTCCTCCATATTTATGAGAGATGTAGGTGAGTTACCATTTTCCTTTGGTGGAGACATATTTCCTTGTTTATTCAGACCTGAGTCTCTTTTTCTACTTCTATCCATTGGAAGATGTAGTCCAAGAAGTGAGACGAGGGGTCAGAGGTGTCCCTGCCTCAGTGTCCCTGGCTGACCAGAGGCCTGGAGCTGCTTCTGTCACCTGCTGCTAGGGAAAGGCCAATCTAGGGGGTGAGGTCTTGGTCTGGGGGGCCTGGAAGTGGAGTGAGAGGGCAGAGGTGTCCCTACCTCCGCGTCACTGGCTGACCTGAGCCCTGGAGCTTGTTCTGTCACCTGCTGCTGGGGAAAGGACAGTCTTTAGGAGCTATTGGGCTTTCTTTTGAGCTGTTGATAGGTTCAGCAATTTGATAAGTTATATTTTCTTCTTGTTTGTTTGGTTCTTTAAATAGAAACATAAACTTATTTTCCTTCCTGACCTCTCTGGAATCGGAAAATGTTTGAAAACATTCTTATTTTATTACAGAAGGGTTATTTGTATAAGTTCAATAATACCTGTTGCATTGAATCAAAAATTGGAAATACCAATTATTGGACAGCAGTTTGACTGGAATGTCATATCTGAAGATTGATCAGAAAACTATATTACTAAGGAATATCTCAAGTAAGCCAACAGAATCTCTCGGAAAGATGGCCTGGCACCATAAACAGTTTTGTCTGGCAGAGAGGATTAGAGAAGCTATATGAAAGAATTCATACCATAAAATATCTTGGATTCTTCCAGCCCAGCATTGCAATCAGTAGAGATTTTCAGAATGCCCAGCCACAACCAGAGGTTATCTTGAGGAAGACTTTGAAGGAAGAAAAAGAGATTGATCCCTGCTAGCAGATGATATATCACAGAATACTTGGTAGGCAGGGCTGAATTGAGAAGGTTTACTTGTGGCTCATGTGCTGGGCATTTGCTTTTTAACAGTTTGAGTAGTTGACATGTAAATATTTTCTCAAAAATATTTAAAACCATACTGTCTCTGTTGTTACAGAGTCACAAACAAAATTATAACAAATATTTTTAACATTATCTTTAAATTTTAATTTTTTGAAATTTTGAAAGTTGTTTATTAAGTGTCAAGAACTATGGAGTATTTTTTTAGAGGTTTTTGCTATAGGGCATGTGCACTCGCCAGACAGACAGAGAGAGACAGAGAGATAGAAAGTGAGAAATCACCCCCCAGGGTGGATGGCCACGCTGCAATCCCTTCTCCTCCATTCTCCTCTTGGGATCTTGGGCATGCATGTACATGCACCCAGCATGAGTTTAAGCCACCAGGTCCAGGACGCAAACCGCGGTCGACTAAATGGGAGTCCAGTGACATACGCTAACTGCTGGTCCTAAGAACTATGGAGTATTAGCAAAAATTTTTTTGATATGTAAATTTAATGTTTTTGGGAAAATGTAAAATTAAATAAATAAATGATAAAAAATACATATATAACCTTGGAATAAAAAAAAAAAACCTGATATTACTTTATGATTCTCTCAGAGTCCACTGCCACCCAATAACAACCAGTAATAATCTCTCAAATAGAGCATACCAGATGGTCATGTCAGGCAAATGCTGTGGTTAACACCCCAGGGAGCACCACTGCCTGATGACCACATCTCTTTGTCACAAACTCTAATCTGCATAATTGTCAATTATTGACACTTCTAGCTCAAAAGGCTCCTTAGGGCTGACTGGCCTGTGTGGAAGACAGCTTGCTAGTTAGTGTCTAGGGCCTGTTGTTAGTTAAGGATCCATTCAGAGATGACTACCTTTTGAGTGTTCCCATGTAGGAGTTTGCACAGGATCCTCATGTGGGGTATGAAGTACTTCAAATACTGAACAAGTCTGTCAGATATGTGCCTCCTTTTGGTTTGCTGAAAGTTTTAAGGTTATTAGCTTTTCTTTATCAGGTTGAGGGATTCGGAACCAGCAGTTGGTGTAATGGCTATGTCGCTGGACTCCCACGTAGTTGACTGCGGTTTGCCTCCCAGACCCAGTGGCTTAAAACTCACACCAGGTGTGTGTGCATGCATGCCCAAGATCCCGAGAGGAGAATGGAGGAGAAGGGATTGCGGTGTGGCCATTCCCACTGGGGGGCGGTTTCTCGCTTTCTGTCTCTATGTCTCTCTCTGTCTGTCTGGCGAGTGCATGGGCCCTATAGCAAAAAACCTCTCCAAAAAAAAAAGGTTGAGGGATTATTCTCTAGGCATCAACATATAGGGTTTCTAAGAACATTACTTGGTTGCTGGTCACTGATTCTTCTGGTGACTCATGTATTGATCCATCTATCTAAAGCAGTGTGCGTGCTGTTCTTATTCCTTCCAATCAGAAAAATGTCATCCATGTAACAGTACACATCTCTGGTGAGGTTTCAGTCATTTCCTGTTCTCAGCCTATCCTCCAGTGAGAAATTATGGGAGAGTATGGATTGCCTTATTGCAACACAATAAACATATATTTTAATCTGAGCTAAACAGGCAATTGACTTTGCTATCTAGATACAGTGGGAATATTCATTATTGCATGTCAGGATCCTTCAGTCTTCACAATGGACTCCATCATCATTACAATATTTGGAACCTCAAGAATGAAGGAGGCAGCACTGAGTCTATGGTAGTCCACAGTAGGTGTTAAGTAACACTGACTTTTTTTCACTAGACACAAGGATAATATAGTATTTTTTTAAATAATTATTTATTTTATTTGTTCGTTCATTTATTTTCTAATTTGACCAGAGAGAGACAGAGGGTGAGAGTGAGAGAGAGAGGAAGTGAGAAAGCAAGCCACCAGAATCAGGACTCAAACCCTGGTCAGCCATGTGGGAATGTGAAGCACCTTAACCGCAACGCCACCTGCTGGTTCCCAGGATAATATAGTATTATATAGTTTCTTTAAGCACCTATTCCTCTACTAGTCTTCAATTAGTACAGTGATCTCTGTTTCCTACCCTGGTATCATTTTTTAAGTTTTATTTATGAGGGCCTGCTGGTGGCATGGTGGTTAAGTGCTGGATCCCCACATGGCAAGCCCTGGTTTGAGTTCCAGATTCAATGGCTTGAAAAATCAGGCAGTACACAGGTGCATATGTGCCCAAAATACCAAGAGGAAATTGAAGGAGAAGAGATTGTGGCATGTCCATTGCCTCTGGGGAGGGAATTTCTCACTTTTCCTCTTTCTATCTCTTTCTGGCATATTCATGCACCCTATGGCAAAAACCTAAAAAATAAAACAAATAAAAATATAATTTTATTTATGGGCCAGCAGGTGGCATGGTGCTTAAGGCAACTGGATCCCACTTGTCTGACTGTGTGGCTCGAGTCCTGAACCCAGTGTCTTGGAAAACATTCCAGGCACATGTGTACACATCCCCAAAATTCTGAGAGAATGGAAAAGAAGGGATTGTGGCATGGCCATTCTCCCTGGGGGTGCTTTCTCATGTTTCTCTCTTTCTCACACATTTCCCTCTCTCTATATATATATATCTGTCTTTGTCTCTCCTCAGTGAGCACAAATGTCCCAAAGCAAAGTGTTTTAAAATTTTTATTTATTACTTATTTCTTCCATGTCTGGAAAAAACAGCATGTTTGCATGAGTGTGCATCCCCCAGCAAAGTCTGGTCATGCCATAATCCATTTCTCTCCAATTCTCTATCCCATCAGGACTGTAGGCACATTTACGTACATACCTAATGTTTTTCAAGCTGATAGAGACTGGTACTAAAACCTTATCAGTCATTTGTATCCAGTTTCCTCTGCACAGTGCCTAACTGCTATACTGCAGGGCATGTTCCTCCCAAGTCAATGTCATCAGCTTATGTCCCTGTGGTTAGGCTGGTTTGGAGTATTAGGTTAGTCTTTAGGCAACCAAGTAATTTCCATTCTTTTTCATTCGTCAAAACTGGCATGGTTCACTCATCCGCTAATCAGAGGAGCCAAATGACTAGTCTTATTGGGATTTGCTTAAACCTATCTCTAATTTTCCTCATTTCCAGCTCATCTCTGAGAATACAATGACCTTTGATTCTGAAGATATATTTTATCCGTGGTTATGGCCACTGATCAGAAGGAAACAGTTTGCTTTCCCAATGGTACAGAAAGGTGAGCAACTTTCCGCTATGTAATACTTTTTAGCTGTCTGGTGTCCCTATCGCTTATCTCTAATTCTAACTATCAATGTTATTCATTAAGGGTCTCAGGAATTATAGCCAAAGACCACTTGTCCCCCTTTACTATCAAACATTTATTTTTTATTTCTTTTTTTGGAGAGGTTTTTGCTATAGGGCACGCGCACTTGCCAGAAAGACAGAGAGAAACAGAGAGACAGGAAGTGAGAAATAATCCCCCAGGGGGATGGCCACACCACAATCCCTTCTCCTCCATTCTCCTCTCGGGATCTTGGGCACACGCACATGCGCCTGGCGTGAGTTTAAGCCACTGGGTCCGGGACTTGAACCACGGTTGGCTATATGGGAGTCCAGCAACATAGCCATTACACTAACTGCTGGTCCCCACTGTTTTTCACCTGTCAATGTCATTAAAATAGCAAGTGGAGAATCAGCCCTACAAACATGGATATCTGTTTTTAGTTTGCTTTTGTTACTTGTTCATGTAATTTAGATTAAGCTGCTCTTGATCAATAAAAAGCGATAGTGAGTTACAAACTTTTTTCCATGACTATTACTGATTGAATTTTCAGTATTACTAATAAGGAGAAAATACAACTTAATGCACGTAAATGTAGTCTAATGTCTAATCACCCAAACTCTTCTAATTAATTTTGTAATTTATGCTCTAATAAAAATTATATTTCATAGTTACAATATATATAATTCTAGATTGAATATAGTAGCAATAAAAGAAAGCTTGAATAAATGAAAACAGCTGCATTTTACTTTTTACTGTTAATCTTTTTCTTCCTAATTATTACGGAGTTAGGAAAGCAAAATATTTTAGTTTGATTATCTACTTTTTTCATTTCCTATATAACATTAGGAAGTGCTGGAGTTGTGAATCAAACCATTCTGGAAAGCAGAGGAAGAAAAGAAAGCCCCAGTAAGCCATATTTGTACGCACATTCCCTCAATAAAGAAACAGAAAGACAAATAGAGACTAGATTAATAAGGCATATGTATTACCACTTCTAAGAAAGCCAACATTTATTTTGTTATTATTATTGTTATCAGCAGTAATAATGCATATAGTTTACATTTGTTGATTTTTATTTTCTTGTTTGCAATAGAGTGCATGTTCTCGCAAGAGAAATGAAAGAGGAAGAGAAAGAGAAATCACTCCCAAGGGGGGATGACCACACTGCAATACCATCTCCCCCTTTCTCCTCTTGCGATTTTGGGCACACATTTATGTGCAACCAGCATGTGTCAAGCTGCCAGGTCCAGAAATCAAACCATGCAGTTGGCCATGTGGAATCCAGCTGCCTTAACCTCCATACCATCTGCTGTTAAAATCTGTTGCTTCCAAATCCCTAATTAAGGGAAGTCTTTGCTATATTTTTTTTTTACTGTGGAAAATTAGTGTAAACACAGGGCAAAGAGCAATATTATGCATAGAAACAGTTGTTGTATCATAGAAAACTGAGTAAGAGCTTTCAAGAGAGGTGGCACTGTTCTGTAGAAGACATTCGTCTCTCCTCATTCTCACTTTAACCCTTATCCTGTCTCACCCACCATTCTCCTTCCATTCCCTTGATCTTCTTCCTTTGTTGGTCTCTCTGGTCAACAGTGGGCTCAGGGGGAAATGATTGGGAAGAAGAAAAAGGGAAACCAGTGAGATAGCTCCTAAAGCAAACATACCTACCCTGTCCATTTCTCCATGCTCCCTCTTTCTCTACTAGTAATTTCCAGAATAAGATCCAGAAATTGAAATACTTTCTCATCTAAACACAAACAAGTAGCCACAATGGGACAGTCTTCTAAGGAGAAACAGAAAGCAAAACATCTTTCATTTCTTTCTACCTGGTTTCTATGCTTCATAGAATATAAGAGACTAAGGAATAGTTTAAGGGCTTGACACAAAATATTCACAAGGTTTGGATTCTTTTCAGAGGCCACTGGAAATTTTGATACCTAAATGATAGAACGTGAAAGTAAATGTTGAAGAAACTGTTAAGGCTGTTTATATATACTAGACAATTTTCTCAAGTTTTGTCCTTTTTATCTCCCAGACTCTCACTAGAGCACTATCATCAAGTGTTAATTCACACATATAGATAAGCCTCCAGCCTTTCTCAACATTTTTAAAATCTGTAAATTAAAAACACTTAAAGTCACATGGTTGCATCTCCACTGCTGCTTTATCTGGCTTGATATTCTCCAGCACTCTCCTTTTCATAGCAGGTAAATAGCAGAGGGATGTAACTGATCTCCTTATTTCAGAGCTGGAAACACAGGGCACTTTGCAATAGATGCTGTTCTATTCTGTTATGCTACTCCCGTTTGTCAGTAGGTAAAAACTTTTCCCATTCCCCAGAAGGCAATACCTTCTGTGAATAGTTGCTTTAGACAAGCATTCATTGTTCAGAGGGTTTGATTCCTCACTGAGCAAAAGCTACAGCATTATAAAGATGCCAGTTTACATTTTTTTTAAAGCTTGAATTTTTTAAAGCTAAAAAGGAACCCTCACTGTTGAGGCAGTCCTGAAAGAAAACCTCTTTTCACAAACCCTGGAACAAGTTGATGAAGGGAGTAAGAGTAAAAGGGGAAAGACTGGGAACCTGGCTTTTTTCCAAAAGAAAAAAAAAGAACCACACACACAGACATACACACACAGAGGGAAAACAGTAAAAAGTAATTGAAGACTTTGTAAATTCCTTTGAAGATCTAATGCAGTGGAACTTTTTAAAATGAATAAAAGCTAAATGCATAATAATTCCATGTAAGAAAATATAAATGAATGTTTGAAGTATTAAGTAATGAATTTATAAATGTGTAATGTAGTGAGACCAAGCAGTACAACCATTTGGTAATGTGTGTTAAGCATTAGTGATGTTGTTACTTGAAAAAGACAAATTAAAAACCTAGCCTGGTTTGCCTCTTATTTTGTGCCTGGTTTAGATGATATTATCTGTATTGATTATCCCTGTTCAGCAGATTATGTACTTGCAAAATGAATTTCAAACAAAGGAAAAAATGAAAACAATTAGACATAATGACAAGATTTTTCCTCTTTCATATTGTGACTAGTGATATGTTAAACAATCCTATCTATCTCTTAAGAATAACAGTAATAGCAATTGCAGTTACCTGGAAAGTGTAAGAATAGGTTTTAGATTTCCTAATAGAGCACACATTAGATTTATTTTTTAAGAGATTTTTGCTATAGGAAGCATGTGCTTGCCAGAGAGATTGAGAGACAGAAAGTGAGAAATCATTCCCCAGGGGGAATGGCCATGCCTCAGTCCCTTCTCCTTCATTCTCCTTTCAGGATTTTGTGCATGCACATGTACGCATCCTCTGTGAGTTCAGCCACCAGGTCCAGAACTTGAACTACAGTTGACTCTGTGGGAGTCCAGATGTACCCATTACACCATCTCCTGGTCTCACAGCATTAGATTTTAATATTTCGCTACCTACGAAATAACAAGGTATGGAAATCATTTGAAAAACTTTAATACAACAATAAATGTATGAAGGACACAATGGAGGTTGTTGTCTAAAATGGAAAAAGCCCCGAGAGTGTTTATCATTTGAAGGAAAATACATTTTCTGCTTAGTGGAGGTTTAGGATGTTATGTATGCTGTACATAGTTTCAGGTGAATGCTACTTTTTTCCTAAATATCCCAGTAGTTTATTAGTATTGTCTTCTCTAGACTCATTTCTCAATCTTGATCTGGGGTAATTCCATCTCAAGAAGTCAGAGAATAGTGTTAGGCCTACTACCTGCATGCACACCTACCCATGCACACACCAGCAGGTTAATATAGTTTTAGGTTAGAGCAGTGACTTTAGACCATGTCTGTACTACAGAAGAAAATTAGTCACCTACCACATAGATATTTAAGGAGGACATATAAATAATGTATTGGAACTAGACAGATTCTTGAATCAGAAAATAATAATAATAATGATAGCACAACTTTACAGTTTGAAGGGGTTTTAAAAATCATCCAAACCATCTTATTATATCATTCATCATTCTAGGCCCATTTCTGACTGGTGTCACCTTGAAAAATGACAAATTTCTACCCTTCTTTTGAATTTACTTTGTGGTATGATTTCCCAGCTGTACAAAAAGAAGTTGCCTCTTTTTTTTTTTTTAGAGAAGTTTTTGCTATAGGATGCATGAGCTTGCCAGAAAGACATAAAGTGAGAAATCAAATCACCCCCCAGGGGGATGGCCATGTTGCAATCCCTCTTGGGATCCTGGCATGCACACACACATGCCCAGCATGAGTTTAAGCCATCAAGTCTGGGACTTGAACCGTAGTTGACTACATGGGAGTCCAACAACGTAGCCATTCCACCATCTGCTGTTTCCACCTCTTTTTTCTTTTTTTAAAAAATGTGAATATAAAGCAATGAAACAGATTTTTCTTTTCTGAGTCATATACAGTCTTTCAAAACAGTTCCTAAATTGGAGTCACCAAAATATTCCACCTCATAGCAACATGGTCAGGTTAGGCTCATTGATGTAAATATTCTGAAAGGTATTTCCGTATTTATTTTATAGTCTCATATCTCTGTAATAACAGGATGAGTGTAATTTGAATATTTTAAAAAGATACATAAAAACATATCATGTCTATTATTTGCTTAGAACAATAGCATAATTTCTTTATTAGTAGATCTTATTTATTTTTTTTTTAATTTTTTTTTTTTGAGAGGTTTTTGCTATAGGGTGCGTGCGCTCACCAGACAGACAGAGAGAGACGGAGAGACAGAAAG
>NW_006204714.1:39309-42373 GCF_000334495.1 Tupaia belangeri chinensis | reverse complement strand
CCCGGACCTGGTGGTTTCTGCTCACTCTGAACACGTATTATTGTGTGCCCAAAATCTTGAGAGGAGAATGGAAGACATGGGACTGTGGTGTGGCCATTCCCACTGGGGGGCGATTTCTCGCTTTCTGTCTCTATGTCTCTCTCTGTCTGTCTGGCGAGTGCATGGGCCCTATAGCAAAAAACCTCTCCAAAAAAAAAAGGTTGAGGGATTATTCTCTAGGCATCAACATATAGGGTTTCTAAGAACATTACTTGGTTGCTGGTCACTGATTCTTCTGGTGACTCATGTATTGATCCATCTATCTAAAGCAGTGTGCGTGCTGTTCTTATTCCTTCCAATCAGAAAAATGTCATCCATGTAACAGTACACATCTCTGGTGAGGTTTCAGTCATTTCCAGGTCTCAGCCTATCCTCCAGTGAGAAATTATGGGAGAGTATGGATTGCCTTATTGCAACACAATAAACATATATTTTAATCTGAGCTAAACAGGCAATTGACTTTGCTATCTAGATACAGTGGGAATATTCATTATTGCATGTCAGGATCCTTCAGTCTTCACAATGGACTCCATCATCATTACAATATTTGGAACCTCAAGAATGAAGGAGGCAGCACTGAGTCTATGGTAGTCCACAGTAGGTGTTAAGTAACACTGACTTTTTTTCACTAGACACAAGGATAATATAGTATTTTTTTAAATAATTATTTATTTTATTTGTTCGTTCATTTATTTTCTAATTTGACCAGAGAGAGACAGAGGGTGAGAGTGAGAGAGAGAGGAAGTGAGAAAGCAAGCCACCAGAATCAGGACTCAAACCCTGGTCAGCCATGTGGGAATGTGAAGCACCTTAACCGCAACGCCACCTGCTGGTTCCCAGGATAATATAGTATTATATAGTTTCTTTAAGCACCTATTCCTCTACTAGTCTTCAATTAGTACAGTGATCTCTGTTTCCTACCCTGGTATCATTTTTTAAGTTTTATTTATGAGGGCCTGCTGGTGGCATGGTGGTTAAGTGCTGGATCCCCACATGGCAAGCCCTGGTTTGAGTTCCAGATTCAATGGCTTGAAAAATCAGGCAGTACACAGGTGCATATGTGCCCAAAATACCAAGAGGAAATTGAAGGAGAAGAGATTGTGGCATGTCCATTGCCTCTGGGGAGGTAATTTCTCACTTTTCCTCTTTCTATCTCTTTCTGGCATATTCATGCACCCTATGGCAAAAACCTAAAAAATAAAACAAATAAAAATATAATTTTATTTATGGGCCAGCAGGTGGCATGGTGCTTAAGGCAACTGGATCCCACTTGTCTGACTGTGTGGCTCGAGTCCTGAACCCAGTGTCTTGGAAAACATTCCAGGCACATGTGTACACATCCCCAAAATTCTGAGAGAATGGAAAAGAAGGGATTGTGGCATGGCCATTCTCCCTGGGGGTGCTTTCTCATGTTTCTCTCTTTCTCACACATTTCCCTCTCTCTATATATATATATCTGTCTTTGTCTCTCCTCAGTGAGCACAAATGTCCCAAAGCAAAGTGTTTTAAAATTTTTATTTATTACTTATTTCTTCCATGTCTGGAAAAAACAGCATGTTTGCATGAGTGTGCATCCCCCAGCAAAGTCTGGTCATGCCATAATCCATTTCTCTCCAATTCTCTATCCCATCAGGACTGTAGGCACATTTACGTACATACCTAATGTTTTTCAAGCTGATAGAGACTGGTACTAAAACCTTATCAGTCATTTGTATCCAGTTTCCTCTGCACAGTGCCTAACTGCTATACTGCAGGGCATGTTCCTCCCAAGTCAATGTCATCAGCTTATGTCCCTGTGGTTAGGCTGGTTTGGAGTATTAGGTTAGTCTTTAGGCAACCAAGTAATTTCCATTCTTTTTCATTCGTCAAAACTGGCATGGTTCACTCATCCGCTAATCAGAGGAGCCAAATGACTAGTCTTATTGGGATTTGCTTAAACCTATCTCTAATTTTCCTCATTTCCAGCTCATCTCTGAGAATACAATGACCTTTGATTCTGAAGATATATTTTATCCGTGGTTATGGCCACTGATCAGAAGGAAACAGTTTGCTTTCCCAATGGTACAGAAAGGTGAGCAACTTTCCGCTATGTAATACTTTTTAGCTGTCTGGTGTCCCTATCGCTTATCTCTAATTCTAACTATCAATGTTATTCATTAAGGGTCTCAGGAATTATAGCCAAAGACCACTTGTCCCCCTTTACTATCAAACATTTATTTTTTATTTCTTTTTTTGGAGAGGTTTTTGCTATAGGGCACGCGCACTTGCCAGAAAGACAGAGAGAAACAGAGAGACAGGAAGTGAGAAATAATCCCCCAGGGGGATGGCCACACCACAATCCCTTCTCCTCCATTCTCCTCTCGGGATCTTGGGCACACGCACATGCGCCTGGCGTGAGTTTAAGCCACTGGGTCCGGGACTTGAACCACGGTTGGCTATATGGGAGTCCAGCAACATAGCCATTATGCTAACTGCTGGTACCTGCACCATCAAACATTTCAATAACCAGGTATACTACTGCCCACTAAGGTTCTATACCTGGTTAGTCAGTCTGTGGGGTCTCAGCCATATTTGTTCCCAAAGGGCATTACAACCTTCTAGGCCTCCTGGAGGAGGGGTTTAAAAATCAGAATGAAGTCAATCTATCACGCCAGGTGCCTTTGTGTGCGTGCCTAAAATCTCAAGAGGAGAAAGGAGAAGGGACTGTGGCATGGCCATGCCCCCTGGGGTGATTTCTCGCTTCCTGTCTCTCTGTCTCTTTGTCTGGCAAACGCACGCGCCCTATAGCAAAAACCTCTCAAAAAAAAAAAAAAAAAAAAAAGAATCAAGCTATTTTCTGGAGGAGTCCAACCCGGCGGGGCCCTAGGATCTGTTTGAGCCTTTGGCCTTTGAGCACAGCTTTGGTCGGCTCAGCAAGTTGGCAAGACCACAGCTGTACACCCACCCACCCCCACCACCACCACCCCTGACCTATGAGCAAAGCTTGGGTCCACTCAGCATGTTGGCAAGGCTGCTTGCTGTATGC
>NW_006204714.1:36915-38971 GCF_000334495.1 Tupaia belangeri chinensis | reverse complement strand
AGATAAATATATTAGGATTCCTTAAATTAAGTTTTAGATCCCTATAAAACTATATAAGTATCATTCTTTATTGAAATCCATAAGAACTAATACCTATACTTGAAATTTTCTCTTCTTAGCATCGTACTCAGTAATCACAAGATGGCTGCCACTGAGCATCGGCTGATAATTAATTCTGCTTGCTGGAGGTTATTTCCTGAAATGGCATTCCATGAAGTTTCCGAAGACCTGCCTACATCAAACAAACAATTGCTGAACTGTAATAGACTCGCCCTTAATCCAACCCTGAATGGAATCTATGTTCCCTATTCTTAAAACTTTATGAACTAATAATTAGAACACACAGCCCCTCACTCGTTTACTTGCATGTATCACATTTTCAATAAAAAGGCACGATAATTCCTAGCAGAGGTCATTCTACAGAGAGCGATCTCTGGGGGTGTCTGACTGAGGATGTGCATGAAAATGGCACCAAGGCCTTAGTCTTTCCTTCCTGTGCTACCTCCAACGAGATAGCCCACCCCTGCTGAGGCTGGGCCCCGGCAATTTTCATTTAAAAAAACAAACGAACAAAACATACAAAAATGATTAGGGCCAAAGTCCTGTAATGTGGCTTCATTTCCTGTGAAACAAATGGTCAACTTTTGTAGTTGCAGAGTTACAATTTTCATATCAGGAACATAATGTTTTTAAGTTTGTAAAATATAAGAGTTTTTCTTTGACTGCCAGAGGGCTTCAGTGTTGTTCAACTGCCTACATTGTTTCAAGAAATTTATTTGGCAAGCAGGCCTTGAATATGTGGGAGCTTATCAGCTGCTCCTACACATAGACAGTCAAGGTCAATGATAATGAAAACTTTAATTTGTCATCCAACAAGACATCATCATACAGTGTAAATCTGCATATTTGAAGAATTTTCTTACATCTTATGAACATTCAAAATTCTAACATGTAACAGATTTCAAACGAACTGAGCATTTTTACAAGAATACATAATCAGACTGAGCCTCACTTGCTAGTTATTTTAGTTCATTTTCTGTTTCCATGGCACATTTTGACCAGATACTATTAGGTACTTATTTTTTTAATAGAAATACAGAACAAAAGTTTTAACATAGATACCTCTGGAGATATACAAAGCTAAGAGCTCAGAGAATGAGTGAAAAGGGTGGCACAGAGAAAGTAACTTGAACCAGGAAATGCATCTTTCCATTTGCTTTTTGTATTTTTCATTTTCTGTTTCCATGGCACATTTTGACCAGATACTATTAGGTACTTATTTTTTTAATAGAAATACAGAACAAAAGTTTTAACATAGATACCTCTGGAGATATACAAAGCTAAGAGCTCAGAGAATGAGTGAAAAGGGTGGCACAGAGAAAGTAACTTGAACCAGGAAATGCATCTTTCCATTTGCTTTTTGTATTTTTTTCTTCTTTTTTTTAAATTTAAATTTATTTATTTACATTCATTCACTATACATCATTATACCATACAAAATGAGATATCCCATCCAGAATATACTGTATATTGGCTCAATCAAGCACATCAACATATGTGTTATCATCAACAAATAATTTTCCATTTCTGGTTTCCTGTATATTTTGCTTTTTTGCCATCCTTGATTCCCTATCTCTCACCCTCTGCCATCTCCCATCCTCCTCCCACACTGCACCTGGTATCCATGGTTGATTTCTATGCCTTTTCCCCCCATTTTATTGATTTGCTAATGAACTTAATAAATCTAAATATTTCCAATAGCAAGCACAGCTGATACATACATATCCATGAACACAAATCTGACTTTAGGCATAAACCTCACTGAGTAGAATGAACATATATTCTAAAGTTGCACCAAACTGGGGCTATATAGCTTACTGCAGTCATCAAATATGCATTTTTTTCCTGAAACTTTTTTTAATTAATTAATGTACGTTTATCCCATAATCATCATCTCAGCATACAAAAAGTGGTTTCCCATCCAGAATATACTGCATAGTGGCTTAATCATGTATGTTATCATCAATAATTTTCCATTTCTAGTTATATATATATA
>NW_006204714.1:33394-36847 GCF_000334495.1 Tupaia belangeri chinensis | reverse complement strand
TATATATATATATATATATTTACCCCTATGACTGACCCTCTGCCCTTTCCCCTCTTCTCATACTATCTCTGGTGTCTACAGTTGTATTTCATGCTTTTTGTATTTTTAAGTGACTGTTCACTGTCCCTCTGCAAATGCAGTTTTAATTGATGTTTTAGAAAGCATCAATTGAGCAGCTGGTTTCAAACTTACTTCTAGCCACTTTACTGCCAAATCTTAGCATGGAACACTGCTGGATTCCTGAAATTCCTAACCCATAACAGGGCCCAATACAATCACTGTGGAGGAACCCTTACTACTTCTCCCTCAACCACCTCTTAGGCAAGGGCTGCAGTACCAGATCCCTGCTAGACTTATTCTTCCTAATGTAGTTAATGTAACCCCTCACTGGGAGGTCTCTGCTTCTTATTTTGCCACCACATAGGTGAGAACGTGTTCTACCAGATGCCAGGAAATCTGTCTTTTCCCTAATCTGGCCTATGCAACCCCATGTTTTTTGAAAGGTCATTGTTAATTTACTAGTCCCATATTAGGCACTATATTTGTGAAGCCCACAAAAAATAACAAACAAGGCAAAGCCAAGGACTGACTGGTAAAAATACAATGAGGTGCTTTTTGTGCAATTAGATTTAAGCAGTTTAGCAATTACATAGACAGTAAAAGCCAGCTCTTGGTGATTCTTGTCTCACACACCAGAAAGGATGATACCAAGTGATACAGTGGTAATGTACTGTTCAAGCAATGCTGGATCCATATGGGAGATCACAGGCTCAGTTTCCCAGTCTATCTTTACCTACCAGACACATATATGCATGCCCATGATCCTGGTTAGCTGGGAAGTCTTAGGGGATGACAAGGATGATGGTACAAGACCCTTTGAAAGGTTCTTCTCTCTCTCTCTAATGAAAGAAAGAAATGAACTTTAACAAAAGGAGGGCATAGGGTCATAGTGGACAGGTGGCATAGTAGTTAAGGTACTGGACTCCCATGTGGTCAACCGCAGTTCATGTCCTAGACCCAGTGGCTTGAAACTTACCAGGCATGTGTGCCCAAAATCTTGAGAGGAGAATGGAGGAAAAAGAGATTGTGTCATGGCCATTTCCCTTGGGGGGTTGATTTCTCACTTTTTGTCTCTCTGGCGAGCACACATGCCTTACAGCAAAAATCTAAAAAACAAACAAACAAACAAAAACAAAAAAACCATCAAACAAAAGGGGCCAAAGAACTACAACACAAGTTATGGGGTTCTTTGTCACTGAGGAGTTAAATTGAGACATTGGCTAAGTGATTTTGTACTTCACAGCTCTATTCTGAGGAATATGAAAAAAAGCCTCTTACCTCTTCAAAATCAAAAAAGAGATAAGAAAATATCTCAGGACTGGCAGATTGGCATGGTGGTTGGGGCTGACTCCCAAGTGGCCAAATGTAGTTTGAGTCCTAGATCTGGTGTCTTGCTTTCTCACTTTCCCTTTCTCTGGTCAGATTAAAAAATAATAAATAATATTTTAAAATATTAATAATTATAAAAAGAAAATATCACATGACAGCTTCCTAAGAGAGAAGGAAGGTGGGAGATGACATTATGACAGCTTTTTATAACCTTATTCTCTTATATTTTGGAAAGAGCAATAGATACTCTTCTAAGACTCAAATTACCTGTGTCTAAAGCCTTTACCTATGTAAATACATACAAGGACATCATATATATATATATATATTTTTTTTTTTTGGCGCACACACGCCCAGCATGAGTTTTAAGCCACCAGGTCCGGGACGTGAACCACGGTTGACTGCATGGGAGTCCAGCGACATAGCCATTACGCTAACTGCTAGTCCCAATATTTTTTAATTAAATCAAGGTAGCTCTAAAAATAAACTCCTGGGAAGTGAACAACATTATTAAATAAAAATAAAATTAGAAGTTAATATATCCACAGCAACCTACAGCCACAGAACTTCCTCATAGAATATACCCGCCAGCCCTATGAATGGACACCTCCAGTGTTTACTCCCCAGTTCCAGTGGTTGGTATTCCCAGTCCTAGGACCTCCTTAGAAGGTTCAATGCTCCTAATCTAGGGCCATCATATAAATGATAAAGAAATGTTCCTGAAGCTGCATAAAAGTACATATAAGCTATCCAGAAAAATTGCACTCTCCTATCTTCATCTCTCAGAATTTTTTCTTCACCTAATGAGGCAGGGCAGATAGAAGACAAGAAAGAAAAATATGAGCTCACTTTGCCTTACTCTCCTTGAAGGTGAAGATATTCAGCTCCATGCCTCTGAGGTTTTAAGGGAGATTGGTCTCATAATTGTTCCTTTAAAAAATGCATATGCATATCAAAACTCATAACTCTGGGGCCACCCAGAAACTCATAACTCTGGGGCCAGCCTAGTAGCCTAGTGGTTAGGAGAGGTGGATTCTACATGGCCAACCATGACTTGAATTCTAGCTCAAATGATTTGAAAAACATACTAGGGGGAACCAGCAGTTAGCGTAATGGCTATGTCGCTGGACTCCCACGTAGTCGACCGCGGTTCGTGTCCCGGACCCGGTGGCTTAAAACTTACGCCGGGCGTGTGTGCGTGCGTGCCCAAGATCCCGAGAGGAGAATGGAGGAGAAGGGATTGCGGCGCGACCATCCCCCCTGGGGGGTGATTTCTCGCTTTCTGTCTCTATGTCTCTCTCTGTCTGTCTGGCAAGCGCACGCGCCCTACAGTGAAAATCTCTCCAAAAAAAAAAAAAAAACCACATACTAGGTCTGTCTGTGTGACTGCTCAAAATCCCAACAGGTGAGAGAAATGAAGGAATTGAAGTGTGACCATGCCTCACTGGGGATTGTTTTCTCCCTCTCTGTCTCTTTCTGATGAGCACATGTGCCTGCTTACATTTCAAAACAAAAAAACATAACTGGCCCAGCCTCAGTGGTGAGGTAATAGGGTGCTTCTGTGCAATACTGGAACCATATGGGAAGGCCTATTGTTTAGATCCTGAACTGACCTAAACTCATCCTGGCAGAGTGGAAGGTGGGGGTTGGGGGATCTTAGCATGGTGAGACCCTGCTGGGGGGTGGGGTGTGTATGTACACCACTCTTTCTCTCTTTCTCTCTCTCGGCAAATAAGTAATTACAATTAAAACAACAACAACAACAAAATTCTCATTACTATGAACAGAATCTGATAAATTCCAAGCTCGTCTTGCCCCTCTAAACTTCCCCAGAGAAAGACACCAACTAGGGTTTCAAGAAGAGGTTGTGGCTGGCCCGGTAGCATAGCGCTTAAGTACTGTGCATAAGCAGCTGGATCCCACATGGCTGACTGTGGTTTGAATCCTAGCTTTAAAAACTGTTGCATGCACATGTTGGGTGCTTGTATGTGCATACCTAAAATCCTGATGGGATGAAGAAATAGAGGAAAAAGGATTGTGGGTGTGACCATTAGGTGGTGCTTT
>NW_006204714.1:30405-33375 GCF_000334495.1 Tupaia belangeri chinensis | reverse complement strand
CTCTCCTGAGCACACATGCCCTTCGGCAATAAAAAAAATAATAGAATGACGGTATCAGAAGTATGGGAGGGGTCTTCAAAAAGTTCCTAGAAAATGCATATCATGAAAAAACTATGCATGAATTTCAAGAAATCCTTTTCGCTAAAATAAATTCATAATTAAATTCCATTTTTCCAGAAAGTCATTTAAGTTCATCATATATGCATCAGAAGAAAGACAGGTCCAGGACTCTTTTCTAGATTCTAAGACAAAAATGCTCTCTAAAACCCTAGTGTTAATAGGAGGAGGAATAGAAGACTTATAAAAGAAGAAAGCTTAGGGGTATAACATGATTCAGATAAAGACTTTTATTTCTTTGTCTTTTTTAAGTATAAAAGTGAGAGGACATCAGATGGCTAGTGGTTATGTTGCTGGATTCCCACATGGCTGACTGCAGATTGAGTCCTGAACCCTGTGGCTTGAAAATCATGCTGGGTGTGTATATATACATGCCCAAGATTCCAGGAGGAAAAAGGAGAAGAGATTGCAGTGTGGCATCCCTCCCGAGGAGGTGATTTCTCACTTTGCCTCTCATCTCTGTCTTTCTCTCTGGTGAGTGCACGTGCCCTAATGGCAAAAACCTCTAAAAACTGGAAGTGGAACTTTAATGACTTTAAAGAACAAAAGCATCTGTGTACATATAACATAAACACTTTTCCACACAGAAACATATCACTTCATACATTCAGAGGATAAAAAGCAGATCTGTCTTTAACATACAACTGCCTTTATTTTATATATATACTTTTTTTAACAAGATTTTTGCTATAAGGTATGTGTGCTTGCCAGAGACAGAGACAGAGAGACAGAAACCAAGAAATCACCCCCCAGAGGGATGGCCATGCCACAATCCTTTCTCTTTCATTCTCCTCTTGGGATTTTAGGCATGCATGATACGTGCCCTGCGTGAATTTTAAGCCACCGGGTCCAGGACTCTAACCATGGTTGACTATATGGGAGTCCAGCGACCTAACCATAACGCTATCTGCTGATTTTGACTTTGCTATATTTAAAAATTGCAGTTTTACTGATTCATAAAGTATGGTTCTGGCTAAAAATAGATATACAAGAGAATGCATCTAGTGATTTATAATATACTAAGCAATTAGTATATTATATGATGTGTGTTTGCTTCCATTTTTCACAGAAATCTTTTAAAAATATATTGTTATCTCTATTTTATAAATGAGGATTTTTCCTTTTTAAGCTGATATGGCTCTCAACCTTCTTTATCTCATCTCCTAAAGTATTACTAAAGCTTTATTTTATTTCTTTTTATTATTATTGTTATAATTTGACCAGAGAGAGAGAGAAAGAAAGTGAGAAAGCAAGCCAAAAGGTCTGGAATTCAAACTGCAGTTGGCCATGTGGTTACTGAGCTGTAACCAATCCAACTGTCCCTGAAATTCTCTCTCATTTTTCCACAATGCCACCTGACCACACTGTAGAATGGAGATCTCTTAATCACTTCTAGTTCTGAAGGCTGCTCATTTTACAAATTGTTCCTTACACAAACTGTTTAATTTGTCTGAAATTTTTCTTTTAACATATATAGGGAAAATAATCATTACTTAAAATGTCATGGTGGTGTTTGTTTGTTTGTTTGTTTGTTTTAATGGGACTATAGGCAGAAGAGGGAACTTTGCTAAAAATTGATCGCTGCTACTACAGTCAATTATGTACTGTCAGAGAGTTGAAGTGATGAGACTTTTCTGTTGTCACTGGACTCCCACATGGCCAACTGTGGTTCAAGTCCCAGATCTAGTGGCTTAGAACTCACAATGGGTGCATTATGTGCATGCCCAAGATTCTGGGAGGAGAATGAAGGAGAAGCAACTGTAGCATGGACATTCCCTTTGGGGGATGATTTCTCACTTTCTCTCTCACAGTCTCTGTTTCTCTCTCTCTGGTGAGTGCACATGCCCTAAGGCAAAAACCTCTTAAAAATAAGAAATAAAAAATCATTTCATATTCTTTGAAACCATATGCTTTCACGTCCATACCTCCATACCCAACACCTAATCCAGTGTCCTTTACTTAATCCTGCTTTGATTTTCTTCATAGCACTTGTAATCATAGATACATTGCATTTTTGTTTTTGTTCATTTTCTTCCTATAATGAAATGCTACTAGCTTCAAGAGAGAAGAGGGTATGCCATTTTGGTTCACCATGATATTCTCATTCAACTAGCTCATAGAATATTATCGATACATGAAAGTGGAATAAATACCTTGACTGCATTAGCAACTATAGACATAGGTTCTAGATGATAAAGTGCCTCTGCATGAATTCAGAACATCAGCATTGTTCAAAATAAGCATAATGGGAACCCCAGAATTCAGAGAGAAAAATGCTACCATCTTAGTCCACTTTATGTTGCTATAACACAATATCTGAGACTGGGTAATTTACAGAGAACAAGATCTATTTCTTATAGTATCAGAGAATGGGAAGTCCAAGATAAAAGGATCAGTCTCTGATGATGGCCTTCGTATTGAATCATCCCATGGTAGAAGGGCATGAAAGGGCAAAATGATAAGAGATCAAACTCAAAGCCTAGAGCCCTTTAAGAAATGGTATTAATCCATTTATGAGGATGGACCCATCATGATCTTAACATCTCCCATGAGGCTCCACCTTCCAACACTATTGCAATGGAGATTATGTTTTGTTATCTGGTTGTAAAGATTTGTGTCCTGTCTTGAGATATGGATAGGTTCAAGCACCAATCATTTGAACAGAATCCTAACCTGTTTCCTGGTTTTAAGCAAAGTTTTTTGTTTGTTTGTTTAGTTTTTGTTTTTGTTTTTTGGTTATTGTTTGTTTGTTTGTTTGGTTTGCTATAGGGTACGTGCACTCGCCAGACAGAGAGAGACAGAGAGACAGAAAGCGAGAAATCACCCCCCCCAGGGTGGATGACCATGCCACAA
>NW_006204714.1:27240-29643 GCF_000334495.1 Tupaia belangeri chinensis | reverse complement strand
GATAACATGTATGTTGATGTGCTTGATTGAGCCAATATACAGTGTACTCTGGATGGAAAATCTCATTTTGTATGCTGTAATGATGTACAGTGAATGAATGTAAATAAATAAATTTAAATTTTTAATAAAAAGGAACACATGCTTTTGGGGGAGCACATTCAAACCACAGTGGCTAACAAGACTCTGACAAAAGTAGAATGAGATTCTGCCTCTATGACTTAAAAATAAGAGACTATGGAAATAAAACTCTCTGAGTCTTGGATTCAATCTCTGTAAAGTGGGTAAATAATATGAATTCTGCACTGAAAGAGATAGAGTGACGTGGTAAAAGATGGTAATAATTGACACTCTGGATCCCTCACTGGCATAGTGTCAGTGGAGCACAGTGTGAAGCTGAATTTCTACCTCCATTCAGCAGCAAGAAGGCAGAATTAAGTAGTCAGAGGCAGTGCTAGTTAGTACTTGATTTTATATTTTTCTTCTTAGAGAGATTTTTTGCTATAGGGTGCATGCATTCGCCAGAGAGACACAAAGAGACAGAGAGCCAGAAAGCGAGAAATAACCCCCGAAGGGGAATGGCCATGCCATAATCCCTTCTCCTCCATTCTCCTCTCAGGATTTTGGGCATGCGTGCACATGTGCCCAGCTTTAGTTTCAAGCCTCCTGGTCCAGGATTGGAACCAGTCAACTATGTGGAAGTCCAGCGACATAACCATTACACCATCTGCTGGTCCCTGGGACTCCATTTTCTAAGGCCTTAACCCTTGTCATGTCATCAGGACCCAGCAGAAGATGAATTTCTTCCTCTGCCTGGCAAGAATAGTTGGGAGATGGTGGTGCTAGTCTGAACTCTAATCCCTCCACTCTATGTCAGCAGTGCTCAGAATAAGTGCAATTTCCACTCTTACACAATGGTAATGTGGAAGAATTAAGCAATGAAAGCTGGCATTAATTGACATTCATTCCATCAACCACAGTTATGTCTATAGAGCCAAGCAGGAAACAGAACACCCATCCCTATTCAGCAGCAAGAATGAGGTAGTACAATTGTAGTGGTACTAGTTTTCTTCCTGCTTTCTTCTCTATCACCACCCTCATCTAGCCCTGTATCATAGAAGTCCATTGCAGGACTAGAAAAAGAATGTAGCCTTGCCCCCACCGACTCCCATCCAGATCCCCCAGTCCAGGATCTATCCAGACACTTAGGCAGGTAGAAAATTCCTCCATTTTTTTCCTTCTTCTTTACTGTCCCCCATTCTTTTGTAAATTTCTTCCCCTTCCTCTCTCCACAGACTGAGCCTTTGGCTGCAGTAGCCAGCACCAGCTTGTTACTTCAGAAGGCACCTGGCGAACAAAGGGTCACAGTGTCCCCACTGATTCCCATCTAGAACCCCAGTACAGAATCCACCCAGACCCGAAGGCAGGTAAAAAGTTCCTCCATTTTTTTTTCTGCTCCTTTACTGTCCCCCATTGTTTTGTAAATTTCTGCCCCTTCTCTCTCCACAGACTGAGCCTTTTTCTGTAGCAGCCTGGTACATCCGAAGGCACGACACCTGACTATAGTATCTTTTTTGAGACTTAATTACTCAAAACAAAGAACAGAGACTTTGGCAGACATCAATTCCCAACAAAAGGGAAAGACACTCCTAGTGAGTAAAATATTCGCCTAACAGGTACTTAAAATTTAATATATCTTCCAATGGCTAGAAGTAGAAGAAGAGCCTCCAGTATGAATAAACAAGGAAATATATCTCCATCAAAGGTACAGAGTAACTCCCCTCCATCTTTAGTGCTAATGGACGATGTTATGAAATGTCGAAGAATTTCAAACATTTATGGTGAACAAATTCTTCGAGTAGGAACAGAAAAGAGACAACGAACTACAGGAGATGAGAAAGTCTTTCCAAGATATGAAAGAAGAAATGGACACTCTGAGAAATAACCAGATGGAGCTATTAGAGATAAAGTCTGGAAAACAGGAAATCAAGAACTCCCTTGAAAGTATTAAAAGTCGATTAGATCATGCTGAAGATCGAATCTCTGATGTAGAAGATAAAATCTCTGACCTAGAAAGAACCACCAAAAAGATAGAGAAAATAACAACAACAACAAAAAAACCACGAGGATAATATACGAGAAATACTAGATTCCATAAGACACCCAAATATCAGAATAATTGGCATCCCAGAAGGTGAAGACACTAGTAACGGCATGGAAAATCTATTCCATGAAATCCTGGAAGAAAATTTCCCGAGTCTAGAGAAGCACTCTAGCATCAAGACCCAAGAAATACAAAGGACCCCAGGTATAATGAAACCCAGAAGATCTTCCCCAAGATACATCTTAGACAGACTATTCAAGACCACAGATAAAGACATGATACTAAAACTGGCAAGAGAGAAA
>NW_006204714.1:24915-26141 GCF_000334495.1 Tupaia belangeri chinensis | reverse complement strand
AAAAAAAAAAAAAAAAAAAAGAGAGAGAGAGATAAAGGATCTGAATGATACCATATATGAAATGGACTTAATAGACATCTATAGAACTTTCCATGTAAAAACCACAAGACACACTTTTTTCTCACCCCGACATGGAATCTTTTCAAATATTGACCACATCATAGAGCCCACAAAGCAAGCCTCTACAGATTCAAAGGCATAGAAATTATTTCCAGCAGCTTCTCTGACAATGATGGAATTAAACTTGAGGTTTTTTTGTTTGTTTGTTTTTTTTGAGGTTTTCGCTATAGGGTGTGCACGCCCTATACGCTAACTGCTGGCTCCCTAAACTTGAGTTTAATTTCAAGAGTAATCCTCAAAAATATTTGAATACATGGAAACTAAATAACCTACTACTGAATGACTCCACAACTACTGATGAAATTACATCCGAAATAAAAAAAAAAAAACATGGACGCTAAGGACAATGAAGATACGAGTTTCCGTAATCTTAGGGACACCACAAAAGCAGTCATAAGAGGGAAGTTTATAGCCATTAGTGCTCATAAGAGGAAGACGGAAAGAAGGCAAATGGATCACCTAACATCATGCCTCAGAGAATTGAAGAAGCAACAGAAAAATAATCCAAAAAATGCAAGGAGAAAGGAAATAATAAAGATCTGAGCAGAAATAAATGAAATAGAAAATAAGCGAACTATACAGAAAATAAATGAAAGTAAAAGCTGGTTCTTTCAAAAGATAAACAAAATCGATACACCACTAGCGAGACTCATTAAGAAGAAGAGAGAAAGGAACCAGGTGAATCAAATCTGCAATGAAGCAGGCAATATAACAACAAACAAAGTAGAAATACAAAGCATCATTAGAGGATACTATGAACAACTATATGCCAATAAACAAGAAAATCTGGATGAGATGGACAAATTCCTGGACACATTTAATCTACCAAGATTGAGCCAGGAGGATATAGAAAGTCTGAATAGGCCCTTAACCTTTGATTTAACTCTCATAAGGCACTCAAAAGTCACTTTGGGGGAACCAGCAGTTAGCGTAATGGCTATGTCGCTGGACTCCCACGTAGTCGACCACGGTTCACGTCCCAGACCCGGTGGCTTAAAACTCATGCCGGGCACGTGTGTGTCCGTGCCCAAGATCCCAAGAGGAGAATGGAGGAGAAGGGATTGCGGCGTGACCATCCCCCCTGGGGGGTGATTTCTCACTTTCTG
>NW_006204714.1:13218-23102 GCF_000334495.1 Tupaia belangeri chinensis | reverse complement strand
GCAATCCCTTCTCCTCCATTCTCCTCTCGGCATCTTGGGCACACATGCACACGCGCCCGGCGTGAGTTCTAAGCCACCGGGTCAGGGACATGAACCGTGGTCGACCACGTGGGAGTCCAGCGACATAGCCATTACGCTAACTGCTGGTTCCCAGAACACCCACTTTTTGAGTTGTGTGGGACCATATTGCATATGATCCAGTAATTCCACTCCTATGTATTTACCCAAAGAACAGGGAATGCTCAGTCAGAAGAGTGCTTGCACATCTATGTTTATTGCACTATTCACAATTTCTAAGATGTGGAACCAACCCAAATGTCCATGAACAGATGAATGGTTTGAAAAAGTATGGCACATATACTCCATGGAATACTAGTCAGTCATAAAAAACAAAACCCTGGCACTTGACAGAAAGTGGAAGAATATGGAAGATTTACTGCTAAGTGAAGCAAGCCAGGCTATGAAGGAGAGACACAGTATGTCCCCACTTAATATATACCGAGTATCCGCACTCTATAACTGAAGCTGATGGGCTAAAGGATGTACAAACACAAGAGATGGGTGTGAATGCCAGATGTGGTGTGTGTGGAGGAGTGGGGCCTGGGGAAAAACATGTGGAGGAGAAATACAGAGACAGCATTGTTGAGACAGGGAGGTAGTATTGTTAAATTTTCATTAACTGGACCGGGGAGAAATATTCACACATTGAAATGATCACCTTGTAAGCTAAAAAATGTGATTGAATGTATTTTAAAAATGTAAAAAAAATTAAATTAAATTAAAAAAAGAAAAAGAATGGAGGCTGAAAATGTATTTGAGTAGATAATGAGATAATTTTCAAACTTGGCAAAAGATGTACATATACAAAATTGAGAATCTGAGAACATTCTAAACAGGATAAAACCCCCAAAAAATCAACACTGAGATATCATATTATAATTTCAGAAATCTAAATGTAAAAACTTTTGAAAGCAGCTAAGAAGTGATTTCATTTATGACGGGAATACATTTTAATAAACAGCTGACTTCTCTGCTATTAGAATCCATAAATATAGGAAGGAATAGCATAACATTTTTCCAAGTACTAAAAGAAAAGAGCTGTCAACCCAGAATTCTACACCCAGCAAAAATTTCCTTCTGAGATACAAGGGAAATTAAGACATTTTCCAATGAATGGGAATTAAGAGATTTTTCATTGCCAGCAAGCTTACACTAACAAAATTGCTAAACTAAGTTCTTCAAAATGAAAATAAATTATAAAGAAACTTGAAAAATCTAGAATTAAAACAAACAATAGAGTTAAAATATGGGTAAATATAGGGCTAACCAGAGATGTGGTGTTTGGATCCCACATGGATCTAACCTGGCTGGATCCCACATAGCTGACTGTACAATTTGAGACTGGACCCAGTTCCTTGAAAACACATGATAGATATGTTTGCATGTGTACTCAAATCCCAAGGGGATAATGGAGGAGAAGAGATTGCAGCATGGTCATCCTCCCAGGGGATTATTTCTCGCTTCCCCTCTCTCTCACTTTCTCTCTCTCTCTGTCTCTCTCCATTGAACACACGTGCCCTGTAGCAAACAAACAACAACAAAGCTACACACAACAAAATGGGTAAATATAATAAAATATCCTCCCCTTTATAAACTTCTAAGTTATATTGAAGCAGAGATGACAGAAAATTTAAACATTATTGGCTCTGCATCTCCATGTATGTATAGGAAATAATATGTGTGAGAGTAAAAATGTCTTCAGTGCATGAAAGATTTCTAAGGTTTACATAAACTGATAGCATGTTGACACCAGTAGACTGTGCAAATTATATATCTGTAATGTGGTACCTGGAGTAACCACACATACATACATACATACACACACACACACACACACAGGTATACTCATAATCTTTATAAATAAATTTGTTATTCAAAATGTGCTAAAGTAACCCATAAGAAGGCTAGAAGAATGAAACAGAGTAATGAGAAACAAAACCAACAAAAATAAATAATAAAATGGCAGAATTAAGCCCTAATAAATTGTATTAATTTTCTCAGACTGTCATAACAAAACACCACAGATTAGGTGGCTTAAACAGCAGGCATTTATAATCTCACAATATATAAGTTAGAAGTCCAAGATCAAAGTCTTACCAGAATCAGTTTGTGGTGAAGTCTCTCTTCCTGTCTTGCATATAGCCAGCTTCTTGCTATGGCTTCACATGGCCTTTCATCTATGCACGTGTGGGAAGTCATTGTGCTCTCTGATATATCTTGCCTTTATCATTAGGACATTAATCCTATTGTATTAAGGCTAATTCTTAAGACCTCATTTAACATTAATTACCTCCCTAAAGATTTTATCTACAAATACAATCACTGGGGTTTAGAGCTTCAATATATGAATTTGGGGGGAAAAGAACCCAATTCAATCCATAATATATCAATAACTTATTTAAATATAAATGCTACAACTACACCAATTAAAGGATAGAGAAGTCAGAAAAATAAGCAAGCAGCCCAACTACATGCTGGCTATAAGAAACCCACCTGAAATAGAATGATGAAGGAAGTTGAAAGTAAAAATTTGGAAAGGACATATTCCATCCAAGTATTAACCAAAAGAAAACAGGAGTGATTATGCTAATATTAGATAAAGTAAGCTTAATATTTAAAAAAAAAAACTATTAGGGCAGCAGGTGGCATGGCGGTTAATGTGCTGGATCCCACATGGCTGACTCCATGGTTCAAGTACTGGACCTAGTGGTTTGAAATACCAGTTGGGCATGTATGTGAGCATGTCCAAAATCTCAATAGGAAAATAGAATAATAATTGCAGTGTAGCCATCCTCTCAGGAGATTATTTATCACTTTCCTCTTTGTCTCTGTCCAGTGAGTGTGCATGTTCCCTGTGACAAAAAAGAAAAGAAAAAAAAGAAACAAACAAAACTACTAAAAATAAAGAGGGATATTACATAATGACAAAAGAAATAATCCATCAAACGATATAATAACTCTAAATGTATATGTACAGAAGAGCAGAACTTCGAAATGCATGAAGCAAAAATTGATAGAACTGAAAGCAGAAAAAACAAATTCACAAATATGGTTGGGAGACTTCGACATCACTCTCTCAACAATGTCAGAAGTATTAGACAGAAAATCAGCAGATATGGAATTAATAATAGCACTATGAATCAATAGAATCTAACAGAAATTTGTAGGATATTCTACCCAGCAACATCAGAATATATATACTTTTCAAGAACTCATGGAATAGTCTCCAAGATAGACTATATTCTCGACTATAAACCTACAAATTTTTAAAACTTAAAATCATATGGAGTTCTCCCTAACCAACAACTTACCACCTTATCAATGGGTATTCAGTAAAACAGAATAGTGATGAATAATAACTGAGTGACTACATGACACCCATTTGATTTAAGGAGTTCTGAGGAAAAAATAAAGACAACAGAGGAGAATAAAATGAGGAAATTAGAAGAAACTGGAGCCTTTGTCATCTACAGTTAGAGCAAATATTAATATAGTTCAGCTTCTAGATAAACATAAAACTCACCCTGAAATACTAAATATCACAGTTACCATAACCCAATATATCATGTCCAGCTTTTTACCTTCCTTTGCTCTCTCTCTCTTTTTCTCTCTCACATACACATTTATGTTAAAATGCAAGGAGAAAAACAATCTGAAGTAAGCATCAGAATCAGACTCAGATATGACACAAACTTTGCAATTTGGATAGTGAATTTTTTTTTTTTGGATAGACTTTTACTGTAGGGTGGGTGCGCTTGCCAGACAGACAGAGAGAGACATAGAGACAGAGAAATCACCCCCCAGGGGGGATGGCCACGCTGCAATCCCTTCTCCTCCATTCTCCCCTCGGGATCTTGGGCACGCCCGCACACATGCCCGGCGTGAGTTTTAAGCCACGGTGTCCGGGACACGAACCGCGGTCGACTACGTGGGAGTCCAGTGACATAGCCATTACACTAACTGCTGGTTCCCTTGGATAGTGAATTTAAAATAACTATGATTAATATGTTAAAGGCTCTAATGGAAAAAGTTGAAAACATACCAAAAAAAATAGGTAATGTAAACAGAGAGCTGGAAACTCCAAGAAAGAATTAAAAGGAAATAGAAAGAAATCAAACATAAAAATGAAATGAAAAAAATTTAAGAATTATTTAATTATATTCATTCATTCATTTATTTTCACTTGACCAGAGAGAGACAAGAGAGAGAAAGAGAGAGAGAGAGAGAGAGAGAGAGAGAGAGAGAGAGAGAAAGCAAGCTGCCAGCTCTGGCACTCAAACCACAGTGAGCCATGTGGGAGTCCAGCGCCCTTACCCACCATGCCACTTGCTGGCTTGAAGAATACCTTTAATGGGATCATCAATACACTAAACACAGTCAAGCAAAGAATCAGTGAAACTGAAGATATGTTAATAGAAACTTCTGAAACTAAAAATTAAAGAGAAAAAGGAATGAAAAAATAAAAGGAACAGAATATCCAAGAAGTTAAGAATAATTCCAAAATGTGTAACAATTATCTAAAGGGATACCAGAAGTAAAAGAGAGAAAAAGACAAAAAGAATATTTGAAATAATAATGGATGGCAATTTTCCAAAATCATTGATAGCACCAAACTAAAGATCCAGGATATTTAGAGATAGCAAGAAGAGGCATATCATAATCAAACTGAAAAACATAAAGACAAAGGTAAAATTATGAAGGAAGCTAGAGGAAATAAAATGTCATACATATTGAGGATCAAAGGTAAGAATTATACTGGACTTCTCATTAGAAGCTATGCAAACAAGAAGAGAGGAGTGAAATATTTAAGTATTAAAAGAAAAAATCTACCTATCTAGAATTTTTTAGTGTAAAAGTTGTCAATATTAAAATAGAGTCATTTGTGTCAACTTGTGTTAAATCCTGACTAAACCAAACCTGAGAAGGCCATAATGAAAAGAATGATCACAATGACTACTTTTGCAAAGACATCTATTCAAAAACTACCTGTCCAGCTGATAACAATGATGATGCCAACAATGATACCAATAACAAAGAGCAGTGTTAATTCAGCCTTGTTACTAAACCCAAAACAATGATGTAATCCCATCCCCCACTTGTGGATTTTGCCTTGAAATCATCAGAATACTGAAAGACTTTGTACATATATCTGAGATAACTTGAATACTATGGCATCAGGTCATTCCCTCAATGCTGGCCCAAATAAACACTTTTGCTTTGCTTACTTTGCCTCAGTTTTTTTCAGTTTTTTTTTTTTTTTTGGTTGTTTGTTTAGATCGATAGTATATAGAGAAATTATCTTTCAAAGTGAAGGACAAAGAAAGACATTTTAAAAAATTGCTACAGGGATCGTGTGTTCACCAGAGAAAGACACAGAGAAAAAGGGAAAATGTGAAAGCACACCCAATGGTGGATGGCCACAAAACAATCCTTTCTCCTCCAGTCTCTTCTTGGGATTTTGGACATGCACATGTACGTGTCCACTTTGTTTCTCAAACTGTTGGATGAGGATTTGAACTTCATAGTCAGTCAATGTTACCCAGCCACAGCAACTACCATGCCACAAGCCTGGCCCAATAAAGACATTTTAAGACATAAAAAATCTATGGCTGGGACCTAAGGCTCATCACCCCCCTATACTCACCTTTGGACTTCAAGATTGTGTCTTGGGACTTTAAGAGAAAGTTGTGGCACTTCCCACCCCATCCAGACACTGGTTCAAGTGAGCAGCCTTGCCGGACGCCAGGTTGCCTATGACTGCAGGCCGAAAAAGCCAGGACCCATGGCTCATCCCGCTCTCCCACTTGCCTTAGGACTTCAGGTTTCAGTCGTGAAACTCTAAGAAGAACTTGTGCCCCTCCCTCCCTACCCCATCTGGAGACTGGTTCAAGTGAGCAGTCTTGCCAGAGCCTGTGGCTGCAGGCCCTAACAGCAGGGACTCATTTTTCACGCCCCCCCCCCACTTGCCTTTAGACTTCAGGTTTGTGTCTTGGGACTTTACAAGGAACTTGTGCCCCTCCCCATCCCATTTGGGGGAAAGTCCAACTGAGTGGCCTTACTGGACACTAGGCTGCCTATGGTTGCAGGCCCTAACAGGCTGGGACCCGTGACTCGTTTCCCCCTCCACTTGCCTTTGTACTTTCAGGTTTGTGTGTTGGAACTTTAAGAAACACTTGCTCCCCTCCCCACCCCATCTGGAGACTGACTCAAGCGAGCCCAGACTGATAGTTTCTGCAGGGCCTAAAGTATGGGTCCTTTGGCTCTCCCCTGCCCCCCCATTTCGCCTTTGGACTTCGGGTTTGTGTCTTGGGACTTTAAGAGGAACTTGCACCCCTCCCCAGTCCATCTGAAAACCAGTTCAAGCCAGCAGCCCTGCTGTATGCCAGGCAGCCTGTAGCTATAGGCCCTAACATCTGGGACCCATGGCTCACTTCCCCCCACATACTTTTGGATTCCCTGTTTGTGTGTCCTGGAGTGATCAGGAAAGCTATGCTCTAAACCCATTTCCTAGACTCCCAAGATATTCAGGCAAGAAGCCAATTTAAAGGTGAGGTGTGCCCTGGCATGCTCAGGAAAGCTATGCTCTAAACACATCTCCTAGATTCTCAAAATATTCAGACAAGAAGCCATTTTAAAGCTGAGATATGTCTTGGTGTGATCAAGAAAGCTATGCTCTAAACCCATCTCCTAGACTCCCAAAATATTCAGACAAGAAGCCATTTTAAAGCTGAGATATGTCTTGGTGTGATCAAGAAAGCTATGCTCTAAACCCATCTCCTAGACTCCCAAAATATTCATATAAGGTAAGACAACCTCCATCTTCTCTCTGTCTCTAGTTGTCTATCTCTCTGTCTGTCTGTTTCTCTTTAAATTAAAAGTTTTTTTTTTTTTTTTTTAATTTTTCAAGCACCTCTCCTCAGCTTGGGCCTTTTCTTTCACTTGTTAATTTCAGAAGTTGTTTTAAAGCTGAGGTGTGTCCTGGCATGATCAGGAAAACTATGTACTAAACCCATCACCTGGACTCCCAAAATATTCTGACAAAGTAGGACGATCTCTGTCTTCTCTCTGTTTCTGGCTGTCTGTCTCTCTGTCTGCCTCTCTCTCTCTCTCTTTAAATTAATTTAAAAAAAAATTTAAGCGCCAGTCCTCAGCTTGGAACTTTTCTTTCACTTGTTAATTTCAGAACCCATTTTAAAGATGAGATGTGTCCTGGTGTGATCAGGAAAGCTATGCTCTAAACTCATCTCCTAGACTTCCAAAATATTCAGACAAGGTAAGATGACCTCCATCTTTTCTCTGCCTGTCTCTCTGTCTGTCTCTCTCTAAATTATTTTTTTTAAATTTTTCAAGCACCTCTCAACTTGGGTCTTTTTTTTCACTTGTTAATTTCAGAAGCCATTTTAAAGCTGGGGTGTGTCCTGACGTGTTTGCATGGCATGCTTGTACACTGTGTGGTTTTCATTTTTTTACGCTTTTTTGGTAGTATTTTTCTAGTTCTTTTTCCTTTTTACTTATATTTTGTAACCTTACTTTCTTACTCGAAGCTTCACTCTCCCCACACTTAATGTCTAGATCCGCCTACATGGACAGTAGTCAAGCATCTGAATACTTTTAGAGTCATTGAAATCCTCAACACTTATTGGACCTCCTGCTTTAATGAAGAAATTTCTCTTTATAAATCTTAACTCCTAATCTTAGTGTTGATACCACATTGCTAAGCATTGTGGAAGAGAAATTTTGTCACAAAATGACCAGAAACAACCACAGAGGCACAAAAAAAATGAGAAACCAAGAAAATATCTCTCCCTTAAGGGAAAAGAACAATCCCTGATCATGCACAGACAGTACAGTAGAATTCATGGAAATGTATGATAGAGACTTCAGAATATTCGTATTGACAAAACTAAATGAGATGCAAGAGCTGAGAGAGAATGAACTTCAAAAGATGCAAGAGAAAAGAGACAACAAGTTCCAGGAGGTGTTGAAGTTCTTTCATAATCTGACAGAGGAAATATACACCATAAAAAAGAATCAAATGGAGCTACTGGAGATGAAGGTTGTCATTCAGGAAATCAAAACTTCCCTCAAAAGTATTAAAAATAAATTAGTCCATGCAGAAAATCGAATCTCGGATGCTGAAGGGAAAACTGCTAATCTAGAAAACAATAACAACAACAATACACACACACACACACACAAACTGAGAAAATTACCCCCCAAAATGAGATTGTTATACAAGAAATATTATACAGCATTAAGCACCCAAACATCTGGATAATCAGTATCCCAGAAGGTGAGGAAACTAATAAGGGCATTGATAATCTATTCCATAAAATCTTGGAAGAAAATTTTCCAAATCTAGAGAGACACTCAAATATCCAGACCCAAGAAATACAAAGGACTGCTAATAGAATCAACCAAAGAAGATCTTCTCCAAGGCACATCATAGCCAGACTGGTCAAATCTAAAAAGACAAGGTACTAAAACTGGCAAGAGAGAAACGTCAGGTTACTTATAAAGGTTATCCCGTCAGGCTAACATCAGATCTCTCATCAGAAACAATGTGAGCAAAGAAAGAATGGGAACATATATTCAAAGTGTTAAGTGAAAAACAGTTTCAACCAAGAATACTATACCTGGCAAGATTATCTTTCATACGGAAAGAAAGAATAAAAATATTCTCAGATAAACAAGACCTGAAAGAATTTGCCAGTAGCAGACCTACTCTTCAAGAAGTTCTGAAAGGAGTGCTCGACAAGTAAAACTAAAGGTACATACATAAATAAGAGAAAAAAAGGCAACCAAGAAGATGACCACTTTAATGCTAGGGACAAGAAATATCAATAACAATGTTGAATGTTAACTTCCAGGATTTAAACAGAAAGATTGGCCCACAGCAACACTGCATATTCAACAGAAGAGAGTTTGAACATAAGACTAAACTGGTGAAATCGAATTTTATGACTTTCGAGTAAAACATTACTGACTTTTTTTTATCATGCTTTGTTTTCCCAATTTAAACATTTTATTTTCTTCTGAGTTGTTGATAGGTTCAACAATATGTTAAAATATTTTTCTTATTTGTTTCTTTACGTGGAACCAAACTTTTCTTCCTTCCTGACCCCTAGGGAATTGGAAAAAAATTGGAGAGTATTCTTATTTTGTGGCAGAAGTGTTATTTGCATTAGTTCAATAATGCCTGTTGAATTGATTCAGAAACTGGAAATACTCATTATTGGACAGGGCTTTGACTGGAATGTCAGTTCTGAAGATTAATCAGAAATCTTTGGAACTAAGGTGGATCTCAAGTAAGCCAACAGAAGCTCTTAGAAAGATGGCCTGGTACTATAAATAGTTCTGCCTAGCAGAGAGGATTAGAGAAGATATATGAAAGAATTTATAAAATACAATAACCTGGACTTTTCCAGCCCTGAATTGTAATCAGTAGAGATTGCAAAAGAGTAACCACACCAGAGGATTATTTTGAGAAAGACTTTGAAGGAAGAAAAAGAGACTGATCTTTGCTAGCAGATGGTATATCAAAGAGTATTTGGACAGAGCTAAATTGAGAATGTTTATGTGTGCCTAGTGTGCTGGGCATTTGTTTTTCAACAATTTGAGCAGTTGACATGTAAATAGTTTCTCAAAAATATTTAAAACCATACTGTTTCTGTTGTTATAGAGTCAAAAACAAATTATACAAAATTATAATAATTATTTTGAACATTATTTTTAAAATTCAGTATTTTGAAATTTTTTTTCTTTTTTCTTTTTTTTTTTTTTTTGGGGGGGTTTTTTCCGATAGAGCACGGGCGCTCACCAAG
>NW_006204714.1:6142-12823 GCF_000334495.1 Tupaia belangeri chinensis | reverse complement strand
TGGGGGGGGGGGACAAAGAAACAAAGAAACAGAAACACTCTATTTTTTTGCCTACAAGAGAAGCACCTTATGGATTAAGACATACATAGACTAAAAGTGAAGGGCTGGAAAAAGGTATTCCATGCAAATGGAAATCAGAAAAGGTTGGAGTTGCAATATTGATTTCAGACAAAATGGACTTTAAGACAAAGAGTGTAAGAAGAGACAAAGAAGGGCATTATATAATAGCAAATGGGTTAATTCAGCAAGAAGACATAACACTAATAAATATCTATGTACCTAACTCAGGAGCACCTAAATACATGAAGGAAAGACTGCCAAAGCTAAAAGGAGAGATAGAGAACAACACTATAATTTGTTGGTGATCTCAGGACCCCATTATATCCTTTAGACAGATCTTCTATACAAAAAATAATAGATACAGGACCTAATCATATTATAAATTGAATGGGCTTGACAGATATCTATAGAACTTTCCACCCTAAGACCACAAAATGTACATTTTTCTCAGCTTAGCATGTTACCTTTTCGGAGAATGACAATATGATAGAACACAAATCAAGCCTTTACAGACTCAAAGGCATAGAAGCTATATCCAGCATCTTTTCTGGCCATGATGGAATTAACCATCATAACCAACAACATATAACAAAGATTATTCATCATGACCAGGTAGACCAGGTAGACATCATGCAAGTGTGGTTCAACATACACAAGATCATAAATATAATACACCATATTAAGAAAGAAAGATAAAAACTGTATGATCATTTCAATTGATGCATAGAAAGTGTTTTATAACATACAACATCCTTTTTCTAATTAAGACTCTCAGTAAGATTGGTATAGAAGGTTAATTACTCAACATAATAAAATTCATATATAACAAACCTATAACATTATACTGAATGGGGAAAAGCTAAAAACTTTTCCACTAAAAACTGGTACTAGACAAGGCTGCCCACTTTCTCCACTGCTCTTTAATATAGTGCTGGAAATTTTAGCCAACGCAATCAAAAAAGGGAACAATATAAAGGACATTCAAATAGGTAAAGAAGAGTTGAAAATATCTTTATTTGTAGATGACATGATGGTGTACTTGGAAGATCCAAAGATTTCCATGAAAAAATCTTCTCAAAGTAATAAATGAATACAGTAACGTTGCAGGATATAAAATCAACATCCAAAAATCTATAGCATTTTTATATATGAACAAGTTCAAGGAAATAGAGCTGAAGAAAGGAATCCCTTCCACCATAGCCAGAAAATGTATAAGATACCTAAAGATAAGCCTAACTAAGGAAGTAAAAGACATTTACAAGGAAAACCATGAAAATGTTTACAAAGATATCAAAAATTACATAGATAAGTAGAAGGACATCCCATGTTCCTGGATTTGAAGAATGAATATAATCAAAATGACAATTCTCCCCAATTTAATCTACATATTTAACACAGATCCAGTGGAAATACCAGAGACATTCTTTACAGATATAGAAAAGACTATCATAGAATTTGTCTGGAATCATAAAAGACCCCATATTGCGGGACCAGCAGTTAGCGTAATGGCTATGTCGCTGGATTCCCACGTAGTCAACATCGGTTTGAGTCCCAGACCCGGCGGCTTACGCTCACGCTGGGCGCGTGTGCGTGCGTGCCCAAGA
Organism: Tupaia belangeri chinensis; assembly: GCF_000334495.1. Taxonomy (NCBI): domain Eukaryota; kingdom Metazoa; phylum Chordata; class Mammalia; order Scandentia; family Tupaiidae; genus Tupaia; species Tupaia belangeri. The sequence continues at coordinate 11,159 of NW_006204714.1, read as the reverse complement.
TCCTGAGAGGAGAATGGAGGAGAAGGGATTGTGGCGTGGCCATCCCCTCTGGGGGGGTGATTTCTCGCTTTCTATCTCTCTGTCTCTCTGTGTCTGTCTGGCGAATGCACGTGCCCTATAGCAAAAACCTCTTCAAAAATAAAAATAAAAAAAAGACCCCATATTACCAAAGCAATCCTGCACAAGAGTGGAGTGGGTGGCATATCATTCCCTGACCTATAAAGCTGTGTTAATCAAAATAGCATCTGGGTATCCAACGGCAGAAAGATGAAACTGAATCCCCATCTTTTACCATTAACAAAAGCAACTCAAAATGGATCAAAGATCTAAATCAAAGACTCACGCTATAAAACTACTGGTGGAAAATACTGGGGAAACTCTAGGAGACATTGGGGTAGGCAAATACTTTTTTTTTTTTTACTTTTATCTACATTTATTTTATGCTTACTTTACTACCATGCCATAAGTTTTTGTTTTTTCAGTTTCTTCTGGGATATCTTTTTCTTCTGGGCAACTTCCTCTTTCAGTTTAGGAACAATTTGCTCCTTCTCAGTCAGGAGCATCTCGATGTGGCAGGGGGAGCTCATGGATGGGTTAATCCATCCATGAGCTCTGTATGTATGACGGCGCATCTTTGGTGCCTTGTTCACCTGAATGTGCTCAATGACCAGAGAATCTACATCTAACCCCTTCAGTTCAGCATTACTCTCTGCATTTTTAAGTAGGTGCAGCAAAAATTCAGCACTCTTTGGGCCACCGACTTTGTGTCCAGCCCCACTATTTAACCTGGGCATATCTAACAACTCCACCATTGTAACAGCGGAATAGCACATACTGCTTCTCCTTTAGGTACTTGGTGGCTTTTCGGATATGCATACCCTTGATGACCTGGGCAGTTTCACGAGTGTTCTTAAAGTGAACATGAAGGTTTGAACCTCTTGACTTGCATGACTTTGTGGGGTTCTCTGGGTCAAGTGAATAGCAAACATTTTTGAAGATCACCTTAGGCTGCTAACAAGAAGAAGAACAAATGCTTCTTAAATAAGACTCCCAAAGCATGGGAAACAATCCCTAAAATAGACAAGTGGGACTATATCAGACTAAGAAGTTTCTGCACAGTAAATTGCACAGTAATTATGTGAATAGATAACCCTTGGAATCAGAGAAAATTTTTGTAAAATATACCTCAGATAAGTGACTGATAACCACAATACACAAGGAACTCAAGTGGCTTACTTGAATAAAAAATGATAAATCCAATTAAAAGATGGGCAAATGAGCTGAAAAAAAAATCTCTCTAAGGAAGGCATATGAACAGCCAAAAAACATGAGGAAATACTCAACATCCCTCATAATTGGGAGATGCAGATTAAAACCACAATGAGATACCATCTAACCCCTGTCAGAATGGCAAAGATTAATAATATAAAAAGTGATAAGTATTGGCAGGGATGTGGTGAAAAGAAACCTCTTCTACACTGTTGGTGGGAATGTAAACTGGTTCAGCCACTATGTAGAACAATATGGAGGTTCCACAAAGATCTACAAATAGAACTACCATTTGATCCAGTAACCCCACTTCTGGGTATCTACCCAAAGGACAGGAGAATGCTCAGTTGGAAAAGCATTTGCACATCAAAGTTTCAGCATTATTCACAATCACAAAGACATGGAACTAACCCAAATGTCCACAGACAAATGGATGGAAAAAGTGTGGCACATATACTCTATGGAACACTATTCAGACATCAAAAAAACAATATCCTGGCATTTGATATAAAGTAGTCAGATATGGAGGCTCTATTGCTGAGTGAAGCAAGCCAGGATATAAAAGAAAGATATTGTATGTACTTACTTAATATATACCAACTACCTGCACTTTATTGTAGAAATAGAAATACTGGAGGGCATAAAAGCAGTGAAAATAGTTAGGGATGCTGAAGACAGTGTGTAACAGGGTGGAATAAGGAAAGAATATAAAGTAGTCAGATATGGAGGCTCTATTGCTGAGTGAAGCAAGCCAGGATATAAAAGAAAGATATTGTATGTACTTACTTAATATATACCAACTACCTGCACTTTATTGTAGAAATAGAAATACTGGAGGGCATAAAAGCAGTGAAAATAGTTAGGGATGCTGAAGACAGTGTGTAACAGGGTGGAATAAGGAAAGAGTATAGAGCAGGATAGCAAGAGAACAAATAGAGAGGCATGACATTAGTGGGACACAGAAATGGTTTATTACCTGTTGATGATAACATGTATAGTATTCTCAACTGGACTGATCTGAGACTATTTCATGTTAGGTAAATTCTTTTTACAAGCCAAATGTTATATAGTGATTGAATGTTTAAAAAAATAATGAGAATAATAATAATAATAATAATAATATGAAAAAATGATGAAAAGCTATTTGATGATGATGATGTGGATTGTAATTTCTTTATCTTGACTGATATGCATGGTATTCCAGCTGGAAAAAGAAATGTAATACACTGTAAAGATATATGTGATTCAATGTAATATAAACAAGATTATGATAATAAAACATTTTTAAAAGGACAAACAAAATCATAGGAAATTGGTTGGCAATAGACCTGTATTATAAAATTGATAAAATAATTTCTTCACAGAAAATGAAAATTCTATAGATTAGAAATTCAGGTCTAGCTAAAGAAAGGAAGATAATTAGAGAAAGAGTTAGATGAAGTAAAACAAATATTTTCTTTTTCATAAACTTAAATGATCTAATTGACAACTATTGATTTTATTATTTCATTTGATTTACTAATTTTATTAAGTACATACTAAGAATAAGGCACTGTAGAAACATTATACAAAAATAATTGAAACTTTTAAAATTTTTTTTAGAGAGACATTTTTGCTATAGGGCAAGTGCACATCCCAAAGAGACAGAGACAGAGACAGAGACAGAAAGCAAGAAATCACCCCCGGGGTGGGGGGATGGCCACACAGCAATCCCTTCTCCATTCTCTTCTGGAGATTTTGGGCACATATTCACATGTACCCACATGAGTTTTAAACCTCCAGGTCTGGGACTTGAATTGTGGTTGACTATGTGGAAATCCAGTGATGTACCCATTACATCATCATGGTGATTTAGGAAGATGAAATGTTCCTTGTGTATGGCTTTGACCAACACTAAACACAGGATTCAGGGAGTTGGCCTGATTCTTGCATTGGTGAGCCAGAGAGGCAAAGCATTAATGGCATAAAGAGGTATGATATTATCTGTTGAAGATATTTTGTAGTTTTATCAACAGCGCTAGGGAGAATGTTCACCTGTTGAAATATCCATTTTGTAAGACAAATACTAATGTGATTTAATATATGGAAGAAAATGAAATTTAAAAAATTTTTAAATAAAAGGAAAAGACTATGTTCTTTATTGAATTTTGAGTAGTCATCTCTGCTTTTGGCAGTTGCACACGGATTTGTCAGGAATAAATGTGACGCTGAACGTGAATCAAAAACCTCTCATTGAACTCAAAGGCAAAGAGAAATTGTTCCATTATCTGCCAGACACAATCAATGAGTTGATTGATAATTGGAGAGATATCTTTTGGGTCACCATCTAAATGACTCTATGATTAAGCTTATGATCTTTCCATTCATCTCTTTACTTCTTTTTTTTTTTTTTTTTTTTTTTTTTTTTAAAAGATTTTTTTTTTTTTTTGCTATAGGGTTCATGTGCTTGCCAGAGAGACAGGGAGAGACAGAAAATAATCACCCTCCCCCAGGGGGGATGGCCACGCCACAGTCCCTTCTCCTTCATTCTCCTCTTGGGATCTTGGGCATACAAACACACACATACACACACATGCACACACACACATACACACATACCAGGTGTGAGTTTAAGCCACCTGGTAAACTCCTCACAATGATGTGTACAGTGGCAGATTTGGGAACATACAGTAGGATAAGAGTCTCAAACTCTGCAGTCTCAAATTCACACTGCTGAGCTGCCAATAATTATTAGGGAGGCTCATTGGGCTTCTGCTGGGACCATGCAGTTAACACAAGCTGAGTGTGAAAGAACTGCCCCTCGTGCCTAGAGCAAAGACTCAGCTGAGGAGAATTGTTTGCAAGGTCAACAGTTTTATGAGTTCTGGACCTCCATTGTGTTGTTGTACTGGCCTGGACTCAATTTCTCTGCCATGGGCCTTATTGCCATACCCCAGTACTCCATAAAGGCACCTCCAGCCTTAGCATAACTTTCACAATAATCCTGAAGGAATGCAGATCCACTAAGGTGGTGGCTGTGAACAGGAATTACTCCCATTACATTCACCCCAACCTCCTACAAAATGTCAATAAAGAATCTACATTCACTTCTCCTACTGGGGATTACATAGATAAGCATTAGAAAGGTTTAGGTTAAAGCTACTAAATTGGCAAAATGATCTCAGTGGCCGGGAGGGGCTCAGGGACTCCTCCGTGAGGTGCTGTTACCCTAAAAACCATAAGCCACCTTTACTCTCAGGACAAGGGAAGATTGCCATTCCCCAAGCCACAGTCATTGTATAGAACAGCATGTAAAGGGTCCCAAGTACACAGTAACCTTTAGGTCAGTCATTTACCTACTCACAAGACCACATTCCTTTCCTATGTAGACTCACCCTCTTAGCTGTGACTACCCCAGAGATAACACAGGTATTTCACTTTAGTATATACTAACCTTGTCTTTACTAAACCAGACAGGATTTATTTCTAGGCCCTTGTAATTGCTGCCACCCTAGCCTGAGGCTGAAGTTCTCAAAAGCTGACCTGGGGCTTAAGTTCCCAAGCCAATCTGGGATTAAAGTGATCAAGCTGGTCTGGGACTAAGGTTATTAAGATTCCTGAGAACCCTCTCATCCAAAGACTCTCCCCGGTAATCAAGATCAAAGAAGAAAATGCACCCAAAAAATGGACTTCCTCATTCTAAAAATTATGACTATTTATACCTAAACAAAACAGATGTCATGTTTTATGATTATTGTTCCTATACTTT
>NW_006204714.1:0-6095 GCF_000334495.1 Tupaia belangeri chinensis | reverse complement strand
GCCCATCCTACCCCTGTAAAACTCCTTCTATAATAAATACGCATGACTCCTGGCCATCAGGGCTGCAGTCCAGAGTTTACTCTGGCTGTAGTCGGCTGAGAACATGCTAAAGGGCATGAGGTCTTAGTCTGATTCCTGTTCACCTATGTTGCCTCTCTGTACACCCACCCCGGCTGGAGCACGGCTTCCAGCAGGCTTCTATATTCTTCACTGGGATCAATCAGCATCCAGCCTTGTCCTCCTTCTTCTTTATCCAGTTTGAGGTTGAATGAAAAGCAATATAACTCCTTGTATTTCACTGGCCTTGCAAGGCATATCAGAGAAATATGCACATCATGGCAGTCTCTTTCCTGTGGTAAAATGAGTGGTATTTCTTCCAGCATATAAGCAGAGGACACCCAGTAGCAGTTTTCTGTTTTTCAGTGTTAGAGATCTGACTGTGAAGAATGTTCCCTTCCTTGTGTCAGATGCATTTTTTTATAAATATGACATGAGTAGCCATCAAATACAAAGTACTCAGGGCTGCTTTTTCAAAAGAGACTTGATCCACCAAGTGGACATTTTTTTTTTTGAGAGGTTTTCGCTATAGGGTGTGTGTGCTCGCCAGACAGACAGAGAGAGACAGAGAGACAGAAAGCGAGAAATCACCCCCCAGGGGGGATGGTCACGCCGCAATCCCTTCTCCTCCATTCTCCTCTTGGGTGGGCACGTACGCACACGCACCCGGCGTGAGTTTTAAGCCACCGGGTCCGGGACGCGAACCGCGGTCGACTACGTGGGAATCCAGCGACATAGCCATTACGCTAACTGCTGGTTCCCCCAAGTGGACATTTTCAACCTTGGGCATGCAGTGGTCCACATTTGCAGGATCCTTGGCAGGCTCAATCTGTTTATTAAAAATAGCAATAATACATTGGTTTATTATAGCATATAGATAAGTGAAATAAATGAGAAGTTTTAGAAGGGATAGAAAGGAGAAATCGGGGATATTCTGTTGTAAAGTACTTGCACTAACTCACGAAGTGGTAGAGATTATTTAAAAGTAGACTTACATTTGTGGTAAATATATATTGGAGACTCTAGGAAAATAACTAGAAAAAATATTAAAAATAGATATAATTGATATGCTAAGAAAGAAAAGAAAACTGAATCATTGAAAATGTTCAATAAAAATGAAGAGGAGCATGTACATGCCCTGTGGAAAAAATCTTTTAAAAATAAAAATAAGTAAATGAATAATAAATAAAGACAGCTTTGGTCTATCAAGGAATCCAGGTTCAGAGGTTTTGTTATTGCACTTTGTGCTATTTTGTTGCTTTCTATTCTCCAGAAAATCTTACTGGGCTTCTCTCTCTTTTGATTTTATCTGCAATAGGGTACATGGGCTTGATGGAGAAAGACAGAGAGAAGGGAAAGTAAGAAAGCACACCTTGGGGCTAGCATATTGTATACCAGTATGTCACTGGACTTCCACATGGCTGACCACTGTTCAAGTGTCGGACCCGGTAGCCTCAAACTCACACTGGGCATGTGTGCATGCATACCTAAGATCTCAGGAGAATGGAAGAAAAGGGATTGTGATGTGACCATTCCCCCTGGGGAATGCTTGCTTTCTATCTCTCTGTCTCTTTAGTGAGCACATGTGCCCTATAGCAAAATATCTCTCAAAAGAAAAAAAAAGCACCCCTCAAATGGGATGGCCATACCACAATCCTTTCTCCATTCTCCACTAGGGATTTGAGGTATACATGCACACATACCTGAAGTTCTTCAGGCTGACAGCAATTGAAACTAAATGATAATTTAAATCTACGTTAGTGAAGATGAACTGGATAATGGTTAATTTTATTTGTCAAATTGACTGTGACATGGGATACCCAGATTAAACATTATTTCTGGGCATATCTGTGAGGGTTTTTCTGGATGAGGTTGGCATTTGCATTGGTAGACTGCGTAAAGTAGATTTCTGTCCCCATTGTGGGTGGGCATCATTCACTCCATTGAGAGCATGAATATAATGAAAAGGTGGAGGATGGGAGAATTCACTCTGTCTGACTGCTAAACTGAGACATCAGTGTTCTTCTCTTGACTGGGACTTACACCATTGGCCCTCCAGTTTTCAGGACTATCCCATCTGCTTTCCTGGATATTCATCTTGTAGACAGCATATTGTGGGACTTGTTAGCATCTGTAATAACATGAACTAATTCCTTATAATAAATCATACATATCTTCTATTGGCTCTTTTTTGGAGAACTCTAATATCTGTTGAAGATAATTTTATAGTATCAAGTGGACGAGGGAGAAATTTTCACATGATGGAATATTCACTTTTTAAGCTAAATAATGTGATTGAATGAATAAAAGAATATGAAATAAAAATAAAAATAAAAATAAAAATGTGATTCTGAACAAATAGAACATTTAAAATGAGTTTTCTGAATTAGTTCTGGTGCTTCTATAATGTGACTAAATTTAAATATTCTAATGAGTCTATTTCCAATAGTAAAGTGAGGACTGATAGTCCATGGCATGACCGGTCAATAGAAATATGCAAAACTATTGGTATTGGGTATTCCTAATCAACAAGGAATATTAAGGAAAGAGATAAGTGTGGGCATATTACTTTCACACAATTAAAAAAAATGAATAAAAGGTAGGATGGTCTTTCCTAATGTCACTCAATGAAGAGATGCAAGAAAAGAATGGACTCAATGATTTAAATACCCAACTCAAGCACTGTATTAATGATGAAAGAGCTTCTATGTATGCCTTGAAGGAGAGCCTTATCTCCTCTGGCCTTGAGATTGAGCTACTGACAAGCAAGCACAAAATCTCATCATGCAACTGGCTAAATTACAATGCAAATTGAACTTTCAGCCTTCACAGGGTGTCAACTGTTAAAGTGAGGTCATTGATTGGGAAAGAATAGGATTATAGGGGTCAGCAGGTGGCACAGAGGTTAAGGCGCTAGACTCCCATGTGGCCAACCACAGTCTGAGTTCTGGATCTGGTGGCTTTTCTAACTTTCTCTCTCTCTCTCTCTGTCGCTTTCTAGTGAGCACATGTGACCTGTAGTGAATTAAAAAATAATGATAATGATAAAATTAAATAAATAATTCTTAATAAAAAAAAATGGGACCCTGTATGTTGGAATAAGGATATATGGGGAGACCCTAATGAAGCTAAGAACACTGGAGCCCTAAATTCTGATGAATCAGCTTTGCCAAAGGAGGTGGCCCCCTATGCCCTCAGCACAAGCTGCCTCCCCACTCCCAATGATAGCAGTCTCTCCACCCTGCATAATATTGGCTTTTCTTTCTTTTTTAAAAATCGTTTTCAGAATTTATTTTACATTCATTCACTGAACATCATCAAAGCATACAAAATGCAATTTACCACCCAGAATACACTGAATACTGGGTTAATCATGCAGGTTATAATTAACAAATAATTTTCCATTTCTCATTTTGTGTGTGTGTGTGTGTATGTGTGTATATACACATATAATATATACATGTATATATATACATATATATGTGTATATATATATTCCCCCCTATTTCTTAACTTCTGCCATTTCCTACCCTCCTCCCACACAGTCTCTGGTATCTATAGTTGCTTTCCATTCCTTCACCCTCAACAGACATTTTATTGATTCACAAAATATCTTAATTAATTTGACTACTTTCAATAGCAGGTTCAGCTGATATATGTGTATCTATGAACACAAGTCTGACTGTAGTCATGAAACTCTGGGTAGAAAGGATATACTATAAAGTAGCACCTGGCCGAGGCTATAGAGCTTATTGTGGTCATTTAAAAGGTTTTTTTTTTTTATATATATTTTTAATTTCAAGAAAGGCAGTTTAGCTTTAATAAATCAAAATAAAAAATGTTAAGAGTAATTTTCTTAAGACTTAAAGGGAGGAAACAGGTTAGGATTCTGTTCAAATAAGTAGGTACATGAACCTATTGGCAGCTCAAGAGAAGGCAAAAATTCCCAAATTTGGAAAACAAAGCACAGAAGAAAAATCAGTAATGTTTTAGTCAGAAGTCATAAAATTCTATTTCACCAGTTCAGTCTCATGCACTTAATCTATATTTTGTAGTCTGATCTTTCCATTTTAGTTCTGGAATATAATATTCAATTTCAGGTTAGTCCCTACCATTAAGTCAGTCATTTCTTGTTTTTGAACTCTTATTTCTGTGTGTCTGTATTTAGTTTTCCTGACATAGCACTCCATTCAGAACTTCTTGGAGAGCTGGTCTGGTGTCAGTAAATTCTTTCAGGTTTTTAAAAATTAAAATCTAACATTTTTATTACCTTTGTTACCTTTGTTATTTTTACCTCATTTTTATTTTATTTTTTTCTTCTTCTTTACTCTTTTCTAATTCTTTTTATTTATCTTTATTCATTGTCTGCTCTGCCTCTATGCACTAAATGTCTAGACAGGTCCAAGTGAACAGCTTCCAAACATCTGAATATGATTAGAATATTCCTCTATCCCACTGAATATGATGCACAAAGAGTGAAAATGGAACGGAAGAGAGATTGCAACGCACCTCTTCTGCATGCCTCAGAATGATCAGATTGAACTTCAAGAATTAGGAAGAAACGCACCATCCATCAGATGACTAGAAATCACTGCAGGATCACAAGAAATATGGAAAAGCAAGATTTGTCTCTTCCAATTGAAAATAATAACTTCTCTTCATCCTCAGACAGTACAATCAAACTCATGGAAATGTCTCATAAAAAATTTAGAATATTTATAATGACAAAGCTAACAGAGATGGAAGAGAAGAGAGACAATGAACTTCAGAAGAGGCAGGAGAATGGAGCTGATGAGTTCCAGAAGGTGAGGAAATTCTTGCAAGATCTAAAAGAGGGAATACACACTCTAAAAAGAATCAAATGGACCTGTTAGAGATGACAGCTATAATACAGGAAGTCAAAACCTCCCTTGAAAATACAAAAGTACTAGGTCATACAACAAATCAAATCTCAGACATAGAAGATAGAATCACTGGCCTAGAAAAATCCACCATGAAGACTGAGAAAATTACTCAAAAACTGAAATTAATATATGAGAAACACAAGATACCATCAAACATGCAAACATCCAGGTAATTGTTTTCCCTGAAGGAGAAAAGACTCAAAAGGGCATTGATAATCTATTACATGAAATCCTGGAAGAGAACTTTCCAAACCTAGAGAGGCATTCAAAGATCCAGACCCAAGAAATACAAAGGACCCTAAATAAAATCAATCCAAGAAGATGTTCATCATTATAGCCATATTGTCCAAAACCAGAAAGACAAGATACTAAGATTGGAAAGAGAGAAACGTCAAGTTACCTACAAAGGATATCCCATTTGGCTAACAGTGGACCTCTCATCAGAAACAATGCAAGTGAGAAAAGAATGGGAAAATACAAACAAAGTGTTGAGGTAAAAGCAATTTCAACCAAAAATACTAAACTCAGCAAGATTATCCTTCATATGGGAAGAAAAACAAGAACATTCTCAGATAAACAAAACCTGAAAGAATTTACCAACACCAGACCAAATCTACAAGAAGTTCTCAAGGGAGTGCTATACCAGGAAAATTAAATACAGACACACAGAAATAAGAGTTCAAAAACTAAAAAAATGGCCAAATTAATCACAGGATCGAGTCTGGAGCTGAATATTGTGTCCTGGAATTTAATCAGGTAGATCAAACCACCACAGAAGATAAAGTACATGAACTGGTGAAATAGAATTTTATGACTTTTGACTAAAACATTGCTGATTTTCTTCTAGGCTTTGTTTTCCTACTTTAAGGATTTTTGTCCTGCATAGAGCTGTTAATAGTTTCATATACCTACTATTTGAACAGAATCCTAACCTGTTTCCTTTATGTTTTAAGCAAAGTTCCTTAGCATTTCTTTGATTTATTAAAGCTAAAACTGCTCTTCTTGAAATTAAAAAATACATTAAAAATGCCTATTTAATGACTGTAGTAAGCTAGATAGCATCAGCCTTGTGCTACCTGATAGTCAGCCAGGTGCTACCTTACAGTATATTTCTTTCTTTCTTTCTTTCTTTCT
>NW_006204713.1:57750-59229 GCF_000334495.1 Tupaia belangeri chinensis | reverse complement strand
CACTACGCTAACTGCTGGTCCCGCTTTTTTTGTTTGTTTGTTTGTTCTTTGTTACAGGACGTATGTGCTTACTGGAGAGACAGAGAGAGAGAAACAAAAGTGAGAAATCACCCCCCAGGGAGATGACCACCCTGCAATCCTTTCTCCTCCAGTCTCCTCTCAGGATTTTGGGCACACATACACATCACCCGGCCTGAGTTTCAAGGTGCTGGGTCCAGGACCTCAACTTTGGTCAACTACATGAGAGTCCAGAAACATAACCATAACACCATCTGCTGGTCCCTAAATGTATTCTTTAAGGTTATATTCTGATAAACTTGGATCTATAGCTAAAAGCTCTGCAGCTAGGAGGAAAAAATGGTAACACCTTCCAAACTAGCTGTCAGAAAATGTGGTAATTGGGGGTAAAAGGAGTTTGCGGTGTTGGTGCAATCACACCATTACGTAACTGGTCCTTTCTCCTTCTGGCTTCAACTGAGAGTGAGAAAGGACCCTTGAGGAGAGGGGCATGGCAGAGAGCTCTCTGGCTGATCAAGAATGCTAAAAGGGGGACCAGCAGATGATGTAATGGTTAAGCTCCTGGACTCCCACGTAGCTGATCGTGGTTCAAGTCCCGGACCCGGTGACTTAAAACTCATGCTGAGCGTGTATGCATGTGTGCCCAAAATCCTAGAGGAAAATGGAGAAGAAGGGAGTTCAGTGTGGTCATTCCCTTGGGGGGTGATTTCTCACTTTCTGTCTCTTTGTCTCTCCGGTGAGCACATGTGCCCTATAGCAAAAATCTCTCTTAAAAAAAAAAAAAAAAAAAAGAAAGGACAACTGAGACTGACCTGCTAATGGTCATTCCTGTAATGACGAACAGAAGGTGTAATGACTAACAGAACAGATAGGAAACAGAAAAGCTACCAGGAGTTCCAAAGTCTCTGGAAGGACGTTTGATTTTAACCTGTGTGAAGTACATCCAACATATAAGCTCTTGAAGGGCTTAAGACTAGGAGAGATTCAGAGTGTTTCAAAATATCCTTTGCCCAGTTTATTGTTTTTTATTTAAGTTTTTTTTTCTTTTTTTTTTTCCATAGGATGTGTACTCGCCAGAGAGAGACTGAGAGAGACAGAGAGTGAGAAATCACTCCCCAGAGGGGATGGCCACGCTGCAATCCCTTCTCCTCTTGGACACATACACACATTCACCCAGCATAATTTTCACGCTACTGGGCCCAGGGCTGAAATTGCAGTGGGCCATGTTGGAGTCCAACACCTTAACCACCAGGCCAACTGCCAACCCTATCTGCCCAGTAATTTTTTTTTAAAGGAGAAGTGAGGTCTTTTATCAAGGAGAAAGACCTTGTTTTTTATTTTTCTTTTTCTTTCTTTCTTTTTTTTTTTTTTGGAGAGGTTTTCGCTACAGGGTGTGAGCGCTAGCCAGACAGAGAGAGACATAGAGACAGAAAACGAGAAATCAGTACCCAGGACGGATGG
>NW_006204713.1:51041-57123 GCF_000334495.1 Tupaia belangeri chinensis | reverse complement strand
TTTTTTTTTTTTGGAGAGGTTTTTGCTATAGGGCGTGTGTGCTCCCCAGAAAGACAGAAAGTGAGAAATCACCCCCCAGGGGGGATGGCCAGCTGAAATCCCTTCTCCTCCATTCTCCTCTCAGGATCTTGGGCACGCAACACACATAGTCGGCGTAAATTTAAGCCACCGGGTCCAGGACTCGAACCACGGCTGACTATATGGGAATCCAGCAACATAGCCATTACGCCAACTGCTGGTCCCGAAATGCAGATTCCTTATAAGACAGATAAAGCAGCAAAAAGAAGAACCACCCTATGGCAAAACACTTTTAAAAATTAAATAGAAAATACAAAGATAGTATTTCTCCACTGCCCTTAGTCTTCTTAAATTCTGCCTGAGGTCGACGATGGTGGGGGTGGTGTGGAGGGAGCAGGGGATGGGGAATCTCAGCTGCAGATATGAGGAGGATTTGGAGACGGGAAGCCAGGCAGGTGATGACAGTGACACAGGATTCCGCCCAGGAGGCGGTCTCTGTGTGTGGTGTGCGATGGAAAAAGAACGTTTGATATTCGGCCAAAACATTCCTCCTTCCTGCCAAGGGAGGCTCAGTGAAATAAGCTCTCCTCCCTCCAACTGAGGTGGCTGCCCTGGGAGAAATTCTGTCAGCTCAGACCTGTCACCTGCTTTTCCTTGAGCTCGTCTACAGGGGCAAGCAGAGTGAAGAATTCAGAAAGAACCCTAAGGGGGGCCTTGGAAGCACTACTTCTGAGTCCTCACAACTCCCTAATAAAGGAATCATTTCTTATTCCTTTTTTAATAAATCAGAACACAGAGGCTCCAAAGGAGTACGTCAAGTGATCGAGGTCTCAGAGCAAACAAGGGACAGAGCCGTGCAATGAAGCCAGTGCCGTCGGACTCTAATCCGTGTCCTTCCAGCCTGCCCATGCTCGATCCTGCAGTCTCAAGATGAACCCATCGGCCCCACTGGTTAAACACAACCCATCAGTTCTATGACCATGACCACTCCACGGCGTGGTACCAGCCACGAGGCACTTGCAGGGCAGAGGGTGATTGTGGGGGAGCAGTACATGTGGGGACGTTCCGGAAAGCAGGCAGGGACTGGATTGGAAGGGGTGGTCCTTCACGCTGTGGTCAGAGTGGCTAGAGGTTCTTCAATGCTTGGAGGGGAGTCATGCTAAAAGACAGCTCTCTCCTCTCACACGCTGTTATGGCCCCCCCTAGAATGTAAGGTTGAAGCCTTACTCTTCAGTGTGAGATGGAGATGAGGCCTTTGGGAGGTTTAGATGAGGTTATGAGGTTCTTACGATAAGAGAAAGGGACCCCAGAGCTCTCTGTCTACCATGCGAGGAAGTAGTAAGAAGGCGGCCATCTGCAAACCAAGGGACACACCAGAGCGGGAGGCCAGAGCAGGCCGTGGAGCAGGCACACAGGTCTGGGCGGAGCAGGCTGCGCTGAAGTGACAAACGTACCAACTGGGCACAGCAAAGTCCCCTCGAGTCACTAAGCAAGTGTCAGTCGTGTGCCGCTGTGCTAGGTAAGGAGAACCAGACAGCTCCTGCCCTCCGAGAACATGCTGTCTGGCCAAAGGGGCAAAAAGATGCGCCGAAGTCTTAATACATTTATAATCACAAACCGTGAGCCCCCTGAAATACCGCGAGAGAATAACGGGGTGGGGCCAGCAGGTGGCATGGAGGTTAAGGTGCTCCATTCCCACGTGGCTGGCCGATCGGGATTTGATTTGAGTCCCATGCCCGGCAGCTTAAAAACCACGCTGGACACTTGTGCACGTGTGCCCAAAATCCCGAGGGGAGAACGAAGGAGAAAGGACTGTGGCCTGGCCAAGGGGGTGATTTCTCACTTTCCCTCTCTGTCTCTCTCTGGGCAACACACACGCCCTGTGGCAAAAAGAAAGAGCACAGGCAGGCCGTCTGATCTGTCCCATGAGACGGTGAGCAGGAACGCATTACTGGAGTGGAAGATGGGGTTTATTACTCTGCTTGCCACTCATTACTCCAGGCCTTTTGTAGAGTCTTTGCAGGATCCTTGTAACAGCCTCCTGATGGGGCACACAGACCAATCTCTCCTCCCCTTCTCCTTCTGGCCTCGTTCATCTCTTTGTGATTTAGATGTAGGCTGGAGCTAGAGTCCCTAGAGTCACATCTTTTTTTTTTTTTTTATTTTGTTTTTGAAAGAGAATGATGTATTTTAATTTTATTTATTCATTCATTTATTTTAATTTGATCAGAGAGAGAGAGAGAGAAAGTAAGAAATTAAGCTACCAGATCTGGGTCTCAAATCCCAGTCAGCCATGTGGGAGTGTCCAGTGCTTAACCACCGTGCCACCTGCTGGCCCCTAGATTCACACATTTGCTCGGCTATTACTAACTGTATTGCTTCAGCAAGTTACTCAGTTTCCTCATTAGTAAAATGAGGATTCTAGTGGGTTGAATGGTAGTCCCAAAAAGAAACATACAAGTCCCAAACTCCACAATCTATGAATGTATTATTTGCAAAAAGAATCTTCGCAGATGTAATGAAGGATCTTAGGATGAGATCATCCTAGGTTACCCAGTGAACCCTAACTCCAATGACAAGTGTCAAGGTCAATTGATCATAGAAATAAGAGCTGATTTCTGTATTCCCTATTCTGTTTCGTTGATCTATATGTCTGTCCTTGCATGAATCTTATTTTGTTTGTTTGTTTTATTTTCTTTTTAGGTTTTAGCCATAGGACGTGTGTACTCACTGAAGAGAGACAGGGAAAAACAGAGAGAGGGGAAGTGAGAAATCATCCCCCAAGGGTGATGGCCATGCCTCAATCCCTTATCCTCCATTTCCTTTTGGAATTTTGAGCATGCACACACACACCTAGTGTGGTTTTTCAAGCTTCTAGGTCCAGGACTTGAAACGCAGTTGGCCATGTGGCCTCTGCTGGCTCCATGTAAATAATTTTCATTGATATATACTTCACACCATACGATGCATCTTTTTCTCTTTTTGAGGTTTTTGCTATAGGGCACATGTGCTTGCTAGAGAAAGGCAAAGAGAGGGAAAGTGAGAAATCATTCCTTAGGGTGATGGCCACACCACAATCCTTCTCCTCCATGCTCCTCTTGGGATTTTGCAACACATCCTTTTAAAGTGTACAACTCAGTAGTGTTAATCTATCCATGAAATTATACAATGCAACTAGCCACCACTAAGTCCAGGGCATTCTTAGCACCTGTCACTCCACTTTACACATTAAGATGACAGATGAGTTTTAGTTCTCCATGTCCACCTTGCCCTTAATGCTCAGTGACTGGCTTGTCCTTGTTTGTTTGGGACCTTTCTGGCCTGTCTTAGACCTTTCCAGTTTTAAAACTGAAAGTCCCAGCTCAGCAGCAGATGACGAGTAGTTTAAGGCAGTGGATCCCACATGGCTGACTGCGTGGTTCAAGTCCCAGACCCAGCAGCTTGGAATCACACCAGCACCTGTGTGTGTGTGCCCAAAATCATGAGAGGAAACGAGGAGAATGACTGTGGCATGGCCAACTCCCCTGGGGAGGTGATTTCTCACTTCCCCTCTCTATCTCTCTATCTGGTGAGTATAACATCCTATAGTAAAAAAAGAAAAAGAAAAAAAAAACTGGAACAATAGAGAAAAAAACCTGAAAGTATATGTTGGAAGCCCCTTAGTTCTGGGCACACTGAGACAGTAGTTACCTATAGGACACGATGTCAGTGCCCTGCCTCCTTATGGGTAAGTCATCTGCCCTCCTACTACCAGTTCCTTTAGCTGAAAGCTTTCTCCAAAGTTATGGAGGCCTGCTCTACTCAGAGCAGCAGGCCAGCATTAACCCTGTTTTACAGAAGCAGCCCTGATGGCAACTGGAGTATCAATACCCCAGCTCTTTCACCTCTTCCATGGGATAGCTCTGAGAGTTTTCACTGGTTCCCATAGCTTCCCAGAGGAGTTTCATTCACCCTCAGTGGTAGATGGTTCGATAATACATCCTTCATTGCCTGCCCGGATGGAGGAGTCTGACCCAGTGGGGCCCCAGGATCTGTTTTGAGCCTTTGACCTTTGAGCACAGCTTTGGTCAGCTCAGCAGTGCAAGGGCCCCCGCCGTGCCCCCCCCCCCCGACCCATGAGCAAAGCTTGGATTGACTCAGCATGTTGGCAAGGACGCTTGTTGTATGCTCTAGAGACTGCGGTTAGCCTTGCTGGGAAGCGACCCCCCTTTGACTACCTGATATACTACTATAAAAGAATTACATAGCTCTCTTATATATCCTGAGTATATGATAAGATTTACCCACCCCCGCTGAGGCTGGACCCCAGCACCCTCCCTCTCTTGACTCACTACCCAGTTTTCGTTTCTTTTCTTTCTTTCTTTTTTTAAAAAGAGATTTTTATTATAGGACATATGCACTCACCAGAGAGACAAAGAGATAGAAAGTGAGAATGCCCCTCCACGGGGCATGGCCACACTGCAATCCCTTCTTCTCCATTCTCCTCCTGGGTTCTTGTGCATGCAAGCACATGCACCTGCTGTGAGTTTTAAGCCACTGGGTCCAGGACTCAAACCACCGAGCATAGTCAAGTAACCATTACACCATCTGCTGCTCTCTCACTTCCCACTTTAAGATCTTTATATCAGGGTCTTCTAAGACAGCCCCTACTCACAGATTTCGGAAATGGATAACTAATACTTTCTTGAATATAAAACAGTATGCAAATAGAACTGTCAATCTCTTCTTCCAATCAGATTGCTACCCATATAGAAATTCTAGAGCTGACCCTACATTGTTGCATGAATTATGAGATCTGCCCCTACCTGATGTGCACACACACACACACACACACACAGGTGTGCACACACACACAGGAGTGCACACACACATTTCCTTACTCAGCATTTAACCTTCTTAGTCTTTAAGCTTTCTCTTGGGCCCAGGGAAGACCAGCTTTGAAGCAGGAAATTTTCCAGTCATGGCTAGCTGGGCTCCTTCTATGACACAGAAGGAGATCAGCACTTTTTACTCCTGTTTATTGTCAATGTCAAGTCCTGTTGTCAGACAGGATCACACCCCTGCCTATCAGTGATAAAAGCTGTCTGAGCCTCCTGAGAAAGATGAGTCACAAATTAGCTGCATCCTCAATGCATAGAAATGCAGAATTATTCTTGCAGGCCCCCAGAGCAAATTGACCCAGGAATAATGGGATCTAATCCAAGCAACTCCAAGAGGATTCCTGGTCACCCAAAACCTGTGCATGAAATCCCACCACGAAGGAGTTATGCCAGGTGGTGTTTCCAAAAATGGTTGGGCAGAGATTTATCCAACCACATGTTCTTTCTGTAAGGTGACCTCGTCATCTCTCCACTGGGCTCCATGCTTCCTCCCATTGATGTAGGGTGGGCCCTTCGTACTGCCTCAGCCAATGAGATGCAGCAGAAATGATACTGCGTAAGCTCCAAGACGAGGTCACACAGCCAATAGGAGTCTGCCTGACTTTCTACTGGGATATTCCCTTGGAACCCAGTCTCCATATTGAAAGGAAGCTCAGGGCACGTGGCAATGGCACAAGTGGGTTTTCCAGTCGACAGCCAGTGTCACCACCAGCGATGTGAGTAGACCTTCTGGTAATTTCTGCCTCCGTCTTTGAGTCTTGCTGAGCACTGAGACACATGAGTAGAGTCATGACCTTCCTCTGCCCTATCTGAGTTCGAAACACAGAAACTGGAGATAATAAATGATTCCTATTGTGTTCAGCCCCCCAGTTTGGAAGTCATTTGTAAGATAGCAGTAGATTGCTAATATAGGAGTGAATTCCAGAACCAACAGATGGCATCATGGTAACATCACTAGACTCCCATGTAGTCGACTGGGGTTCAGTCCCAGACCCGGTGACTAAAAACTCATGCCGGGTTTATGTGCATGCATGCCCAAAATCCCAAGAGGAGAATGGAGAAGGGATTGCATTGCATCGTGGCCATTCCCCTGGGGGTGATTTCTCACTGTCTGTCTCTCTGGTGAGTGCACATGCCCTATAGCAAAAAAAAAAAAAAAAAAAAAAAAACCAATGCACTCCCTC
>NW_006204713.1:49627-50846 GCF_000334495.1 Tupaia belangeri chinensis | reverse complement strand
CCAAGATCCCGAGAGGAGAATGGAGGAGAAGGGATTGTGGCATGGCCATCCCCCCTGGGGGATGATTTCTCACTTTCTGTCTCTCTGTCTCTCTCTGTCTGTATGGCGAGTGCACATGCCCTATAGCAAAAATCTCTCCAAAAAGAAGAAGGAAAAAAAAAAGATCTAGGACACTCAAAAGGCAGAAAAGGATGTGAGTGTTTTGTGGGAAGAGCTCTGGACCTAAAGCCAGACAGTACTGCTCCTAGTCCTAGCCATGCCTGTCTCTGACAGAATTCCCTCTTACTATGCAGTTACTAGCTACATGCCCTCATTTATAAAGCACTCTCAGTAATACCCCCGTATCGCCCGAGTTTACAGGGAAAAACAATGGAGATGATTGTTACAAGGGTCAATTGTGTCACTTAAGAAAGTCGAGATGGGACCAGAAGGTGGCAGGGATATTAAAGCACTGGATCCCACCTGACCAGCTGTGTGGTTCGAGTCCTGAAACCAGCAGCTTAAAAATCACACCATGTGCATGTGCATACATAGCCAAAATCCCAAGAGGAGAGGAGAGGAGCAGGGATTGTGGTGTGGCCATCCTCCCTGAGGGATGATTTTTCACTTTTTGTTGAGTGAGTGCATGTGCCCTATTGCAAAATCCTAAAAAACAAAAACAAAAACAAAACACAACAAAACAAAAAATACACAAAAAAGGCAAACACAAGGAAAGTCAAGGGTGTGGTAGATAGGGTGTCTAAGTAAGAATCAGCAAATCTGGATTGTGCCCAGACTGATAGCAACTCACTCCGCAGCCCTTGGCAACATCACTCCATCATAGCCTCATAAAGATCGTGCAAATGAGCCTCTACCACCCAGCTTCCCCGGTGCAAGAAGGCCTTTGAGCATCAATACCAGCAGATGACTTCAGAGTGTTACAGTCACCAGGCCAGGTAACAAACTAAGGTCAAGGTCAACATCGCATTAAACCAACAAGGTGAGAAGACAATTCTCAGACAGAGTTTGAGGAATCTATGGGAAGTCCCATTATCTCAAGATACTTCCAGCTATGAGAGTGGGGACAGGGGCACATCAGGTCACTGGTTGTAGAACTGGCACTGACACGATAACACAGAAACTAGGAGCCAGGACCCCTGTACTCCCAGTCCCAGCTCTGCACCAGATCAGCTGGACCAGCCTGGGCGTCTTAGTCAACCTCTCTATAGCTCGCTGTCCT
>NW_006204713.1:46930-48610 GCF_000334495.1 Tupaia belangeri chinensis | reverse complement strand
CAGTGCCTTAACCACCATGCCACCTGCCAGTCCTGAAAATAAAATAGCTTTAATTTTAAGTAAGGGCATTGCTCTTCTTTTTAAAATACATCTAGGTGGAAATAGTACATGTATTATGGTAGGTACGGCTCCTGGATATGCAGAAGACTCATGAAGGTGGTAGTTAAGGCTGGGGAGGTGGAATGAGGCTGCAAAGGGCAAAGACATTGACGACAGCCCTGGGGAGCTCTTTGGACCTTCTGGCAACTAAAACACATTCCTAGCTCCATGTCGTGTCCCCAACATCCCCTGTTCTGTTTCCCACGACCCCAGAGATGCTTGCTACTCTTCTGTGGAATGCAAATTGGCACCAACTTTAGATAATCCACCACCACATCATTTCTAAGCCAGCAATTCCATTTCTAAAACATGTCTTAAAAGTTGGGACCAGCAGGTGGCATGGTGGTTAAGGCGCTGGACACTCCCACATGGTCAACTACGGTTCGAGTCCCGGACCTCGGGACTTGCTTTCCTGCTTTCCCTCTTTCTTTCTCTCTCTGTCTGTGTGTCTCTCTGGTCAAATTAAAAAACTAAATTAAATTAAAAATAAATTTCTTAAGAATAAAATAACCAAGGATGTGCCCAAAGATACATGACTGAGATTATCTGTGGCCACCCTACTCATGAATGGGAAAAATGGAAGCCATTTCAAGGGCCAACAGCAGGGTAGCAGCTTAGCAAATGATACTGGATCCAAGAGTGGACTGAGCTAATCACGAGGGCCTAAACACACCGTTTCAAGAACGTCTCTGGGAAATGCACATATGCCAGCTCACTTCATTCTCACCACAACCCTGCAATGTAGATGTCATTTATCAGGGCCAACAGGTGGGGCAGTGATTAAGGTGTTGGACTCCTACATGGCCAACCACAGTTTGAGTCCCAGATCTGGCAGCTTGAAAATTACACCAGGCATTTATGCACGCGTACCCAAAACCCCAGGAGGAGAATGGAGGAGAAGGAATTGCGGGGTCATTTCTTAGTTTCCCTCTCACTGTCTCTCTCTCTTTCTCTCTCTGCTTCTCTCTCTCTCTCTCTCTGATGAGTGCACACACCGTATGGCAAAAATCTAAAAAAATAAATAAATAAAATAAATACTGCTGGTTCCCAAAAGAGTATTTTTCTTAGCTCCATTTTACCAGTGAGGAAACTGAAGCACAGAAAAGGTTAACTCTCTTGCCTGAGGTCATACAGCGAGGAAGTGGAAGGACTGGCCTTTGAAACCAGGCCACTTAGGGACCACATCTTTATCACTGGCTGCAGTCTTTTCATTAAAGCTGCAGATGAAAATGGACCACATGGGTATGCATGCCTAATGTATTAGCAAGGAAAAGAAGCAGACAGGGAAGAAAAGTCTGGAAAAACACACCATATGTCAGCAGTGGTTATTTCTGTTGGTGGGATCATTGTTTTTGTTATTTTGTTTGCTCTTATATGTGCATTTTCCTCTAATTTTTTTTTTTTTGAGAGGTTTTTGCCATAGGACACATACACTCGCCAGACAGACAGAGAGACAGAGAGACAGAAAGCGAGCAGTCACCCTGCCAGGGGGGATGGCCACGCCACAATCCCTTCTCCTCCATTCTCCTCTCGGGATCTTGGGCACACACGCACACGCGCCCGGTGTGAGTTTTAAGCCAT
>NW_006204713.1:46340-46870 GCF_000334495.1 Tupaia belangeri chinensis | reverse complement strand
TTTTTTGTTTTTAACTGAATGTTCACTTTAATTACAGAAATACAACTCATGTAAAGATGACTTTTCTCCTCCCTTCTCCCATTCCTTGCTGCTTCTAAAGACAAGGTCATTGGTTCTTCCAGATGACAGTGACGATGATGGTAACCATGAGCAGCATTTAATGAACTCTGAGCACGCCCATGGGTTGGAAAGCAAGATTTCTCCCCAGTCAGGACCACTGAGCATGGCCACCCATGTTGTGCTCTGCACAACTCCAGGAGGGCAGTACACCGTTTGTATTACACACGAGGCTGTGAACAGTGTCTCTTGAAGCCAAGCAACATGGTGACCCTGTCACCAACCCTCAGGGCTGGATATTCTCAGACTCTTCATTTTATAGCAGAGATAACTGAGGTCCAAAGAGGCAAAGTAACTTCCCCACAGCACAAAGGGAACCGAGCTGGTATTGAAGCTCAGGCCATCTGACTTCAGGCTCTGTCTCTTAAGTTTACTGGCAGAGGGGAAATGCCCAGGGCATGGGGATGAAATCA
>NW_006204713.1:42054-45411 GCF_000334495.1 Tupaia belangeri chinensis | reverse complement strand
AGCAATCAACAAAAACCATTCTTCTTCTAATACTTCTTGCCTTCCATAACAAAGGACCACAGCCTGGGTCCCTTGACACAGGAATGGATTTTCTCAGGGATCTGCAGAGTAGAAGTCTGAGATAGAGGTGTCCAGTGGGAGTGGGTTCTTCTGAGACTTCTCCTATTGGCTATGCCCAGATTTCCTCTCTTAGAAGGATAAGGTCATATTAGATTAGGATCCATTCTAAGGGCATCATTGTAATTTAATTACCTCTTTAAATTCCCTATCTCAGGGGCCCACAGGTGCCATGGTGATTAAGGCACTGGACACCCATATGGTCGACTGCAGTTCAAGTCCTGGTCCTGGCAAGGACTTGGTCCTGACTTCTCATTTTCTTCCTCTCTACTTCTCTCTGTCTCTCTCTGGTGAATGCACATAGCAAATAAAAAAATAAAATAAAAAAAAATCCTATCTCCAAATGCTGTCACAGGTTGAGGTACTGGGAGTTCAGTCTTCTACCTATGAAGTCCCCCATGATGCTGGCCTGCACCACGAACCTCTGAGGAACAGGTATGGGATCTCATATCCATCCAGCTTTGATTGAGCATCTGTTTTGAGGGGAACACTGCTTTGGGGTTGAACCCAATACCAAATTGAGTTAGATTTCATTCTGGCCAGAATGGAGACAGGGAAATGAGTAAAAGGGTTAGATTTAAAATCCAAAGACAGGGCTGGTAACTGGCATGGTTGCTAAAGGCGCTAAGGCGGGGGCCTCCTACGTGGCCAACCACGGCTCGAGTCCCAGACCTGGTGCCTTCTTGCTTTCTCATTTTCCCATTATCTCTCTGTCTCTGTCTCTCTCTGCTCAAGTTTAAAAAAAATAGTAACAAATGGAATGAAACAAATAAATAATTCTTTAAAAATAAATAAAATCCAAAGTCATGCTCATCGAATCCCGGCTCTACCACTTACCGGCTGGGTTAGCCTGGACACGATTTTTAGCCACCAGCTTCATCACATGTGAAGCGTGGGTCGTAATGGACCCCTCAAAGGGCTTCCAGAAAGATGGAAGGAGAAAGGGCCTGGAAGAGCCTGGGACACGGGAAGTGTTCAATACCGAGTCTGTAGGGCTCACCTCATCTCCCACAGCTGGTCTGTGGGCTCCAGAGACAGGCCCATGGACTTATCTTGGTGGCCCCTGAGAGCACCAGTGAACAGCAGGACATGTGGAAAGTAGCAGTGTGCTGAACCCAGGAATTCACCTCCCATACCTTCTAAGGACAATACGAAGCCCATCAGGTTTGTAGTGGACACCTGCTGTTTTGATCTGTCAAGCACTGAGTCTGTATCGCTCAGGGGTCTCCGGAGGAACAGAAGCAATAGGATGTAGAAAGATACCAGTAAGAGGAGATTTATTATAGGAATTTGCTCAGCAGTTATGGAGGCTGAGGAGATCCCTCTGCAAGCTGGAGAGCTAGAAAAGCCAGTGGTATAATTCAGTGCGAGTCTAAAGGCTTGAGAATGGGGAATCAGTGGTGTAAGTCTTGGTCTGAAAGTCCAGCACTGGGAGCACCAATGTCGCAGGGCAGGAGATGAATGTCTCTGCTCAAACAGAAAGAGAGAGAGAGACAGCAAAATAGCCCTTCCCCTTTCTTTCTGTTCTATTCAGGTCCTTCGTGGATTAGATGATGGCTCACACATTGGTAAGGGCAATCTCCCTTACTCAGTCTCCTGCACAGACACCGGAATAACACTCACCAGCTATCTGGGCATCCCTTAGCCCAGTCAAGTTGGCACATTAAAACTAACCATCACAGGACCAGCAGGTGGCGTGGTGGTTAAGGTGCTGGACACTCCCACATGGCTGCTCACGGTTCGAGTCCCAAACCTGGTGACTTGCTTTCTCACTTCCCCCACCCCGCCCCCAGTGTGTGTGTGTCTCTGGTCAAATTAAAATAAATGAATAAATAAATAAAATTAAATAAATAATTATTTTTTAAAATTAACCATCACAATGCCCCTTTCTAGTAACCGCATCCCACTTTTCCTTTGGGGAACTGCCCTCATTCATTCTTTGCCTGTGTGGGATAGGTGAATGAACAACATCAGGTCCAGAAACAAACCCAATACTACGTAAACACTAAATTTTCTGAGCAACTGTGATTGGCTCACAGATTAACACATGACCCTAGTTGGGCCAATTGGAGTAATTCCTTGGAGACTGTCATTAACAAAGTGCTCTTTCTAACCCGAAACCATTGGTGGCCATTTGCCACTGTCAGAGGAAAGCTAGCCTGAGTGCCTGCTTACATGGTCTGGACACCTGGATCCACCCTTATATGAAGCCAGAACCAGCTCTGAACATCTTGGTTATGTGACCCAATAAACTTTCCTTATTTCTTGTATCAGTTTGCGTTGGATTTTCTGCACCAAATGAAAAGCCCATACAGGGTGAGTTCCCTATGACTTCTCTCCACTTATAAGTCTAAACTTTTCGGGGCCGGCAGGTGATGGGGTGGTTAAGGGCACTAGATCCCCACATTGCTGACTGTGGTTCAACTTCCGGACCTGGCAACTTGTTCTCTCTCTCTCTCTTTTACTCTATCCCTCTCTGGTCAAATTAAAATAAATAAATAAATAAATAAATAAATAAAGTTAAATAAAAATAATTCTTTTTTTTTTTTCTGGAGAGGTTTTTGCCACAGGGCACGTGTGCTCGCCAGACAGAGAGAGACAGAGAGACAGAAAGCAAGAAATCACCCCCCAGGTGGCATAGCCATGCCGCAATCCCTTCTCCTCTGTTCTCCTCTCGGGATCTTGGGCACGCACGCACACGCGCCCAGCGTGAGTTTAAACCACTGGGTCCGGGACTTGAACCGCAGTCGACTACATGGGAGTCCAGCAACATAGCCATTATGCTAACTGCTGGTCCCAATAAAAAATAATTCTTAAATAAAAATGTGGCAGTTTGTCTCCTGTCTTTCAGCAAGCAAAGCTCTCAGGTCTCCATAGTTTGTCAGAGTACCTAGAGCATTCAGTAAAATTTGTATGCAAGTTCATGATTTGCATCTGGCCATGTCAGAAGATTTATAGTGCATTAGGGGCAGCTCTCTTAAACCTCCTCACCTGGCTTGGACTTCAGTTTCTTTTGTCCCAGCACCTGCGGTTTTAGTTATCATTCTCCTAGGTTGAGAGGAGAAGCAGGGCAGGAGTGGTGAGATGCACACGGAACTGGTAATTCTCCCTTACAAAGTAGAGATGATACCTACTTCTCTAGGATGTTGTAAGTTAGACACTTGCAAAAGGACTCTGTAAACTATAAGGAGATATTCAAGTGTGAGTTTTTTTTTTTTTTTTTAAGAGATTTTTTTCCTA
>NW_006204713.1:34003-41032 GCF_000334495.1 Tupaia belangeri chinensis | reverse complement strand
CCCAGGGATTAGCAATAATAGTACATATTCCATCTGCTGAGAAAACACAGCACTGTTTCTGATAAATTACAGGCCTCACATTTCACAGACTGTTTCTGGTTTTTAAAGCCCTTTTCAGTTTGTTGCCTCTGGAGATCAACTTTTTTAAAGATGCTAAGAGCTGGAGGCCAGCAAGTGACATAGTGGTTACAGTACTGGATATCCAAGTGGCTAACCGCAGTTCAAGTCCCAGACTGGGAGCTTGAAAATCACCCTGGGTGCGTGTGTGTGTGTGCCCAAGATCCTGGGAGGAGAATGGAGGAGAAAGGATTGCGGTGTGGGTAAACTCCTGGGGGGTGATTTCTCACTTTCCCTCTCATTGTCTCTCTCTGGTGAGTGCATGCGCTCTATGGCAAAAATCTTAAAAAATAAAAATAAGAGGCCAGCAGATAGCATGGTAGTTGAGGTCCTGAAATCCCACAAGGCCCACTACAGTTCAAGTCCTAGACCTGGAGCCTTGCTTTTTCACTTTCCCTCTCTCTGTCTGTCTCTGGTAAGTGCCTGTTTCCTATAGCAAATTTTAAAATAATAATAGTAATAATCGATGAAATTAAATAAATGTAGCAGACTGATTAAACCAAAATCTACCACCAACACTCTTCTCCCTTAACTGTCTCCACTAAAATAGCCTGAGAATGCTGAATACTCACTTTTACAGCCTCCTTTAGAGACCTGCAGATGTGTAATTTACTTCTGGCTGAGACTTCAACAGAGGTCTGCCTGCTAAAAAGTACTAAGTACTACCTTTCCCCACTTCATCCTTTCTTAAGCAAGGATGTGATGCCTGGTGCTATAGCAGCTGTTTTGTAACCATGAAGCAACAAGTAAAGAGGCTAAGCAGAGCAGAATAGGAAGATAACACGTGGGACCCACCAATGGTATGGCTGAATCCCACACACCCAACTGAACCATTTGAATCCCAGACCTGATGGCTTCAAAAATACACTGGGCACATGTGTGTGCATGCCCAAAATCCCAAGAGAAGAATGGAGGAGAAGGGATTATAGTGTGGCCGTCCTCCCTAGAGTGACCTTCTTTCTCACTCTCTCTCTCCCATTGTCTCTCTCTCCCCAGCAAGTGCACATACCCTATAGTAAACTAAAACAAAACAAAACAAAACAAAACACACACACACACAACTTTGTAAAGAAAGACAGCAAATGTATAGTTCTTTGATGACGTTATTGAGTGTTCTGGGCTACTCCCTCTGAATCTTTAGTTATGCGAGAAAAATAAACCAGTTAAACTAGTTGTTTGGCTTCCTGTTACCTGCAGTGGAGACAGTCCTAATAAAACTAATCGCTGGAGCTTTAGAAACGTATCATCGAGATCATCTGTAGTAGAGAAAAGCCAGACATGTCTACATGTCCAGCAACAGGGTACTGATGAAACACAGTGTGGACTGACTGTCCGATTTATGCTATCAGTTAGCAAGGACAGAAAACTGCATTGCAGACAAAGGATCCTAGCTTTGTGTTCTTAAGCAAGTATGCTTAAATCACCTGCAGACATTTACGTGCCTTTTTCTGAGTATATAACTTTTTGTTTTTCTTGAGAGATTTTTCCATAGGGCACATGTGCTCATCAGAGAGACAGAGACAGAGAGACAGAAAATGAGAAATCATCCTGTGGGGGACAGCTATGCCACAATTCCTTCTCTTCCATTCTCTTCTTGGAATTTTGGGCACGCATGCACATGTGCCCACCATGAGTGTTAAGTTGCTAATTCTGGGACTGGAACTACGGTTGATTCCATAGGAGTCCAAGTACGTAATCATTACACCATCTGCTGGTCCCCTGAGGATATAATTCTTATCAGAGATTTGCAAAACTAATAGTATAGGGGGGCCAGCAGTTAGCGTAATGGCTATGTTTCTGGACTCCCATGTAGTCTACTGCGGTTCGAGTCCTGGACCCGGTGGCTTAAACTCACACCGGGTGTGTGTGCATGCATGCCCAAGATCCCAAGAGGAGAGTAGAGGGATTGCTGTGTGGCCATCCCCCCTGGGAGGTGATTTCTCACTTTCTGTCTCTCTCTCTCTGTCTTTCTGGCAAGTGCACATGCCCTATAGAGAAAACTTCTCCCAAAAAAAGAAAAAAAACTAATACTATAGGGACAAGCAGATGACATGATGGTTAAAGCATTGTACTCCCACACGGATGACCATCCAACCACAGTCCAAGTCCCAGACTTGGTGGCTTGCTTTCTCACTTTCTCTCTCTTGTGCACATGCCTATAGAAAAATAAATAATAATACAATAACTATAAAAAAAAGAATTACTATTAGGATTCACATTTGTAGACATGAAAAGATGTTCATGACATACTTGGGGAGCAGAGATTTACAATAGAGAAAAGTATATTCTTCCGTATATGTTATACATATAGGGCTGCATAGCAGTGAGCTAAAATCTACGGGGTACATGGCCAGGTGTCCAGAAAGATGGTTTTAACTGAGTTTACCTTAGGCTGCATCTCACACTCCTAAACACTGCAGAAAAAACCTTGCCATTAAACGTAACTTGGATACTTTCTGATGTAAAAGGATTCGCTCAAGGTCCTCCCTTTCTTGCTCCTTTGCAGCTCTGCAGGGGTGATCTGAGTTCCTCAGTGGCTGCTGCCACTTCCTGGATCCAGAGAAAAAGCATCTGGTCTCCTTGCCACCTTCCCTGCTTCCCTGGCCTCTGCAGATCATCTGATCCGGTCCCCATCATCCAGCTCTGGCATCAGCTGCTCATGTCTGGTTGCGATGTCTGTGCACCCCACCTTAGAGGGTTGCAGTTTATCATTAGCCAGTTAGTATCCATTGCAGGGGGCCATGAGCATTTCTTAGCTGCTTTTTCACATCTGAAAGGATACTCTCAGCTTTACTCAAGCAATGGCTCCTTGGGCCCTCAAGTACCAGGTGTGACGCGGAGTGACGTCAATGAACTTCCATCTGGAGAAGAGAGGCTCAAGGGACCATGTTTCCATATTCTTTGTTTTTGTTTTTTAATGATTATTATTGAGTCCAGCAGATGGCCTAATGGTTACATGACTGGACTCCCATGTAGTTGATTGTGGTTTGAGTCCCAGACCCAGTGGCTTAAAACTCATTCCGGGCATGTGTGTCTGCGTGCCCAAAATCCCCAGAGGAGAATGAAGGAGAGAGAACTGTGGCATGGCCAACCCCCCAGGGGGTGATTTTTCACTTTCTTTTTTTTATCTTTAATGGTGAAAAAGTGTGTATTTAGGTACCAGCAGTTGGCGTAATGGCTATGTCATCGGACTTCCACATAGTCAACTGCAGTTCGTGTCCTGAACCCAGTGGCTTAAAGTCACGCTGGGCGTGTGTGCATGCATGCCCAAGATCCCAAGAGGAGAATGGAGGAGAAGGGAAGGGATTGTGGCGTGGCCATCCCCCCTGGGAGGTGATTTCTCGCTTTCTGTCTCTCTGTCTCTCTCTGTTGGTCTGGCGAGCGCACACTCCCTATAGCAAAAACCTCTCCAAAAAAAAAAAATGTGTATATAGAATTAGCCAGCTGGACTCAGTGTAGATGATCCCAATTTTGTTGGCAACACCCAAAGCATCACAATCAGGAGCTGGCCACACACAGACTTCCTCTCTTCGTCAGACCTGAGTGGAGTGCTGACTTTGGCCATGTCAGTATCATAGAGCTTCTTCCCAGCCTATGTGAGCTGGTGCTTGGGCCTTGACATCCACAGTGAGCACAGTGTGTTGTCTTCTGTCTTCTTCCCAGCAGATGCGGTGGTCAGACTAGCACAGTGGTCAAGCTTGTTTCCCTGGGTGCTCTTCCAGGGATATTTGGGCTGTCTCTGCAGCTGAAGAGTCTTGGGCCTCCAGAAGGTGGATGATGTACGGATCTTCCTTTTGTGGCTGTGGATGCCTTTCAGCACAGCCTTTTTGGCCTTCAAAGCTTTTGTTTTAGCTTCAGCTTTGGGAGGGGCAGGAGCTTCCTTTGCATTTGGAACCACCTTGGCAAAAAGGGATTTCTTGCTTTCTGTCTCTCTGGTGAGTGCACGCACCCTGGAGCACAAATCTCTCTCTAAAAAAAAAAAAAAGAATGATAGTTATTGGTTTTTTTGTTTGTTTGTTTTTTAAATTTGACCAGAGAGAGACTGAGAGAGAAAAGTAGAAAGTGAGAAAGTAAGCCATCAAGCCCAGGATTTGAACCACAGTTCACCATGTGGGAGTCTAGTGTCTCAACCACCACTCCACCTGTCGGCATGTTTCCATGTTCTTGCTAAACCTATCTAGGATTCTGAATGTCCACTTCCAGTCTCAGGAGCAAGGCAAAGCTCTGAGCCCCTCTTCAGAGCCTAGGAACGTGTCAGATTCGTTCTCGATCCTCAAATTCTCCCTTTTCTCTTCATGTATTCCAACTCTTTCCTCTTTTTTTTTTTTCTTCTTCCAGGGATTTAGCTTACAAACATTGTGTTCTGCATCTTCCAGATTTGCTCTTTTATATAAAAGCAAGGCTGCTACAAATCTGAAGAAAAATGCCCTTTTTTTTCCTGTAAAGAAATCCTGGCTCTGGCTCACCCAGTGGCATGGTGGATAAGGCAGCTGGATACCACATGGCTGACTGTGCAGTTCAAGTCCCAGACCCAGGTTTGAAAGATACCCTGCATACATGTGCATGCGTGCCCCAGATCTTGAAAGGAGAGCTGGTGGAGAGGGGATTGCAGCACAACCATAGCCCTGATGGGGGCACTCTCGGTTTCCCTCCTCTTCTCGCTGACTCTCTGGCAAGCACAGGCCCTCTAGCAAAAATAATAATAGTAATCATTTAAGAGAGATTTTTTTGTATAGGATGCATGCGCTCACCAGAGACAGAGAGAGTGAGACTGAGAAATCTACCCCCAAGATGATGGCCATGCCACAATCCCTTCCCCATGTGGGAGTCTGGGGCCAGAGCTGCTAAGCTGCTATGCCACCTGCTGGCTTCCTGAAAAAAAAAAAAGAAAAGAAAAAAAATGAAAGAAAGAGAAAGAAAGAATGGAAAGAGGGAGGGAGGGGAGGAGAGAAGAAGTTTGTGGTGGGATTTGGACCAGGAGAAAAATGTGGGCTAGGTGCTGGAGACTAAGGCCTTCTCTGTTCATACTGCCACACTCTGGAGAAGAAATGAAGAAGAAGAAGAGGAAGAGAAAGAGGAAGAGGAAGAGAAAGAGGAAGAGAATGACCACTGACACGATGCTCCGACATCCATAAACCTTGAAAGCATGATGCTGAACTAAGAAGCCAAGTACAAAAGCCTGCATGCTGTCTGGTTCTACTTCCCTAAACCGTCTGAACAGGCAAAGACTGAAACAAACAAACAAAATATAAATAGAGAATGGTTTTCTAGGGCAAGTTTGAGAGAGGTAACAGAGAGTGGTTATTAATTGGTAAAAGATTTCTTTGGGGGCTGATACAAATGTTCAAGAGGGCCAGCAGCAGGTGGTGTGGTGGTTAAGGTACTGGATCCCACATGGCAAACTGTGCAGTTCAAATCTGAAACCCGGTGGCTTGAAAAGCACTCAGGGCACATATGCATAGGCACAGCAAAACCCCAAGAGGATTATGGAGGAGAAGGGACTGCAGCATGGCCATCCCCCAGGGTGGTGATTTCTCATTTTCTGCTTCTCTGTCTCTGTCTCTTTAGTGAGTGCACACATCCTATAACAAAAACCTCTCTTAAAAAAAAAAAAGAAGTAGAAGAGTGGAGTGGGAATATGCACAGACTTTCCTTGCCTGCCAGCAGGAGCAAGGTCCACCTACAAGCCTCTGACCAGCAAGGGATATTGAGCAAGGGTCGCCTCTGACCCCCACCCCACTTCCAGACTCCCCAGCTTCAGACTCCACCTTCTGGGTAGGTAGATAGGATCTCCCTGCAGCGGCTTTTTTCTTGAAACCCCTCTATTCTCTTGTTAATACCTAGCTCTGTTTCTCCCCACAGACTTTCCTTGCCTGCCAGCAGGAGCAAGGTCCACCTACAAGCCTCTGTTGAAATCTCTTGCTGTGCTAACGCATGGCATGTGACTTTTTCTTTATTTTTCTCTGTTGTCTTTCATTTCGTTTCATTTTATCCTCTCCTTCTCATTTTTTTATCCTGCCAGAGAGACTAGACAGGTCTAGAATCATATATCTGAAATTTTCTAGTAAGGTAAGTGTCTCTGGAATCCTCCCTCGTACTAATCCACGTGTGAAAAAGGAGATACTGTTTTTAGACACCTCAATAGAGTTCCCCACCTGAGAGCACATTGGTAAAAACAACAGAAGAGAGACTTCAGCAAACATCTATTCCCCTCCAAAAGGAAACACTCTTACTCCTAGTTTGAGAAATGTTACCCCAAGAGGTTTTCAAAAGGGAATTAATCTTCCAATGGCTAGAAGTATAAAAAGAGCCTTAGGTCTGAATAAACAAGGAAATATGTCTCCAACAAAGGAAAACGTCCCTCCATGTCTTGTAAATATGGAGGACATTACCAAAATGACAGACACAGAATTTCGAACATTCATGGTGACCAAATTCTGTGAACTGGAACAGAAAAGAGACAACGAACTGCAGGAAATTAGGAAGTCCTTCCAGGATATGAAAGAAGAAATGGATACTCTGAGAAAGAATCAGGTGGAACTATTAGAGATAAAGTCTATAATACAAGAAATCAAAAACTCTCTGGAAAGTATTAAGAGCCGATTAGACCATGCTGAAGATCAAATCTCCGATGTAGAAGATAAAACCGCTAATCTAGAAAAAATCACCAAAAGATCGATAAAATAACTAAAAAACATGAGGATAATATGCGAGAAATACTAGACTCTATTAGACGCCCTAACATCAGAATAATTGGCATCCCAGAAGGTGAAGAAACTAATAGCGGAATGGAAAATCTATTCCATGAAATCCTGGAAGAAAATTTCCCAAGCCTAGAGAGGCACCAAACCATCCAGACCCAAGAAATACAAAGGACCCCAAATAGAATCAACCCCAGAAGATCTTCCCCAA
>NW_006204713.1:25121-30047 GCF_000334495.1 Tupaia belangeri chinensis | reverse complement strand
ATGGAAATGGTCTCATTGTAAGCCAAACAATATGATTGAAAGTATATACCAAAAAAAAATAATAATGTGCAAAAAAAAAGAAAAAAAAAAAACCCAAACAAACAAAAACCAAAAAAAAAATAAATAAATAAAGGGTAAGATTTAAGTTTTACACAAGTTCATTCTGTGATGTTCTGCTACTAAGAACTTTCTTCTTCGGGCTGGTTCCACAGCTTTCTGATTAAGGCAGCTGTCTCCACATCGCCAGCTGTGCAATTTGAGTCCCAGACCTCACAGTTTGGTAGACACTCCTGATGTATATGTCCAAAATCCGGGAAGGAGGGAGAAATGGAGGAAAAGGGTTAGTGGCATGACCATGCCTCGTGGGGAGTGTGTGATTTCTCCTCTCTATGTCTTTTAGTCTCCCTGTGACAAGCTCACAATACTCTAACAAACAAAAACAAAGCAAAAACCAAAAACACCTTTATTCTTCATCGTAGAAGTAAGGCTCAAAAGATTTGAGTGACCTACCTCTTACCTCCTGGAGTAAGAATCAGGAGACATCATCTCAAGAAAAGAGGAACCAGCAGTTGGCATAATGGCTATGTTGCTGGATTCCCACTCTCTATCTCTCTGACTTTGTCTCTCTATCTCTAGTGAGTGCATGTGCCCTATAACAAATTAAAATAATAATAATAATAATAATAAGAGACCAGCAGGTGCCATAATGGTTGTGTCGCTGGACTCCCGCATAATGGACCACTGTTCAAATCCTGGACCCAACAGCTTAAAACTCATGCCAGGTACATGTGTGTGCATGTCCAAGATTCTGAGAGGGGATTGGAGGAGAAGGGATTGTGGCGTGGCTATTACCCTGGAGCGGGTGATTTCTTACTTTCTGTCTCTTTCTGTCTAACAAAAGTAACAATACATTTAATTGACATAAAATTATTTGCTGATGATACTGTATATGGTCGTATCTTTGTCTTGACTTATATGCACCATATTCATGCTGGCAAAAGCAATGTTGTACACTACAAGGATAAATAGTGATTAAATGTAAATTTAATAATAATAAATTTAAAAAATAAAGTCTATTGAGAGAAAGAACACTCGAGGGTCTGGAGCTGGAGGTGCCTCAGCCGGCAAACAAGGAAAGAAGAGTTCCTTTTATAGGGTAATCAAACTATTCTGAAAGACTGTATGAGCAACTGATAAGCAGGGGAGTTAGACAGAGTGGGATAAGCATAAGTGAAACATTCTGTGGGTAATTTTGCTCTTCCTCTAGGGACTTAGACCTCGCAGTTATCACTTTAGGTCTTTATCTGCTCCTTCTTGGGTCAGTGTGACCTTGCAGTAGCAGCTCCAGGAGTGGGGGCTCTTTCCAAGACCAGTTATGGAGAAAGTCAGCCTTGTTTCCTTGTCAGGCCTGGAGCAATGGTACTCAGGAGAGTTTTACTGTGTGGTACCTTACACTGCCTAACATTTTAAGCCCAAGTAAGAAATGATGCCTTGATAGCAATTCTCTCTCAGTAAGCTTCCAGTGCTCAAGATTTGGACCAGCGGTTCTCAATCAGACACCACTTGCCCTTGGGGATATTTGATGAGTCATGCTTTGTTGTACTCATCATTTGTTGGTCTCAAGCTGAGTTCAAATGGTCATATTAAGAATTTCTAGACTCTGATGGCTCTATAGCTCAGTGGTTAAGGAAGCCAGATCTCACATCACTTATTATGGATTGAATTCCAACTCCAGAAACTTGAAAACACGCTGAATGTATGTGAGTGCATGACTCAAATCATGGCAGGATGGAGAAGTGGAGAGGAAGGAATTGTGGCATGACCATATTCCATTGAGGAGTGCTTTTCCTTCTTTCTCTCTTTTTCTTTCTCTCTGTTGAATTCACACACTCTCTGGCAATTTAAAAAATAAGAAATAATTTAAAGACTCTTTTAAATTGTCCTATGTTTCACACCTGGAAGTATTTCAGAGGCTGATACTTCTTGGAGTATCAAATTATTTCTCCAACTCTTCTAGGAACTCCTTCAACTCTTGAAGAAAATCTTGTATTCTTTGTAGCAACCCCATGGATATCATTCATAAACATATAACATTGTCATATGATGTATGAAGTGTTTATGTGTCTGTTTTTCCCTAGGGTAGACAATTTTATTTTTCATTTATTTAGTCACTCCCTTACTCACTTTAGTAAATTTTTGCATCTCCACCATTAGCTATGTGTTTTGTAGCTTTCTCAGTTGGGAGAAGTGTATATCCCTACAATGATCGGCTTTAAGCTAGGACATGTGACATGTTTTGGTTGACAGAAAGTGAGAAACCAGACATCTTCAATGGTTAAAAAGAAGCTGTAAAACGTATTGTAAGATACCACCACTTTTCTTGATCTTCCCCTCTCGAATTGTCCTTTCATTTCAGAATTTAAGAATAAATTAAATATGGATAGTCCTTTTAACTGAATATTTGTCTACTCCACAATTTCTATGTTCTAATTCACAAGACTTCATCAATACTGACTCCAGTGTAATACAAAAGCATGATGTTAAAGCATGATATTGATTGTGAGTTTGGTCATTATGCAGCAATAGCTCATCATTACAGTAATCAATGCAAACAAAACAAAATGCAGACATACAAAGAATTCTGTTGTCTCTTAATTATCAGCATTTTTTCTGATGTTTGAAGAGAACATTTCTGATTACATAGATATTCACATTTAGTTCAGATAACTATTTATTTATTTGTTTATTTATTTATTGTCATTTATTTCAGATAACTTTATTTATTTATTTATTTGTTTGTTTGTTTCAGATAACTGTATTTAAAAGAGAATACTTTTGGGGTTCCCTTCTAGGTAACTAAGAAAGGTTGGCAGGACATAAATGATTTGCAGTAATAAATTGTGACCCTGAATCACCAGTGTCTATTATACAGGCTATGCTCAGAAGACAGTGAAGCTCTTCATTTGAGTTATCCTTGGATCATGAAGATGGAAGAAAGTTTAGATCTTAAAAGAGGGTAGAGACTGAATTTGGTATATATACACAGATGGTTTATTTACCTACACTTCAATGTTTATCACATTTTTTTTCTTGCTATAGAGACATGTCTCACTGGAGACAATAGAGGTAGGAATAAAGAGAGATGAACTATCCCCACCACTGCATACACACACCCAGGGGATGGTCAAGCTATAATCTTCCCCTCTGTTCTCCTCTTGGGATTTTGAGCATGCATGGATACACACCCAGAGTGATTTTCAAGCTGCTATGTCCGGGACTCAAACCATGAGGTTGGCCACCTGGGGTTCAGCCACCTTAACCTCCATGCCACCTGCTGGCCCTATCACAAAAATATTTTAAAGAGTGTGATATTTGTTAGAATAATTAAAGGAGTAGACAATTACAGAAAATAATAGCAGAAATAAGACGATATAATGAAATAATATAGAACATGATACCAAATCCTTCACTCCAATGAACAAATTTACACTTGGACACCAAGTTTTCTTGTTGAATTGAGTAGATATGCCTCATCAAAGCGAGTCTTCCATATGAAGTTCATGTATGGCTGAAAACGTTATTACATCATAGTTAAGATCATCTCTGACATAAAACTGTATTAAGTGAATTGAAGTATGCAGATTTTCCTTTCTGTGTAGACTACACATGGAACATTTATTTGTTAAGCAACTTTAAAAAATTAATTATTCAATTTAATTTAATTTATTATTATTTTTTTTTATAATTAAACCAGAGAGAGACAGAGAGAGCGAGAGAATGGGAAAGTAAGAAAGCAAGCCACCAGGTCTGGAACTCTAACTGCAATCAGACATGCAGGAGTCCAGTGCCTTAACCACCTAAGAGGATAGGATTTTAATCAGGAAAATAAGATGCTGACCAGCTATAAAACATATGCTGATAAGGAAGTCTACATTATTATGGGGACCAATTAAGGTAGTGACAGAGAAAGGAATGATAGATACAGAAGTGACAAACTATAGTCTCAGATAATCATGTGCAATGAAATTATATTAATGATTTCATCATTGCCAAATATAATTTAATAAATAATAGATATACTATAATACACATTGAGTTCCTCTTTTCCAAAATGCTTTGGAACAGAAGTGTTTTAGATATCAGATTTTAAAAAAATTTTTTGAATATTAGCATTACATAATGATAGGTCTTTTGGATGAGATTCAATTCTAAACAAAAAAAATCAGTTATGTTTCATATGGAACTCATGTATTTAGCTTGGAATTAATTAATTTTATACTTTTTTTTTTGCATTACAGCATTTTTTTTTTTTTTTTTAGGATTTTGCCATATGTGGCCTAATGCTCACCAGAAAGATAGACACACTTGAGAGATAAATTGAGAAATCTTCCCCCAGGAGGAATGGCCATGCTGCACTCCATTCTCCTCCTGGAATTTTGGGCATGCATGCACAAGCACGCAGCATGAGTTTCAAGCCCCTAGGTCTGGAACTCAAGCCACAGTAGGCCATGTGGGAGTCAGCACCTTAACCATTACACCACCTGCTGGTCCTACATTGCAGTGTTTTGATTGTGACCTATCACATGAAGTCAAGTAAGGGATTCTCTACTTTTGCTCAGAAAATTTCAGATTTTGGAACATATTGGATTTAGGATTTTTCAATAAGTGATTCTCAACTTCTATGAGAAACATGGGAATCTCCAAAATGTTCTTAATCTTACTTTGACAATAAATATAGAACGTAGGTAAATGACAAAGGACAAAAGTATTGGATTCAGAGAGCAGAAAGCCTTTAAAAAGAATAGCTAAAATTGTATGAAAACTGAGATAAAATACATTGAAACTAAAAGTAAAGAGATGGACAAAATTCTCTTTCTACAATTTGATTTAAGAATGATAATTTCTGGGGACCAGAAGATGGTGTAA
>NW_006204713.1:19240-25046 GCF_000334495.1 Tupaia belangeri chinensis | reverse complement strand
TGTGCATGCATGCCTAAGATCCCAAGAGGAGAATGGAGGAGAAGGGATTGTGGCACCCCTAGGGGGTGATTTCACACTTTCTGTCTCTCTGTCTCTCTCTGTCTTTCTGGTGAACATATGTGTCCTATAGCAAAAACCTCTCAAAAAAATAAAAAAGAATGATAATTTCTGAATGTGAGGGTTATAGCCCTGCAATCACATGTGTCCTTGAAAAATGACCTGTTATTGCTTTGCTATGGATAATTGTTTCAGAAACACCTAGCCCTGTATAATAAAATAACACAACTGAGAGTTGAGAGACACAGGTGAAAAAATTCTTTGTACTTCCCCTGAGTGGATGAGATTCTATCTATGGAGGGAACAATCTTTTTTTATTTTTGGAGAAGTTTTTACTATAGGGCATGTGTGCTTGCCAGAAAGACAGAGAGAGACAGAGAGACAGAAAGTGAAAAATCACCCCCCAGAGGGTATGGCCACACTGCAATCCTTTCTCCTCCAGTCTCCTCTCAGGATCTTGAGCACACACACGCACGCACATGACCGGTGTGAGTTTAAGCCACCAGGTCCAGGATCTGAACCACAGTCAACTACATGGGAGTCCAGTGACAAAGCCATTACACCAACTGCTGGTCCTTAGAGGGAACAATCTTAAAATAGGAGTAAAGGATACCAGAAAAGATTCCACCAGCCAACAGCACACAATAAAGTAGACCACCACATCTTTAAAAAACAGGTGTCTGAACAGGCAAGGTGAACCACCTGATTGAGTTCACAGAAAAAATGGGGGATTTTCAAATCTTTACAGAAGGACAGCTATGACACCATTAAACCATGTAACAAGGAATTAAAGACACTCATGATCCAGGACAACAGAACCAACGACACACAGAGTTGAGGATTCAAGATGACCATGTAGTGCAGGGGATGACAGATGGCCACATGCCAGTCATAGGCCATCATGTTCAGGAGAAAGATGTCCACCCCTGTAAAAGGTAGGGAAAAGCACATCTGAGTGATGCAGCCTGCATAGGTCATGACCTTGCTCTGTGTCTGGATATTCATAAGCATCTTTGGAACAGTGATGGAGGTGAAACAGGTGTCCACAAAGGACAGGTTGGAGAGGAAGAAGTACATGGGTGTGTGCAGGTGGGAGTCTGAGATTAGTGGCCAGGATGATGAGCAGGATTCCACACAAGGTGATCAGGAACTAGCAGAGGAAAAGCCCAAATATGAGGAGCTGAAATTTTGGTTCCTCTGAAAGTCCCAGAAGAAGGAATTCTGAAATGCATGTGTCATTCCCTATTTCCATGTGGTAAATAGTATTACCAAGAAAGAGAAAAATAACATGAGTACTTTTCATATAAACAGATATTACCAACATTGTCAAAGTGCATGTGATTGAATGTATATAAAAATTTTAAAAATAAATAAATAAATAAATAAAAGAAAATAAAGAATAAGGGTTCAAATATATCAACAGATATCAATTTTTCTATAAAGGATATGCATCCTTTTGAAATGAGTTTTCTGTTCAGTTCATTTACCTATGTTTTAATTGAAATATATATATGTGTGTGTGTGTGTGTGTGTGTGTGTGTGTATGTGTGTGTGTCTTTTTATATATATAATGCATTTATTCCTAGATAATTATAGCAAATTGATCTTATGTAAATTAAATTTGGTAATGAAAAGAAAAAAAATTGATCATACTTCTAGACCACAAAAGAAAATCTCAATAAATCCTTAAAAAAAAAAAGTGCATCATTATTTTGCAGTTGAGAGAATAATTGATTGGTATTAAAGCATTTCCAAAGTAGTTTGTCCCTTATATGAGGCATTGGGGGCTTTAAAAAGTCCATGTAAAATGTGTTTTTAAAAAAATCTATGCAGAGACTAGCAGTTAGCGTAATGGCTATGTCGCTGGACTGCCACGTAGTCGACCACAGTTCGAGTCCTAGACCTGGTGACTTAAACTCATGCCGGGCACATATACGTATGTGCTCAAGATCCCAAGAGGAGAATGGAGGAGAAGGGATTGCAGAGTGGCCATCCCCCCTGGGGGGAGATTTCTTGCTTTGTATCTCTCTGACTCTCTCTGTCTTTCTGGAGAGCGCACGCACCCTATAGTAAAAACCTCTCCAAAAAAAAAAAAAAAAGAGAGAATTAAAAAATCTATGCATATTTTTCCAAAAATTTTCACACCAAAACCAACTCATATTTTAATTCTATTTTCCACAAGTGTGATTTTTTTTGAGGGGATTTTGCTGTAGGGCACATGCGCTCACCAGACAGAGAGAGACAGAGAGACAGAAAGCAAGAAATCACCAGCCAGGGGGGATGGCCATACCACAATCCCTTCTCCTCCATTCTCCTCTCGAGATCTTGGGCACACACGCACATGTGCCCAGCGTGAGTTTTAAGCCACCGGGTCTGGGACAGGAACCGCGGTCTACTACATGGGAGTCCAGCGACATAGCCATTATGCTAACTACTGGTCCCTCCGCAAGTGTTTGGAAGCCCTTTGATATTTTTCCTAGGATATATATGTGAATATTGGAGATAATTTATGTTCTTGCAGGTAATAAAGTTGTTTCTAAAATCAATAAAAAAAACCAAGTTAGTTTATAGCTGGAAGAGATAAACAAGGAAGCTGTTAAGCTAATTAGAAATAGATTTAAAAAAATCCCTAAATATATAACTATTATCTGTCAATTTAAAATGTTAAGATAAAGAGTAAAAATATAAAGAGAATTTAAAATGTGCATAGGATTCTATTCATACTGCTGCATAAGAAGTGTATTAATATGAATTTTTTCATTATATAGACAGAAAAATTACACGAGACTAAGAACTTACGGAAAAGGCATGATAATGAAAAAGTAATTAGGCTAATTATAATGGTTTCAATAAAACTATATAATTGAATAAAATAGAGTTTAAAGCTGACTTCTGGAAAAAAAAAGATGTCAAATAGTATTAATTTAATGACATGAGCATAGGTCATGACATTAATTTGACATTAATTAATGTCTTTGACATTAAATTGTCAAAGACTTGGAAGTAAAAGAATATAACAAGAAGTCCTTTAAAATTCAGGAAGCAACCATATACAGATAAAATTTCATTTTATATAAAGATATATATAAATGTATATATACATATTCAAGCATATCTATGGAAGCTAAAGGTAATCTTTAGTGAAGTGGTAAAGTGTAATGAATTTCAAACAAGACTGGCACGAGTTTAAGCCGCCGGGTCCAGGACGCGAATGACAGTCGACTATGTGGGAGTCCAGCGACATAGCCATTACGCTAGCTGCTGGTCCCAGGTGGTGTCAGTTTTGAAAAATGATCTAACTGGGATAGCCAGAGGTGTGGCAGTTGGGAATGGTTGGATCCCACATGCTAACTCTGTGGTTTGAGTCCTGGATTTGGTGACTTAAAAAACATGCTGGGTGCATATGTATGTATGCCCAAAATCCAAGCAAGAGAATTGATGAGACAGTATTGTGGTGTGGCCATCCCCTTGGGAATGCTTTTTCACTTTTCCTCTCTGTCTCTCTCTATCATTTATCTATCTAACATCTGTCTGTCTCTATTTATCTATCTCTTTTTGTTAACTAACATCTGTCTGTCTCTATCTATCTATCTCTTTTTGTTAAGCTCCCATACCCTATAACACACACACACACACACACACAATATCTAGCCACAGAAAGTAAAAAAGCACAATACAGAATTATAGAGATATTAAAACAGCATGAGAATTAAGGATTCAGAAAAAGTTTCTACATTTAAAAAGAAACACTTGGTGGTGGGAAGTAAAGCAAATATGACCAACTGATGGACATGGCCCTGCAAAACGTATAAACTTTTCACATATTTTCACCCATGGCCTTCTAGGCATACATACACAAAAGAATGAAATTACAACAACCAACAGCCAAGTTGATGGAAAAAGATGCCATTTTCTTGTACAAAAGGATGCAATCAAAAATGAAAATAAAGTACCAGCAAAGGCATAATGGTTATGTTGCTGGACTCCCACATAGTTGACCACAGTTCGAATCCTGGACCTGGTGACTTAAAACTCACCATGGGAGCATGTGTGTGCATGCCTCTTTTCACAGTCAATGAAGCAAGAGGCAGAGGCTGGAGAAAAAGGGAGTTTATTTCTGTAACTAGTTATGGGGAGACAGGAAGCAAGAACCACCAAACTGTCTTGAAAGGCTCAATATCTTCTCAGTGTTTATAGGCACAAGGTATAAGCAGATG
Source organism: Tupaia belangeri chinensis (assembly GCF_000334495.1). NCBI lineage: Eukaryota > Metazoa > Chordata > Mammalia > Scandentia > Tupaiidae > Tupaia > Tupaia belangeri. The sequence goes on along the minus strand of NW_006204713.1, from coordinate 20,772 downwards.
TAAATCATTCCTCACTACAGTCAATCAAAGTCAATTGCTTTATCCTGAGTAATTATCCTGATTTCTGTCAAGTACTCATTCCTGGTTTCTTTTTTTGTAAAAAGAAAAGTGAATAGCTAACAAACTCACAAGTGTGTTTATCTTCATAAACAAGGAGATAATTATAAAGGAAAGCTCTTTAATGTGCCCCTTTCACTTAATAATTATTTTTTATGTCAATACCTGGGTGTGAAAGAAAGGATTATGGGATGTTTGCCCCAATGAACTACAGTTGCAAGGTAAAAGCTGCAAATATCCCCTTGGTTTGGATCTTTCTGATCAATACAGAAATATAGAAGAATATACTCCATCTTAAATAAAAACATTTAAAAATGTCAAAAGAAATTACCAACTCTGTTGAAATAATACTGAATGGTTTCTTTCTTTTCTTTCTTCCTTTCTTTGTTTTTTGGAGAGGTTTTTGCTATAGGGCACGTGCGCTTGCCAGAAAGACAGAGAGACAGAAAGCGAGAAATCACCCCCCCAGGTAGGATGGCCACACCTCAATCCCTTCTCCTCCATATCCTCTTGGGATCTTGGGCACACACACACACACGCACCCAGCATGAGTTTAAGTCACCGGGTCCAGTACTCAAACCACAGTCGACTACATGGGAGTCCAGCAACAGAGCCATTATACTAACTGCTGGTCCCAATGTGGTTAATTTCTAAACACAAATGTGTGTAACTATGCCCAGAGAAGAGATAAACCTGATTTTCTCAGGGTGACCAGATACAGGGGTCCCTTTTATTTGATTTTGAGAGTGAGAGATAAGGTTTGAAATTTAGTAAAAAGAGTTCTTTCTTTGGTATGGCCTCCAAAGGTGGAACATCTGAAGGTAGAGGCTTATAATCTACAGGAAGGTTTTACAATACTTAGGTTAGTGTAGGAAGGTCTATGTTTCAGGAAGGGATCAGCAAAGAAAGCAGTGTAACAGAGATAATTGGGCTTGTATATGTAACAAGATACTGTCCCAAGGTCAGGATGTCAGAAGAGTCTTGTTATTAATGAGTCAAAATGATCTGTTAATGATAATGGGCAGGGCTGGCAGGGGGCGTGGTGGTTAAGAGCACTGGACTCCCACATGGTCAACTATGGTTCAAGTCCTGGACCTGGTGGCTTGCTTTCTTGCTTTCTCTATCTCTCACTCTGTCCCTCTCCAGTCCAATTTAAATAAATAAATAAAGTTAAATGATTATGGGCATGACTGACTAATCACAGGATACTATGCCAGGGACAGGATGTGGGATGGGTCCTGTTATCAGCTGGACCAAAATGGTCTGTTAATGTTTGTAGGCATGACTCACCCCAGGCCCTCTGAAGGGATTTTGTGAAATAGAAATTTAAATTTAAAAATACATGAAAATAAAATAAGGGGCCAGCTTGTGAAATGGTAATTAAGGCCCTGGACTCCAACGTGGCCACCCACAGCTCCGGTCCCAGACTTTGTGGCTTTTAAAATAATATGGCACCAAGGTGCCACCTGCGCCAA
>NW_006204713.1:18526-19179 GCF_000334495.1 Tupaia belangeri chinensis | reverse complement strand
GGGCAGATCATTTCTCACTTTCCCTCTCACTGTTTCTCTTTCTTTAACTCCAATTAGTGCATGTGCCCTATGAAAAAAACCTAAAAATTATAAAAATACAAAAAGATCTCACCAGCATGATCTGCCCATGACTCAGCACTTGGTCAGTTTGCTCTTGTTAGAGGCCTCTCTTAATTTCAGAATGACTGCAGTCCTGATAGCCTGTTTCACTAACACCTTAGCCACCTTTGAATTACCTTACTCCCAAGTCTAGTGAGGACGCTGGGGTGTTCAAAGCATTACTTTGTGGTAGCCTCTGAAACACTCCAGAAAACTGTTACTCTTTTCTTAAAATGAGAGGCAGAGGTATGTTTTTTATTTTGTTTTTTCTTTTTTTTAATTTCAATGTATTTATTTGCATTCATTCACTGTACATCACTACAGCATACAAAATTAGATTTTCCATCCAGAGTACACTGTATATTGTCTCAATCAAGCACATCAACAAACATGTTATTGTCAGCAAATAATTTTCCATTTCTTATTTTCTGTATGTTTTGCCTTTTTTCCCCCATCCTTAATTCCCTATCTCTTACCCTCTGCCATCTCCCACTCCCCTCCAACACTGTCTCTGGCATCTATGTTTGCTTTCTATACTGTTTTCCCCCCACATT
>NW_006204713.1:15248-18233 GCF_000334495.1 Tupaia belangeri chinensis | reverse complement strand
TTTCATTATTACAGATATGTTGAAATATTATTCACCATAACGTAAGTTTCGTGTCTTACAGATATCATCTGATTTGGACCAGCCAAGCTTGGTGCTTAAGGAGGCTGGATCCCCACATGGCTAATTGTGCATTCAGTTCAAGTCCTGCACAGTGGCTTAAAAAATTCACTGGACACGTGCATGTGTGGACAAAATCCTGAGAGAATGGAGGAGTAGCGATTGCAATGTGGTCATCCCTACTGGAAGGGTACTTTCACTTTCTCTCCTCTCTCTCTCCAGTGAGCACAAATACCCTAGAGAAAATTTTAAAAAGAGAGAAGATAGAAAGAAAGTCTTCTAATTTAAGTTTTATACAAGTTCATTCTGTGACATTCTGCTATTAAGAACTTCCTTCTTCAGGCCAGTTGCATGACTTTCTGATTAAAACACTGTCCCCATATGTATAACTGTGCAATTTGAGTCTCAGACTTCACAGCTTGGTAAACACTTCTGGTGAATATGTCTAAAATCCTGAAAGGAGGGAGTGATGGAGAAGGGATTGTGGCATGACAATTACCCATGGGGAGTGATTTCTTCTCTCTTATTCTCTCTGTGTCTTTCAGTTTCTCTCTGGAAGGCTCACATACCCTCTAACAACAACAACAACAACAAAAGTGCCTTTATTCTTCATTGTAGAAGTAGATCTCAAAAGCTTTGAGTGAGCTGCTTGTCACATCTGGAGTAAGACTCAGGAGACATCACGTCAAGAAACAAAGAAAGTTCCAGGAAGAGAATGGAGGAAAAGGGATTGCACCATGGTCATCCCCTGGGGGTGGTGGTGGTAATCTCTCACTTTCTCTCTCTCTCTTGTAAGTGCATGTGCCTTCTAGCAAAAATTTCTCTTTTTAAAAACAAAATTTATTATCTTTTTATTATTTTTATTTATTTTATGCATTCAATCCATATACATCACTACAGCTTATAAAAGTAAATTACCCAACATGAATATACCCCACACCAGTCCAGTTGAATATTTCATACATGTTATTATCAACAATAATCCATTTCTGTGTCTCTTAAATGTCTTGCCTCTCTATTTGTCTTTTTGATTCCTTTTCTCTCACTCTTCCCCCATCTCTCACCCTTAAAGAATCTTCCTCTTAGGGACCAGCAGTTAGTGTAATGGCTATGTCGCTGGACTCCCATGTAGTCGACCACGGTTCGAGTCCTGAACCCGGTGGCTTAAAACTCACGCTGGGCGCGTGTGCATGCGTGCCCCAGATCCCAAGAGGAGAATGGAGGAGAAGGGATTGCGGTGTGACCATACCCCCTGGGGGGTGATTTCTCGCTTTCTGTCTCTCTGTCTGTCTGACGAGCACCATATAGCAAAAACGTCTCCAAAAAAAAAGAAAAAAAAAGAATCTCTCTCTTTTAAAAAAAGGAAAATTTATTGAGAGAAAAAGCATCTGAGGGTCTGAAGCTGGGGTTGTTCCAGCCCCTTCCTAGGAAGAAGAAGGTTTCTTTTATATGGTAATCAAGCTATTCCGAGAGACTGTGCAACTGATGTGCAGGGCAGTTAGCTTTAGTGGAATAAGCATTCGTAGAACATTTGGTGAGTCTTTTTGCTAAGGAGTTAGACCTCCAAGTTTTCACTTTGGGTCTTTATTTGCTACTTCTTGGATCAGTGTGACCTTGCAGTAGCAGCACCTGGAGTGTGGGCTCTTGCCAAGACCAATTAAGGAGAAGGTCTGCCTCGGTTCCTTGTCAGGCCTGGAGGAATACCAAATGGTGCTCAGGAGAGTTTTACTGTGTGAGACCTTACACTGCCTAACATTTTAAGCCAAGTAAGGGATGATGCCTTGTTAGCAGTTCTCTCAGTAAGCTTCCAGTGCTCAAGTTCTGGATCAGTGGTTCTCAGTCAGGCACAATGACTCTTGGGAATATTTGATGAGGTATGCTTTGCTGTACTCATCAATGATGCCCTCATGTTGACTTCAAATGATCATATTAAAAAGTCATAGACTCTGGATAACCCTAAAGTCCAGTGGCTAAGGAAGCCAGATCCCACATGGTTGACTATGGTTTGGATTCCAAATCCAGAAGCTTGAAAAACATGCTGGATGTGTGTGAGTGCATGACTCAAATCAGGGCAGGATGGAGAAATGGAGCAGAAGAAATATTGTGGCATGACCATGTCCCATTGAGGGGATGTTCTCTCCTTCTTTCCCTTTTTCTCAAGCTCTCTCTCTGTTGAACTCACTCACCCTCTGGCAATTTAAAGAACAAAAAAGAATTTTTAGACTCTTTCAAATTGTCCTATGTTTCACTCCTGGGAATCTCTCAGAGGCTGATACTTCTTGGAGTACAAAATTATTCCTCCAAGTCTTCTAGGAACTCTTCCAACTCTTCAAGGAACTCTTGTTATGTTGGTTCAAGTCTACAGCATATCATTCATAAACACACAACATCGACAGATATATGGAATGTTTATGCTTCTGTCTATCCCCTGCATAAATGATTTTATTTTTCACTTATTTATTCACTCCCTTAGTCTCTTTAGTTAGATTATGTTTCTCTGTCATTAGCTATGTGTTTTGTTGCTACCTCAGTTGGGAGGAGTGTATATCCCTACAATGGTTTACTGTGAGCTTGGACATGTGACATGTTTTGGTTGATAGAAAGTGAGCAATTTTCTCTTCTATGTCTGAGATTCTATTTCCTGTATGGTCTAGTCTGCTTTTAATACTTTCAATTGCTAGCCTAGAAAAATCCACCATGAAGACTGAGAAAATGGCCCAAAAATTTGAGACTAATATACGAGAAATACTAGATACCATCAAACGCCCAAACATCTGGATAATAGGCATCCCAGAAGGCGAAGAGACTCATAAGGGCATTGATAATCTATTCCATGAGATCCTGCAAAAAAACTTTCCAAACCTTGAGAGGCACTCAAAGATTCAGTCCCAAGAAATACAGAGGACCCCAAATAGAATCAACCCAAGA
>NW_006204713.1:6879-12318 GCF_000334495.1 Tupaia belangeri chinensis | reverse complement strand
ACGTTTTAGACACAGTTTGTTTTTAAATTTTACCAGCCAGTTTCCTAGGCATTGATTTCCTGGCAGGAGGGGTACGGACATAGAGAAATGCTCCGAGAACCGCCTAGGGACCCTCCAGGGCCTATGGGGATAGGTCCCGCACCTTCTTTATCATAGCAGGTAGCTGCATCACCAAAATAATTCTCCTTCTGACATTTTTGCCAACTGCAGGGTTAGAAAAGGCCCTTCCACTTTTGCTGTTCTCTGTTCAGATTTCTTTAGTTTTTACAATTTCTGAATATTCTTTGCTTAAAATGTCTGGGTCAAGCAGGTAGCATGGTGGTTAAAGGCACTGGAATCCCACATGGCCTATCGAGGTTCAAGTCCCAGACCTGGTGGTTTGCTTTCTCACTTTCTTTCTCTCTCTATTGAATGTATATGTTCTATAGCAAATAGTAAAAATAACAATAACAAAATTAAATAATTCTTAAAAAAAAAGAAAGAAAGAAAGAAAAAAAAGAGATGCCTAAAGAAGAAAGGTGGACCACCTATATAAATTTAAAGGATAAATGGAAGGATTTTTAAAGATTTTTTTTTGTTCGTTTGTTTTGTTTGTTTGTTTTTAGGATATTTGCACTTGCTGGAGAGGAGAGAGAAACAGAATGAGACAGTGAAAGGAAAATAGAGAAATCACCTACCAGTGGGGATAGCCATGCCACAAATCCCTCTCCATTCTCCTCCTAATATTTTGGGCATGCACGCACATGTACCCAGCATGAGTTTTAAGTCACCAGGTCTAGGACTCGAAGTGCATTGAGCCAGGTGGGAGTCCAGTGCCTTAATGACTACAGTATTTGCTGGCTCCAGTAGGAGCTTTTTAAGTGTGTACATAAGAACAGCCATGAAGCAATTAAATTATGATGTTAGAGACAGTGCAGGAGCAGGGTGGGAAATGGAAGAGGGTTTGAGGAAGGGATTGAAGAAAAAAAGAAGCAGAACATTTAAAGGACACAAAAATGGAAAATTATCTTTTGATTATGATGCATTTGATAATTTCCTTGACTAAACCAATATACAGTGTATTCACGATGAGAAATTTTATTTGGTAAGTTATAATGATACGCAGTGATTCAATGTAAAAAAACTACCTAACTAAATCATTTATAAGAGCCAAAAATAAAAACTGCTAGGTAAATCTTTTTAAGAACTCACAAAAAGGAACAAACAAACAAAACCAAGGAATGATGCACACAAAACTGGAAAATTCAGAGTCATATTTTCTTGTATTATATAATCATATAACTAACTATAGTTGCCAAGTGTACTTATTTTGTTCCTATAATGGAAGAACAACACAGGATGATTTTTAATAGAAAATCGAAATGCTGAAGACAGCAGGTGGTGTAGTGAAGGGCACTGGACTCCCACATGACCGACCGCAATTTGAGTCCAGGACATGGCGGCTTGCTTTCTCACTCTCCCTTTCTCTCACTCTGTCCCTCTCTTGTCAAATTAAAATAAATAAATAAAATTCAATAAAATAATTCTTAAAGAAAGAAAATAGAAAAATTACTTGGTATATGCCACTTGAGAAGAAATTAGTCATCAGAAACTCACATAGCTCTATCAAATAGTGAAGATTTCCAAGTATTTCTTATCTATGGCTAGAATAAACTTGAGAAAACAAAAATGAAAAAAGAAAAACATGCTGTCAGACAGAGCACAAAAATTAATAAGATGATGGTTTTTCATTGTGTAGAGACATTGAAATCAAAGTCATGGAACTTACTGGAGATGATTGGAAGGAATAAGTTGTACTTCCAAATTAGATTGTCCCCATTTCTGAGTCTAAAGCTGTGAGTCCTGCTATTGAAGAGAATAGCCCTGCTATTCTAGGACAATTTATTTTATGATAGTTTCCTTTCCAATGAGTTTTCTCAGGGTCCTCTTTATGTTTTTATTCCTCAGACAGTAGATTAAGGGGTTCAGCATGGATGTGGCCACAGTGAATATCACTGAGACTGCTGCACTCAAGTGTGAATTTTGATTATCAGCATCCCAACCTTGTACAATATAATAAGGAGACCACTGAGAGGTGAGAGGTACAAGTGGAAAAGGCTTTGTACTTCCTTTGAACTAATGATCCTAGCAAGGGTTGTATCACCCAGCAATATGGCTCCAAAATATATGACAATGTCATTAGTAAAACTGTCAGAGCTGGCAAGGTGGACCACCTGAATAAATTCACAGAGAAACTGGAGGAGGTGGTTGGGTATGTGTATAGAAGGACAGCCACAACACCACTGAGTTTTGTAACAAGGAATGCAGGACACTCAGCATCCAGGACACCAGAACCAGAAACACACAGAACTGAGGGTTTATGATGATGGTGTAGTGTGGGAGGTGACAGATGGTCACATACCAGTCATAGGCCATCACAGTCAGGAGTAAGCCATGCAACACTATGAAGAGTATGAAAAACAACATCTGGGTGATGCAGCCTGCCTAGTTGATGACGTTGATCTGTCTCTGGATGTTCACCAGTATCTTTGGGATGGTGGTAGATGTGAGACAGATGTCTACAAAGAACTTGTTGGAGAAGAAGAAGTACATGAGATTTTGCAGGTGGGAGTCTGAGATGGTGGCCAGGATGATGACCATGTTTGCACACACACACACACACACACACACACACACACACACAGAGCGATTAGGTAGATGGAGAGGAAAATCCCCAAATGAGAGCCTGCATTTCTGGTTCCTCTGAAATCCAAGAAGAAATTCCAAAATTCTTGTATCATCCCCTGGTTCCATGTGATAGAGGTGATTATCAGGAAAAAGAAAGATAAAATGACAACATTTTGCTCAAAAGGCTATTACTCACAGAGTTATAATAAAGCAGTACAATTTATTTTTTTAGTGAATTAATTAACCTATCTGTATTATGTTGGCATGTTTTCCCTTCCTATATCCCTCTCTATGGGCTATCTCCAGTTAGGAATTTCTGTCTCATTCTCAACCTTTCCACAAGAGGTCATGAATTCTACATGTGTATTTAGAAATTCTTTCATCCACTTGAGCAATATAATTTGAGAGCTGCTCTTTATTACAGGAAAAGTGGAGTGTTGTGGTGTGTGTGTGTGTGTGTGTGTGTGTGTGTGTGTGTGTGTGTGTGCCCAATCTCCTGGGAGGCAAATGGAAGACAAGGGATTATGGCATGACCATCCCAGTTGGGAGGTGATTTCTCACTTTCTCTCTCATTGTCTCTCTCTCTCTCTGACATGTGAACACACCCTAAAGCAAAACCTTAAAAAAAGAATAAGTGCTGGTTTGGCTATTGCAGAAAAGGAACACTCTATACTGTTGATGGGAATGTGAATTAGTTCAGCATAGTGGAGAATGATATGAAAGTTCCTCAGAACCTATTAATGGAATTATCATATGGTCCAGCAATTCCACTTCTGGGTATCTATCCATAAAATAGAATACATTGTCAGAAAAACACTGTTACATCTATGATTATTATAGCATTATTCACAATTGCTAAGACAAGGAACCAACTCATTGCCAAGAACAGATGAATGGATTGAAAAAGTGTGGCATATTAACACTATGGAATACCAATCAGTCATGAAAAAACAAGACCTGACATTTGATAGGAATTGGATGAATATGAAATATTCAATGCTAAGTGAAGCAAGTCAGACTATGAAAGAGAGGCATCATATGTCCCCATTTAATATATACCAAATGTCTGCACTCTATGGCAGAAACTAAAAGATTGGAAGGTAGAAAAGCATGGAGAGCAACTGTGGATACTAGAGACAGTGTGGTAGAGAGTGGGTGGGGTATGTGGGAGTTTGAGAGGGAGGAAATCAAAGAAGAAAAGAAAGAAGCAAAACTTTAAAGGAGCATAAAAATGAAAAATTATCATTTGATGATATTATATGGTAGTATCTTTGATTGGACTAATGTACAGTGTATTTATGCTGGGAAAATTTATCTTATGATGTGATGATATATAGTGATTGAAGGTAAAAAAATAATAACAAGAGCAAAAATAAAACACTACTATAAATCACAAAAAAAGAGAAAAGATATTGCAACTTACTACATTTTCCAAGGTGTTAAGCTTTATTCTTTGCTTTATTTTACCATTTTGATTGCGAACATATATGCAAAGCCAGATAGCCATTAACTTTCTCATATTTAATGGCTAAATGTCTCATAAATATCAGCCTAAATATTTGTCTTATTAAGCAATATGCAACATTTTTTTTTGAGAGGTTTTCGCTATAGGGTGCGTGGGCTCGGCTCACCAGACAGACAGAGACATAGAGACAGAAAATGAGAAATCACCCCTCAGGGGGGATGGTCATGTCGGCGCAATCCCTTCCCCTCCATTCTCCTCTCGGGATCTTGGGCACGCACGCACGCGCTCCCGGCGTGAGTTTTAAGCCACCGGGTATGGGACGCAAACCTCGGTTGACTACGTGGGAGTCCAGCGACATAGCCATTATGCTAACTGCTGGTTCCCATCAATATGCAAAATTTTAATAGGGCTTTTCTGTGCCAAGGGTATGTAGAATGTGAAAGCCTCTCCAAGTTAGATAGAATTTCCTCCATACCATTAAAAAAATGAATCAATGTATCAGATATTAACAAGTGTTTTGAAGAACATGAAATTATGTAGATAGAGAGTGTATTTGAAGAAATGTTAAAGAAGAAGAAGAGAGAGAGATGAAAGAAATGTGCAAATGTGCTGAGAGGGAAACAGATCTGATAGACTCAGGTGGTCTAGAGAGACTGGAGTAAAGACAGGCACAGCAGCTCAATCAGATGCTACTGGTGAAATGCCTATGAAGCCCTCAGGAAGAAAGAAAAAAATAACTTGCAAAGATGATTTGCAGACACACACACACACACACAAATAAAAAGACTAGCAAGGGCCTAATTAAATTCAGCCTCAGCACCAAAGAAAACATTGCAATGTATAGCTCTTTAATTCTCCTTTGTGATCTGTTGATTCAAACTTATTGAGTGTGTGTGTATATGTGTGTGTGTGTGTGTGTGCATGCGTGCGTGCATTTAATACCTGGTAGGAGAAAAGATACTGGAAAATGTCTGTCATGAACTATTGTGGCAAGGGACTATTTGGAAGAATTTCTTTCTGATCTTTGAAATGACTATAGAAGCATGCTCAAATACAGCTCATCTTAGAAGTTCAATAAAATATGCCCACACTTCGGTGCACATTCTTGCACACCAAATACACAATGTTCTTACTCTCTCACTGTAAATCTCCATGGTATGTTCCAATTTTAGTGAAACTATGCTACTCCTCCCAGTCCTTTTTCTGTCTCATCGAATTCAACTTAAAAATCTCATCACTTAATTGTCAACAATGACTCATATATTGCAGAGATTAAAAGACACTTTTGTTGGGAACCAGTCGCTGGC
>NW_006204713.1:0-6487 GCF_000334495.1 Tupaia belangeri chinensis | reverse complement strand
CCTCCAGGGGGGATGGTCACACTGCAATACTGTCTGTTCCAGTCTCCTCTTGGGATTTTGGGCATGCATGCACATGTACCTGGGGGACAAGGCAGGTCCAGGAATAAAACTGCTCAATTGCTCATGTGGAATCCAGCTGTCTTAACCTCCACACTATCTTCCGGCTCTAAAACTTCACTTTTAAACAAATGGAATATTAATTTATCAGCCAAGCCAATAAATATGGCAATCTCTGGGCTCTGGGCAAGGCTGATTGATCTCTAAAATTACTTTTGATCTCTGAAATTACTTCAGAAAAACATTTTCAATTTCCATTTTCTGTGAACCTTCTCTGTAGTGTTTACTGTACTCTAAGATTCACTTAGATGGGGTCTCTGACAAGAAGAGCTCTATGTGAGGGTCTGAAATCCTCCATGGATGGTGGATAATGGAGACTGGATGTGGTCCCCAGACAAGACAATAGGAAGGTGTCAAGCATCAATACTCTAGCCAGATTTAGGACATCAATATCTTCACACCCAACACAAAGCTGCACACTCTGCTGGACAAGAACAAAAGAAATCCTTACAACTCCATAAGTCCACTTACTTGGCACATTTCCATCTTGTTACTATAATCCCTGAGTACCTGATTTCCCTGTGTATACAGTCTCCTCAGAAAGGAAAATTTTCCTGCTGATTCCCCAAGGGACCAAGTTAGACGTCAGGGGAATGCAGTTTTTATTATTCCTCATCTGGAGACTCTGCTGTCTACAGAGTTCTCATCTTATTAGCAATTCTGCAAAATCAAAAACTTCCCCAGTCTGATGTACTTGTCTTTATCAGTTGACTTTGAAGATCAACACATTGAATTGTTGTATGGATATAGCTCCTAATATCTTTAGAAAACTACTATGCCCTTTCATCAAGACAAAGACCCATGTCCATCAGCTATATAACCTTGAGTAGTTATGACAGTCATGGACTTCATGATGCTTATGACAAAGCAGCTAGGAGTTTTCAGCCTAGAACATGACTTACCAGTTGCCATTAGTCTTCCATTTTGCAACATCGGTAATGATAAGAGTTAAGCTTTGAACACTTATGTCCTGTGGGCTGAAGTTAGAATGTTATATAGAGTGGGCCAGCCATGATGGTTATTGTGATTGGATCCCACATAGAGAACTGTGCAGGTCCCATGGCTAACAGTGGTTCAAATCCTGGATCTGGTGGCTTGAAATTCACACCAGGCACCTGTGCATGTGTGTCCAAAATCCTTAGAGGAGAAGTAAGGGAAGGAATTGCAGCATGGTTGTCATCCTGAGGGGTGATTTCTCACTTTCTCCCTGTCCATTTCTCGCCATCTCTCCCTTCTCCTCCATTCTTCTCTCAGGATCTTGGGCATGCACACGTGCCCGGAGTGAGTTCAAGCTACCGGGTCTGGGACTTGAACTGTGGTCAACTGGCTTGCAAAGCATGGCAAGCTTTTGTGTATGTGTGCGTAAAATTCCAAGGAGAGAATAGAAGAGGAAGGATTAGGATGCAGAGCTGATTTCTCACTTTCCTTCTCTCTCAGTCTCTGAAGTGAGTACACAAGCCCCCTCCCCAAAAAAGAGTGTTACATGAGTTGTCTCACTTCATTTTTAAATGACTTCAATATTATTAGGAAGTCATTCTACATTTGCATAAATGATGCTAAGAAGGGTTAACTTATCTGAAGAAAGTTAGTGAACTGAATAAGGGATGAAGTTTGGTGGAAACCCCACCAATTTATTTATAAGGAAAATTTTTAAAAATGAAAAGTTAGCTGAAGATAATAATGTCTATGACAATATCTTTGACTTGACTAATGTGCACTTTATTCATGCTAGCAAAAACCATCTTACACACTATAAAGATGTACAGGGATTAAATGTAATTAAAAAATATATATAGAAATTGAAGGTTTAAATATATGATAGTAGGGAGGACAATTTTAGATATCAGAGGCTGTAGAGGAAGGTGATAATTAGTAGGGAGTGATTGGGAAGGGCTCAGGAAGAAAAAAATGATCAGACACAATGGTCAAAAATTATTGAGGATGATGTATACAGTAATATCTTGGACTTGACTGACATACACTGCATGCATGCTTTGGAAAATCATATCATACATTATAGAGAGGTACAATTACTAAATGCTAATAAGAAATCATACAATGATTTTTTAAAAGATTTATATTTTCTGCTCCAGGCAGTGATCCTCAAACAAGGTGATTATGTCTCTAGGCAGGACTTGACAATGCCTGGGGAAATTTCTGTTGTCATAACTGAGAGTTACTACTGCTACCTGAAGTAGCCAGGGATACTGGTCAACCAATTACAATGCAAAGCATAACTCACACTGCAATCATTCAGCCAGGAGATTGACACTGGGGAGGTTGAGAAACTGCTCTCAACAAGAATATCTCTAATGTCCATGTGTACATGAATCATCTGGGGAACTTGTCCAAATGCAGATAATGATTTGGGAAATCTTGGATAGGTCCAGAGATTTTTAATTATGTCCCTGGTGATGTTGATACCTCCTGTATTGATCTGTAGACTGGATTTTACAGATCAAGGCTGTAGTTCAGGTTTAGAATCAAGTGTGAGTATTTTGAGACCTTCTCCACCAATGATCATACCAGGAACCTCATATCTCACTTAAAGGGGTCAATTGTTGGAGTCTAGATCTCAGTTTCCATGTAAGTGAGTTCACACTTGCCTCAAATATTTCCCTCATAACAGGAAATGAAACTTTTAGAAATATCAATTAACATTTTAATTTTTATTATTTTTTTACATTCAATTACTGTATCATTACAATATACCAAATTAATTTTTCCTTTTTTTAACTGTATCATTACAATATACCAAATTAATTTTCCCTTTTTTTTTCCATTTTCATTTGCATGAGACAACTTGCTCTAGTCCTTCACTTTTAGTTTATGCATATATTTGTCAATGAGGTGTGTTTCTTATAAACAACTTATAGAAGGTCTCTGGTTTTTCTTTTTCCATCGAGTCAATATGTGTCTTTTAGTTGGTGAAGTCAACCATTAACATTTAATATTATTGGTGATGTGTGTGCACTTATCCCTGTGAACTTGTTACTCTTTTTTTTTTTCTGGTTGTTTTGTGTTTTATTACTTTTATTTAGCTTTCAAGGTATAATATTCCCTTAGGAATTTCCTGACAAGCTGGCCTACTTATGGTGAATTCTTTCAGCTTTTGTTTATCTGGGAATGATTTTATTTCTCCTTCTCATTTGAGGAATAACCTTGCTGGATATAGTATTTTTTTTTTTTTGAGAGGCTTTTGCTATAGGGCTCGTGAACTTGCCAGAAAGACAGAGACAGAGAGACAGAAAGCAAGAAATCACCCCCCAGGGGGGATGGCCACTCTGCAATCTCTTCTCCTCCATTCTCCTCTCAGGATCTTGGGCACGAACACACATGTGCCCAGTGTGAGTTCAAGCCACTGGGTCCGGGACTTGAACTGCGGTCAACTACATGGAAGTATAATGACATAACCATTGTGCTAACTGCTGGTCCCAGATATAGTATTCTTGACTGAAATTCTTTTTCTTTTAGAAATTTATATGTCCTCCCATTCTTTCCTTTACTGTATTATGTTAGTTGAGAAGTCTGACTTTAGCCTAGTAACCTCGTAAGTAACTCAGTTTCTCTCTTGTCATTTTTACAGTAATATCTTTAATTTATACCCTTTTTGCTATGATGTTTCTTGGAGAGGATCTTCTTATGTGAAATCTATATATTTTGTGTTCTTCGTATTTCCTGGATTTGGATTTCCTTATGCCTCACTAGACAAAAAAAAAAAAAAAAAAAAAAAAAAAAATAAAAAAAAAAAAAAAAAAAAAAAAAAAAAGAAAAAAGAAAAGAAAAAGAAAAAGAAAAACACCCTCAACCCTTGTGATTGTGTCTCTGTTCTGCACAAGGTCAGCTCATTATGACATCAGAAAGTTTTCTCAGACTGGAAATGAGTCCAGCATTGCCCTACTCTTGGGAAACTATTGGGATTGGTCTTAAAATGGACATTCACTCAGATTTCCATATATGCATCAGAATGGTTGTGAGGCCACAAGAATATGCTTTGTTGTTTCAAGAACATTGTTTCTGATGTTCTCAGGCTGATTCCAGACAGTCACATTAGACATTTTTAGTCCTGGAGCCAACGAGGTGGTATAACAATTTAAGCTCTGGACTCTCCCATGGCTGACAGCAGTTCAAATCCTGGACCTGGTGGCTTAAAATTCACACCAGGCACCTGTGCGTGTGTGCCCAAGATTCTTAGAGAAGTAAGGGAAGGAATTGCAGCATGGTTGTCACCCTGAGGGGTGATTTCTCACTTTCTCTCTATCCATTTCTCTCCATCTCTCCAGTAAGAATACAAGCTCTATAGCAATCTCTTAATTTGTTTTAAGTCCTTTAAGTTTTTGTATGTTCTACACTTGGAACTAGCAGGAGGAGAATGCTGTAATGCTGCTGTTACTTGGAGGCATATAATAATTTCTCCAGTGGTTGTAGAAACTCTTTGAAAAACTCTTCCTTCCTTCCTTCCTTATTGCAAGTCTATGGCTTACAATTCATACATACTTATTCTCAAGAGAAATAGAGGATCGCTGCTTATCTATTTCTCCCTCAGGTAAGGGAGAAATACATCTTTACTAACTCCATTATTGGCTTTAGGATAACTGTACTTTTCTACCCTTGGTTCTGGGTCTTGATAATACTTCAATTTAAATTAAGAAGACTGTATTAATTTTAGAAAACTGTTTTTCATAATGCTGTGATATTCTTTCTAGGTAACCTGGAGAAGGTAAAAGGACATATGTGATGGGCCTCCAAAAAGAGAATGAAAATTGAAATTTCTGAAAACCCTATGTATGGATTTTTATTATTTTCTACATCAATATAAGCTTATATTTTAATTCCATATTCCAATGTTTGAAGTTTCCTTGATATTTTTACAGGTATAATTTTTAACCCTGAATCTAAATTATCTATTCCCAGGAAAAATACTAAAACTCAAACTCTATGTAAATCCTCTTTTAAGAGAGAAGAATAAAAAGACCTTGGAATATAAAAGAAAGGAAGAAATTGATGACAAAGATATCTTGGATTTTAAAGCTATGAAGAGATTGATGTAGTAAATACATATATTACAGGGACCAGCAGATGGCATAATGGTTACATCACTGGACTCCCAAGTAGTTGATTACAGTTCAAGTCCCAGACATTGACAGTTTAAAAATCACACTGGGCCAATGTGCAGAAATTGATGACAAAGATATCTTGGATTTTAAAGCTATGAAGAGATTGATGTAGTAAATACATATATTACAGGGACCAGCAGATGGCATAATGGTTACATCACTGGACTCCCAAGTAGTTGATTACAGTTCAAGTCCCAGACATTGACAGTTTAAAAATCACACTGGGGCACATGTGCATGCATGTCCAAAATCCTGAGAGGAGAATGGAAGAGAAGGAATTGTGGCATGCCCATACCCCCAGGGGGATGATGATTTCTCACTTTCTATCTCTACGGTGAGCATGGACCCTATAGCAAAAAATCTCTCTAAAAAAATCCCATGTATTACATTTTAATGTTTTTTTTTTTTTGGAGAGATTTTCACTATAGGGCGCGTGCGCTCGCCAGACAGACAGAGAGAGACATTAGAGACAGAAAGCGAGAAATCACCCCCCAGGGGGGATGGTCACGCTGCAATCCCTTCTCCTCCATTCTCCTCTCGGGATCTTGGGCACGCACGCACATGCGCCCGGCATGAGTTTTAAGCCACCGGGTCCGGGACGCGAACCGCGGTCGACTACGTGGGTGTCCAGCGACATAGCCATTACGCTAACTGCTGGTTCCCTACATTTTAATGTTTTGACAAAAAACTTTACACCTTAAAAATTTTTTGTTACACAAATATGAGCCAGCACTGAAAATGTTTAAGCAGAAATAACAAGATGATACAATGAAGTAACATAGACTATGACACCAAATAATTAATTCCAGTGAGTAAACTTACAAGTGAACACTGAGATTCCACATTTCAATGGGTAGATGTATCTCATCGTGAACAAATCCCCCAGAATAACAGTGTATTACTGAATATGTTACTCTGTCATAGTTAAGGTTATCTGTGATTCTGGGACCATATTAAGTCAAGTTGCTTGATACATATGTGTCTCTATGTGCAGACTACAATCAGAATTTGTATTTGAAGCTAAAGTTCTGTTGTCCTACTCCTTGGCAAGGAATATCATAGGCACTGTGGATACTGAGCTGAAAAAGGGCTACCAACAGGACTGTAAATTCCCATGACCAGTTATAAAACACAGAAGTAAGTTAAAGTCTACATTATTAGGAAGAGCAGTTAAAGTAGTGATGTAGATGTGAAGAATGGATGCGAAAGGCAAATATTCTGTTTCAGATATATATTGACAATAAATTATATCA
>NW_006204712.1:0-1076 GCF_000334495.1 Tupaia belangeri chinensis | reverse complement strand
CATACAAATGAATTGTACGATATACATTATACTGCCTATTGGTTTAATCAAATATATTACCATAAATATAATCATCAACAAATAATTTTCCATTTTTATGTCCCTTAAATGTTTTTGCTTCTTTCCTTTTATTCTTCTTGATTTCTCCCTCTCAGCCTCCCTAATTTCTCACCCTCCTCCTCCACTATCTCTAGTATCCATAATGGCTCTGCATGCCTTCATACATGGAGTACATATATTTGCTGTATATTCACTGGTAACATATGATGGCCCTCTTAATGATCTGGCTTGCTTTAATTAGCACTGACCCTTCCATATTCATCTACTTTCTATCAAATACTAGGATATTATTGTATTTTTTATGGCTGAATTTTATTCCATAGTGTATATGTGTCACACCTTTTCAAGCTGTTCTTTTGTTTGTAGACATTTGGGTAATGACACAATAAACATAGATGTGCAAATGTTTTTTGCAGCTGAGTGAATTCCTGTCCTTTGGGTAGATATCCAGGAGTGGAGTTGCTGGACCATATGGCAGTTCTATTTGTAGGTCTTTGAGGAATCTCCATATTGATCTTTATAGTTGCTGCACTAATTTACATTCTTACCAGCAGCAAAGGAGAATTTCCTTTTCTCCACAGCCTTGCCAGTACTTATTATTTTTCTTATCATTTGCCATTCTGGGGTTAGGTGGTATCTCATTTTAGTTTTTATCTGCATCTCTCTTAAGTAATGCTGAGCATTTTTTTTCATATACTTTTTGGCAGTTGGTATGGCTAATTTAGCTGTCTGTTCAGCTCATTTTTCCACTTTTTTAAATGGTTGATCATTTTTTTGTAAAGAGAATTTATTGAACATGAAATATACCTCAGACTCATTCAGTTGAGAATACTGTACACATCATCAACAAGTAATACATCATTTCTGTGCATTTCTCTCTATTTTTTCTCCCTAATTTCATTTCATTTGAGTCCCAGACCCAGTGTTTTAAACTCACTCTGGTTGCATGTATGTGCATGTTCAAGATCCCAAGGGGAGACTGGAGAAGAGATTGCTGCATGGCCATCCCCCCCAGG
>NW_006204711.1:0-820 GCF_000334495.1 Tupaia belangeri chinensis | reverse complement strand
AAATATTACATCAAGGGACTATTTGTGTGTGCGTTATTGTCAACATGTGTTTATCTGCTTTCGATATGAATTTCTAAACCATATGAAATTTCTTTTTCTTATTTATGATATTAACAATCATTCCTTTTTTTTCCAGAAGACCATCCGATAACCTTTAGTAAGTTTTCTGATAATTTAATACTGACCAACTTGTTTAAAACCACTGCTCTCTTGATGTCCTTAATTTCCCTGAAAAAAAAATTTTTTTTTGGAGAGGTTTTCACTATAGGGCGCATGCGCTTGCCAGACAGACAGAGAGGGAGATATTTTGTTTTTAGCTTATGTATTAGTTCTAATCACTTCTGTTTTCATGACCACCATTCCCTACCATCCTTATTATTATTTTCATTTGTTCATCTCATGTCAATTCTGTCCTGTGAGTTTTGGCTTCTCAGTTTTTTAAGTGCTTCCTACAGCTTCAAAAATAAACTGAAGAGATGAAAACATATGACTGACAGACATAGCCTACATACAATTGTAGAAAATTATCAAACATAAAGTTTCTGTTAAATATTCCTTGTTGGCTTTTCTATGACTACGTACATTTGATACATCTCAAAACTTTAAGAGATTAGAGAAGACTCAACCTTGCTGAAAAGTATCCCCAAGCATTTTCCTTTCAAATAATGTGTATTATTATTATTGGTAGAAGTTTTTGCCTTATGGCACATGCGCTCACCAAAAAGAGAGAGAGACATAGACAGTGAGAGTGTACGTGAGAAATCATCTCCCAGGGGGATGTACCTACCAAAATCCTTTCTCCTCCATTTTCCTCCCGGGA
>NW_006204710.1:1198-1927 GCF_000334495.1 Tupaia belangeri chinensis | reverse complement strand
TTCAGCAATTCTTTCCTGAGAATCTACCCAAGGACAGGAATACACTGAGAAAAACACTTGCACATCCATGTTTACTGCAACATTCATTGTAATTGCTAAGACATGGAACCAATAAATGGAGTGAAAAAATGTGATATATATATTCTATGGAATACTGCTCAGCCATAAAAACAATGAGGTCCTGACATTTGAGAGAAAGTGGATGAATATGAAAAATTTACTGTTAAGAAAAGTAAGCAAGACTATGAAAGAGAGGCCTTGCATGTCTTCACTATATATATACCTAATGTCTGCACTCTATGGCAGAAACTGAAAGATTGGAAGGTATAAATGTATGGAAAGCAACCATGGAAATGACACTGTTGGGGTAAGTTAGGAAATGGGGGTAGGTGATGTGGAGAGAATCAAGAGGTTTTTGCTTTAGGAAATGTGTGCTCACCAGAGAGACAGACAGGGTAATAGGGAAAGTGAGAAATCACCTCTCAGGGGAGTATGGCCATGCCACAATCCCTTATACTCCATTCTTCACTGGGATCTTGGGCATGTATGCAAACGCACTCAGTGTGAGTTTCAAGCCACCAGGTCCAGGATTCAAACCGTAGTTGACTAAGTGGAAGTCCAAAAAAGTAAATACTACGCCATTTGCTGGCTCCTTTGCTGAGAGTCTTAATTATACAGAGATATCTTTTTTTTTGGAGAGGTTTTTGCTATAGGGCATGTGTGCTCACC
>NW_006204710.1:0-905 GCF_000334495.1 Tupaia belangeri chinensis | reverse complement strand
ATGATGTTAGGTTGTCCTTTTGCCACCTTTCCATTTTTTTCTTATACACATTAATTGCTATGAACTTCCCTCTTATGACTGATTTTGCAGTGTCCCATAAATTATGGAAACTCATGTACTCATTATAATTTATTTCCATGAATCCTTTGATTTTTTTATTAACTCTTTAGTAGTTGTGAAGTCATTCAGAAGTAGGTTATTTAGTTTCCATGCATTTGTGTATTTTCTAGGGTTTTTCTTGAAAATAATATCAAGTTTAATTTCATCATGGTGAGAGAAAATGATGGATATTGTTTCTATGCCTTTGAACCTAAAAAGGCTGGTTCTTTGCCCTATCATGTGGTCAATCTTTGAAAAAGTGCCATGTGGGGATGAGAAAAATGTATATTTTGTGATTTTTGGGTGGAAAGTTCTATAGATGTCTTTAAAATCCATCTGATTTACATTATCATTTAGATCCTGTATCTCTTTGCTTATATTTTGTCTTGATTATCTATCAAAAGGAGAGAGTGGTGTGTTGAGATCCCCCAATGATTAGTGTATTGTAGTCAATCTCTCTTTTAGATCTAGCAGTCTTCACATATTTGGCTGCTCCTGAGTTGGGTGCATAGATATTTATATGCATTACATCTTTTTGGTAAATTAGCACTTTCAGTACTCTATAATGTCCTTCTTTGCCTCTTTTTACAGTTTTTGTCATACAGTCTATTTTGTTTGAAATCAGTATTGGAACTCCAGTCTCTTTTGGTTTTCATTTACATGGAATATCTTTTTCCAACTCTTAACTTTTAGTCTATGTATGTCTTCATCTAATAGAGGTGCATTTATTGTAGGCAGGAGATAAAGATTTCTGTTTTTTAATCCATTCATCCAATTTGTGTCCCTTGATTGGAGAATTTAATCCA
>NW_006204709.1:1105-2038 GCF_000334495.1 Tupaia belangeri chinensis | reverse complement strand
GGTGTTACTTCTATGTAGAGGCTAGAATGCACCTAGTACTAATAGTGGGTTAAAAGGCCAACAGGTTTCATGGTGAGTAAGGTGTTGTAATCCCACACGGCTGACTGCAATTCCAGTCCCAGACCTGGCAGCTTGAAAATGATGCCAGCAACATGCGGCATAGCCATCCTCCTGAAAGATGACTTTTCACTTCTCCTCTTTTTGTATCTCTCTGTCTCTGTGGAAAGCACATATGTCTTATCCTAAAAATAAAAAAAAAGAAAAGAAAAAAAAGAAAAGAAAAGAAAAAAGAATGAGTGGATCAAATAGTAGCTAGAGGGTGAGAATAATGGGGGAAGAACATAGGACAAGGATGGGTAAAGATACAAAATTACAGTTAAATGGGAGAAATGTGTTTTTGTATTCCATAGCATATGAAGGTGAATGTAGTTAAAAATAATTTGTTGTATATCACAAAAATGTAAAACAATTTATAAGGTTTTCAACACAACTCACAAATATTTGATATGGTCTCTAGGCAATTAACCTGACTTGATCATTACACCTTTTTTTATTATATTGAAAAATCACATTGAAAGCCATAAACATGGATAATGTATGTGCATGATTTATTTAAAAAGAATGCACTCAGAGAATTCTGAAAATACATTGCCTGTAGGGCAGCGCTTATAATAAAAAAATAAGGCTACACTACATTACATGAACTTTGTGACTTAATAGAGATTAGTATGTTGGTGGAAAACACAGGGAATACTCTGGGAGACATGAGGGTAGGCAAAGAATTCTTAAATAAGACCCCCAAAGGACAGGCGATAATCCCCCAAATAGGCAAGTGGGTTAATATCAGAGTAAAAAGTTTCTACAAAGCAAGAGAGTAATTAGAATAAATCTACAGCCCTTGAAATGGGAGAATATTTTTGTAAACTATGCCTC
>NW_006204709.1:0-536 GCF_000334495.1 Tupaia belangeri chinensis | reverse complement strand
ACAAGACCCTAGCCTTTGATAGAAAGTAGATGAATATGGAAGAGTTACTGCTGAGTGAAGCAAGCCAGGTTATAAAATAGACATTGTGTGACTCCAATTAATATATACCCACTGTCTGCACTGTATGGTAGAAATGGAAAGATTTGAATATATAGAAGCATAAAAAATGGTTAGGTTCTGGATAGAGTGTGGGAAGAGGGTGTGAGAAGGAAAAGAGAGTGATGGAAGGAATTGAGAAAAAAAGAGAAGTAAGTCATTTATGGGACAATTCATGACAATGTATATAGTATCTTCAACTGGACTGGTGTGAATTGTATTCATGTTGGGTAAATTCACCTTACAAACTGTAACGATGTATAGTGATGGAATGTAAAGAAAGAAAGTTTTTAAAATTAATTATTTATTTATTTAATTCAATAAATTATTGTTATTTTTCAACTTGACCAGAGAGAGATAGAGGGCGAGGGAAAGGGAAAGTGAAATAGAAAGTCTCTAAGTCCAGGATTCAAATTGCGACCGGCCATGTGTGAGTTCAG
>NW_006204708.1:558709-561090 GCF_000334495.1 Tupaia belangeri chinensis | reverse complement strand
AATACCCCATAGTGGGGGTCTTAGAAACAAATTTTCTTTCTAACCCTCCCCTGCCCTCTTGTCCCCCTCTGTCCTTATTCCCCCTGCCCTCTGATCCACCCACACAGGCTAAGAATAGAAGCTAGAATCCTTCTTTCCCAGGGTGGGTGAAAGGAATTGAACATTACTCCCCAAAGTCAGCCCTAAGTCTGGCCTTTCCCATGTCTCTGTGTAGGAGTTGGCCATGAAGGGATTCTCCCTAGTCTGAGTCCAGAGATCAAAACACTGTTCCAGGAAGGGTTCTGCCCCACCCCAGGAGGCAGATGTGCTTAGAGAGGCCAAGGAGAGTCTGAGCAGTCAGGCCTTTCCCACTCAATCTGCTGGCACTAACTTGCCCTCTTTGGTCAGATACTACTGTTAGTCAGGGCTGCCCACGGTCCTCCCACCTAAATGTGAAGACAGAAGACTTTCCCCGTGGCTGTGGGTCTTCATTCTGAAGGCTCCTGTGAGCTGTGATGAGCTGGTTCTCTCATGCTTGTCTCTTGGTAACCTGTCTCTGTCACAGAGTGTTGGCCTGACCCTTGTCATGGGGAGAATGGGGGCACCCTCTTGCAACTTCATAGCTGCTTTTGCAGACACCCATATTCTCTTTTTTTACTAAAAGATTTTTTTTTATTTTATTGTTTCATATTTTTTTTTTTTTTTTACTTTCAGTCACTTTTTACATCCAATCATGGTATCATTGCAGCATACCAAATAAAATTTCTCACCCTGAACACACTGTACCTTGGTTCAGTCAAAGATGTTACTGTACACATTATCATCGACAGGTAATTTTCCATTTTCGTGCCTCTTAAATGTTTTTCTTTCTTTTTCCCCTGGACTCGCTCCCTCTCACCACCCCCCTCATTTTCTACCCTCCTCCCACACTGTCTCTAGTATCCACAGTTTCAAACTCATCTTTCACGAGTTCAGGTGCTCTTTTATGAGGTACTATCTTGATGGAATTTGAACCCTGATCCTCCAGTAACAAATCATCTTGGAGATGAAATAATCCTCTAATAAATTCTACTTTTACTAATTTGAAAGCTGTGATCACTTCAATAGGTCTATTAGCTGTAAATTCAGTGCCATCTGTGGGAGATAATTATTCCTTAGGCAGACAACTAATAGAAGCAGACCAAGCACTGTCCTCAAAACCTCAAGGAAATTCATTGTTTTCATGTTTTCTGAAACCACTTGAACAGCCATTGACATATGATTAATGTTAAAAACGTAAAGACTTCATTAGACTACAAATGGTGTTTCACAGCCTCCTGTTGAAAATAGTTTAACTCTGTAACACATTATATGTATGTGCTTAAAATAATGTTAGAATCTCTATATTTTGGATATTTCACTTCTGCCTAATTATTCTAAATTGACGTGAGTTTCCTGACACTGCAAATCTATATATCACACCAATAAAACATTTTTATTTCTTCTAACATTCCACATACTTGAAGAGTCATGTGATTAAACATAAGCAAGTTTAACCAAGTTCAGACTAGCCTCAGAAAGTCTAACTCACCCCAAGTCATAAAGACTTACTAATTAAAGGATAATATGAAAAGAACATAAAGTAATTTGTGGACCTCTAAGACTGTCTAATTCTTTCCCCCATACCCAATGATGTCCCCCAAATAGAACCTAGTTCCTGTTGAATACTGAGGCCTGGTTGATTTGGTCTACCATAGTGGGGCCTAAGGGCTGGTTTTACATGTGTGCAGTAGAAGAAAGCTTGAAAGGTGGTGGACCCAATTCACTGTGTCCCTTAGGCACACATTTTTAACTTGCCCAACTCGAATCTCTGCCAGACCTGTACTGAATCTAAGAGACAGTCCACTTCTGCTAGACTGATTTGGCTGCAGGATGGATTGGACATTCTATATTTTAAAAAATAAAGTCAAGGGGCCAGTAGGTGACATGGTAGGTAGTTAAGTCATTGGACTTGCACATGGTGTACGGGAGTTCGAGTTTTAGATCTGGTGGCTTGAAAACTCATACTGGGGATAACAGCAGTTGGCATAATGGCTATGTGGCTGGACTCCCATGTAGTTGACTGCAGTTCGAATTCCGGACCCAGTGGCTTAAACTCACTCCGGGCGCATGTGCGTGCATGCCCAAGATCCCGAGAGGAGAATGGAGGAGAAGAGATTATAGCATGGCAATCCCCTTGGGGGATGATTTCTCTCTTTTTGTCTATCTTTCTCTTTCTGGCAAGTGCATGCGTCCTATAGCAAAAACCTCTCAAAAAAAGAATTAAAAAAAAAAAAAAACACTGGGTGCATGTGTGTGTGTCCAAAATTCTGAAAGGAGAATGGAGGAGAAGGGATTGCAGTGTGACCATCCTCCCTGGGGGG
>NW_006204708.1:546019-555074 GCF_000334495.1 Tupaia belangeri chinensis | reverse complement strand
TGTGTGTGTGTCCAAAATTCTGAAAGGAGAATGAATGAGAAAGAATTGTGGTGTGCCCATCCCCCCAGAGTGTGATTTCTCACTTTCCATTTCTATGTCTCTCTTTGTCTCTCCCCAGTGAGCATATGCACTCTGTGACAAAAACATAAAACCTAAATAAGTAAATAAATAAAGTCAACCTGATTCATCCATACGTATAAAGCTTTTCACTGAATACCATTCTCACATCATAGAAACAGCCAAACATCTTCTGCAAAAGCATAAGAAAATAGCATTGCTTTCTTATGTATTTAGTTCAAGTTTTGTTCTTGACTCTTTTGGTCTGATCCTGAGCACATGGTACATTTATGACCATGTAGATATTCTCATTACATGTCTACTGTTCCGAAAGAGTTTAGAGTGGAATTGTCCACTTCTTCTGGCGTAGTTTTTTGTCTTATTTTAATTGTACCCAGGAATTTTTTTATGAAACCATGTCATGTTGTCAGAAATGGCCTCCATATTGAACTTTCCCTTGTCAAAATAATTTTATCATTCATAAATATTTCAGTGAAAACCAAAGACTGCTTATAAATGATTGATTTTCTAGAGTTCACTGACCTTTCCTGTGAAGGCTTTTATTAAAATTAGAGTATCCCATCCTAAATCTGATCATTAATTGTTAATAATATGCTGACTGAAACCTAGGTTTCTCTAAAACATGGGAAGTTAAATCAGTAGTGATAATGAAGTACATTGAAATGAAGAAGGACCAGCACAGTTCAAGTAAGCTCCTAAAGCTAAGCACTACGCTGAAGCAGATTTTGGTTTCCAAATTAAACCAGATTAACTGGGTACCTAGAAGCATTCACTATTACCTGAAGGGATCCAGAAGCAATAGGTGAAGAGCCCTTTGAAAAGATGGATAGTAACATGGTTAGGCTGTTTATGTCATTTATTTACTCTTATCACTCATTTTCTTTGTTGAAATTCAACACTGTTGCTTTTGATGGGCATATAAAAATAAATATGACTTGAAAACTGAAACTTCAGATATTATATAGAATCAGTCAGAAGCATGGAGATACATTTGATTTTAAGAAGTAGCCCAGCGAACCAGCAGTTAGCGTAATGGCTATGTCGCTAGACTCCCACTTAGTCGACTGCGGTTCACATCCTGGACCCAGTGGCTTAAAACTCACGCTGGGCATGTGTGCGTGCATGCTCAAGATCCATGGAGGAGAAGGGATTGCGGCGTGACCATCCCCCCTGGGGGGTGATTTCTCACTTTCCGTCTCTATGTCTCTCTCTGTCTGTCTGGCAAGCGCACACGCCCTATAGCGAAAACCTCTCCAAAAAAAAAAAAAACAGAAGTAGCCTAGTTCCTTGTTTTTGCCACTGTAAGACAAATACATTAAAAATCTTTTAATACTGTTCAAATTTTGTACAAAGAGCACATATTCAATGTAAAAGAAAGTTAAAATTTAAAAGAAAGCAAAAGCAAAGAAAAAAAAAAACAGCCAACTAAACAAACAAAAAAGCAGAACAGAATTTCACTAGTCATAGATACTATTCTAAAGAACATATTTCTTTTCAGCATCTACCATACTTAATTTTTACAGTCTATTCAAGATAACAAGTATTTGTAGAATATTGCCATGTGCTTAGACCAAAGTGGTATAGAATAGTAAGACAGATGCTCTGTTTTGCAGAAACTTACAGCATATTTAGGAAGACAAGTCATCCATCACCTTGTAGAAACCAAAATGGTTCATAAGCTCTCAACAGGCAGCAGAGACAGTACTGTCAAGGAGAGAGTTCAGCAATGAATCAGCTTGGCCATGGTAATGAAGAGAGTTTCTATGGAAGGTGTAGGCTCCAGCTGGCTTCAAAGGGTTCAGGTTTAGGGTTTGTCCAGTGGCCCCCCAAGGTCAATGCAGCAATGTACAAAATGCATACATAACGCATCACAGGGCTCTCGAACCTTCTGTGTTTAAGGGTTTAAGAAATTAACTGCCTTGAGACCAGCAGATGGCATAATGGTTACATTGCTGGGCTCCTACATGTTGACCGAGGTTTGAGTCCCGGTACTGGTTGCTAGAAACTCATGCCAGGCAAATGCATGTAAATACCCAAGATCTCAAGAGGAGAATGGAGGAGAAGGGATTATGATTATGGCATGACCATCCCCCCCCCGGGGGGTGATATCTTTACTTTCTAGCTCTCTGTCTCTCCAGTAAGCACAAACACCCTATAGCAATAATCTCTCTAAAAAGAATTAAAAAGGAATTAACTGCCTTTAAAGCACCTGTTCTTGGAGCCCTCTCAAGTATGCAGTCCCTCACCATTTCCAGGAAAGCCGGCTGATTGTCAATGACAGGCAATGAGACCCTCTGTCTAAGCATATAATCTGGTCACTCAAATTTGCCCTGAACCCACCACGGATAAACCAGAAATACTGGGGAGTTGATTCACCAGCTGAAGCATTTTTTCAACAAATAACCAATGGGAGATGGTAGAAACACAGTTAGTCCTGTTCCCTCCACTGTCGTATCTCTGGGATACAACCAACAACTGTTTCCTAAAACTCCAAAGCTGACTGAGGTTAGTTTATAACCATGGTAACAGTCTTAGTAGCATTCGCTTTACTGAGTTTCTCCCTTTCTTCCTTTACTTCTGTCTATGATTTTTCCTTTTCTTTTTCATTCTTTCTTTCTTTTTTTTTTTTTAAGGTTTTTGCCCTAGGGTACATGCACTCACTAGAGAGAGAAAGAGAGAGAGAGGGAAAGTGAGAAATCACCCTCAGAGGAGGGGATGGCAATGCCATAATCCCTTTTCCTTCATTCTCTTCCTGGGATCTTGGGGATGGACACACACGTGCCTATCATGATTTTCAAGTCACCAGGTTCAGGGCTTGAACCACAGTTGTCCATATAGGAGTCCAGTAACATAACCACTACATCTTCTATTGGTCCCTGATTTTTTTTTCTTTTCTTTATTTTTTTTTCCTTTATTTATAATTTTTTTTTTTTTTGAATTGCCTCCCTGATGAGCATCTTGCACTTGAATCCCTCAGTGAGGATCAGCTTCAGGGAACACATGCACACACATGCCCCCCGCAAAAGGCAGTTTTATCTGGAGGATCGACTTTGAGGAACACACACACACACCACAAAAGGCAGTTTTATCAACTTCCTACCATTTCCATGTATTTGCCTTCTAAAGCTTATTGCAGAAAATTCTAAAGATGTAGTACAGGATCATTCAGTATCATCTGTCACTGCATGAGCTTTCCGGGACCAAGATGGGTTAGCTGTCATCTAACATGATCACCTCCTGGCTGCTGGCTCTGCCTACATCCCCTGGTCCACATGGGAGGTGTTCCTATGCTTAAATGTTTTCCCACTGCTCTCTGCGTGTGGGTGTGCTCTGGCTGAAAGCATGCCTGAGTCACATGGGATAGGTCTAAGTGTCCCAGTAGCAAACAGCAAGCAATTAGGGACAAGGGCTGAGGAACAGACATTGGTGAACAACTCAGAGGTGATCATCTCAGAGGGTCTTCAGCAAGATTTCTGCCTGATTTTTCACTCACTGATGAACATCCTCTTTCTTTCCTCCATCTCACTTCCTTACTCCCCACTGTGCTGCCTGAAGCCTTTAACCTAATAAACTACTTGCACTCAAACTCTTGGTCAGGTTGTACTTAGGAGAAACTCAAACTCAGAAACTTCTCATGATAGAAAAACAAAACACAAACAAAAAAACCGGGACCTAGAGAGTGGCAGTCACTTAGAATGGGTCGATACAGCCTTGTTGGATGGTGAAGACCGACCTAAACGCACTATGTGCCACTTTCTGTCAATGAAATATTTTTCAAAATACTTGAATTTAGGGACCAGTAGATGGCATAATGGTTATGTCGCTGGACTCCCACGTAGTCGCCCATGGTTTGAGTCCCATGCCTGGAAGCTTGAAACTCATGCTGAGTGCAAGTGCGTGCATGTATGCCCAAGATCCTGAGAGAAGAATGGAATAGAAGGGTTTGTGGTGCGGCCATTGACCCCAGGGGGTGATTTCTTACTTTTTGTCTCTCTGGGAAGCACCCGTGCCCTATAGCAAAAATCTCCAAAAAGAAGAAGAAAAGAAAAAGAAAAAACTTGAATTTAAGTAACTATTTTTAAATTATCCGCCATGTAAAAGAACTATGATTTACTTAACCCGTCCTTAACATTGAGCATTTGGGATGATTCACCTATCAAGGTAATCACGGAAACTTATTGAGGGAGAAACTTCATTGGAGAGGCTCCAGTTTCCCCCTGAACAGAAAATACTCGTCAGTTACATTTATAACTGTCTGAGTCCACCCTCCTCTGCATGTATTTGTAAATAGCAGATGGGCTTTTTTTGAATGATAGCCCAGTAAAATAATGGCAACCCATTAAGGTCATTAAGGGAAGACTGGGTGGAATTTATGATCAGTGGGTTGCCATTTATGCAACCAGCTAGGATTCATAAACTACAAGATAATCTGACATTGATTTGATTTCTGATCTGAGTGAATGCACAGGAACCTCTATGTCTATAGGCTTGCCGTGTTTTCCAAGCTCTTTTCCAATACTGTCCATTTTGGTCCCATCGATTATCATTTTCATTGCATTATTTAGGGATAAAATTAATTGCTATCTGCAAGGTTTGCTGAGTGCATGAACCTGTTTACTGCATGCCAGATGGTTCCACAGTTACTTGGGAAGGAGGTAAATAGCCACAACGCAGTGTCTTCTGTACACAACTGTGCCACCAGTTATATGCAATGGATATCTGAGGCAAGCAAATTTAGAGAAAAGAAAATCTCGAGTAGTCGTAGATTATTATTGTTTTGTTGAAAAACAAGTAGGCCTGTAATGGTCTTATTTTTTAGCACCAAATCTGCACATGACAAGAAGGATAATTTCTTAGCTGCCCTTAAAATGAGTCATTCCCTTTGTGTTGCTGTTAAGAGCATAGAGAATGAGGAATCGATGGGATAACGCCAGGAAGTCTTCAAAGTGGGAAGCATCTGGGAAAGGGCAAATGGACCTCTGGAGATATTTGCTCTCCCTGACTCTTTTTGATGGAGGGCACTCAGAGGGTGCAGCTTCTTCTGAATCCTCCTCCCCTGGGAGCAGTAGCTGCTGAAGGTGCTGTTCCACGTGCAGAGTGAGGTGCCGGCACTTTCCAAAGGGTGCACTGATGGTGGGGCACTCACCTGCCAGTGCTGTCAGAATGACAGGCACTCCTGGATGTCTGCCAGTTGTGTACCAGGGGCTGATGCGTCTGTCCCACAGCTGTCACCACAATGGTGTGCATCTGCTGCTCAGGGTGGACTCACTGTAGTAGAGTCTTTAGGAGAAGCTGGCTATTGATTTTTCATTTTTCAAGAAAGAAGAGGTGGAAAGAAGATGTCCTTTTTGCAAGTGGCTGCATAGGAGACTGGATATGAGACTGTCAATGAATCAGCCCCGAGCTCTATTAAAATCAGCAAATACCATCTTGAGAGTGTTAGGCTTCTTCTTTCGATTAAAGCCTTGGAAGCTCAAGCATAAATGCAAGTATCTGAGCTTGCTGCCTGGGAGGGAGAACACATTAAGCTCTTATAAACCATTAAAACGTGCATGCAAATTAGATTATTACAATCACTTTAGCATTGTAGCAAGATGTTTGGGGAATCGAGAGGAAGGGATGCAGAACGGGTCAGGAGATACAGCAAGCTCTGGGTAGTTGTGGAAGGAGGTAGGCACTGCCTACCTGGGGGAGGCCATACTTAGCTAGGTAGAAGTGGAGTGGGAAGGAAGAGTCCCCAAGGCACACTTCACTTCCTTTCTAAGACTGCCCTTGCAGGACTGTATCTTTCTGCATCACCTACAGGGCTCTGTTTGCATCTTGAAAATTATAGATGTGTCTATGAATATTGATGAATGATGATGAAGCAGCTATAAAATGTTACAAGGTCTCTAGAGATATTCAGAGAGCCATTTCTTGATCAGATGAGGAAATAGATGCCCATTAACATTACCACACCTGAATTACCCTGTAGACAAAACATTAGCATTTAAGTTATATTTTTGCATTTATAATTTGAATAATTCTTTCAACCTAGAAAATAAAAGAAAACTCATCACCTTTGAGCTACTAATTAAAGAAATACTGATGTGTGTAGCTTTTATCACCTTGACTTTAACATTTCTGCTGAACTTGGGTCTAGAAATCCACCTACATTCAAAGGATCGATTCAGACCACGAGTCCCATAAACACGAGCCCAACTGTGAAAGTAAAAGACTGAATGTTGAATGGGGCTTGTCAGTTGTAACATTTAAAGCCTGGTGGAATTCACACAGAATAAAATGCTTCTATTCTATTCTTCTCCCCTCTCCTTCCCTATTTCGCTCCCTCCTTTTTCTTACTTTTCTTCCTTCCTTCCAAGAACAAGTTGTAGCTTTTCATGACACACCAAAGCTTTCCTTTCAAGCAAATGATTCTGTGTCCCCTCTTTCTCATGCATACACTTCCCTTCTGAAGGACCATGAAAGGCAAAGAACTTGAATGGTGATTCGAAATGGCTACTTAGAAGAGTTGACTGTCGTCTTGATTTTAGTCACAGATAAAAGGACTGGATTTATCTTGAAATTGTTTGGATACCATCTTTTTAAAACATCTAATTTTAGGGAAAAAATTAATTCGCTGAGAAAAATCAATCTGATGGCTCATAGATTTGACCAGAAAAAATAAACATTGACTCTTAGAGCATGAGGTAACATTTTCAAAGTCTGACAAATGAGAGTGGAATGAAGGAAACGGTGTACAATACTTTGTGGTTTTTATTGCTTTTCAGGATTCCCGAAAATGAGCAAGTTCTGTCTGTCATGGCTAATGGTTACAGAGGAGACAGTCAACCAGTGTAAGCCAGAAACGGTATCCCCAGGCGCCCTTTTCATTCCATCCAGTCACTGACCATTCAGAACTTAGAGTTTTTCCAATCAATCACTTCTCAAAAGAAGTGGCAGAGTTTTCGGTGTTATGTGACCTTGCTATTTTAAGTGTGGGTCAGAATATAGTGGAGTAGGAAAATAATCCCAGAAATGCCAAATCCATTGGTTTCATAACATCTGAGAGCTACATTTCACTTTTTAACTCACTGCATGGTTGTTGTTCCAGGATTTGGAGACAAAGATTCTTAATTGGTCTTCAGTATTATTCTTATTGCAACTAAATAAATGTCAAAGGTATGTTAGTTGGTAATGTGGAGGGTCATTAACTTTGACAATTATGTCATGTCCTCACGACAATGTCCACCTTGATTAGGGGAATATACATCCATGCAGCCATGCAATTCCTCAGAGGAGAGGGATGACCTTGAGACTCAATTTTGAAAAGCATTTTAGTCCATAACTGGTCAAAATCCAAGAAATAAATTTACTTATGAAGATTCTTATCTTGGCATTATAAGAGTTTTAAGAAATTATTCACTGTTTTAATAGCTTTCACAGCACTAGCACAATTATTTCAATTTCTACACCAAAGGTATAAAATTCAGAATATGGTTTCCAAAGGTTTTCCAGTATTCATAAGGAAGCAAGGTGTCGTGATGTGGAGAAGTTTAAATCAGATAATGGGGTTGGCAATGAACAACGGCTTCATCTATTATATGTATATGTTGTTCTTTCTGGAAAGCTTAGAAGAGACAAAGGAATTTAAGAACTATACTGCTTAAAAAAATTCTAACACAGTAAGTTTAGTCTTATGCCATTGTTACTTTCCTTGAAGTCTGAGACTCTGTCACGATGTTTAATACCTCAAGTCTTAGGTGTATTTACTAACGATGTAAATTGGTAAAGAACCAGAAAGAAAAGTAGGAACACTTACTGAATATGCTGCCTGGCACTTATTGAACAGTGAATGTTTACAGCAATATCTTAGAATTGGTATTATCATCAGTGCCTGGAAGGTAAGGAAAATTAAGGCACAAAATTGTAGCTTATAGGTCTTTGAAAAGTTCATGGAAAATAAATATTATTAAAAAAAAGATATGTCAATCTACTTTTTGCCCCCAAATAAGCTCATACTTTAATTCAGTTAATTTAATGTAATCTAATTCAGTTTTCCATTGTCTGAAGTCCCCTGGTATGTGGCAGAGCTAACATGTGAGGCTGAGGTGTCATCCTACTGCACTGTAATGAGTGCACATCCAGTCACACCGCCAACCATGGAGAGGGCCAGGCCCCTGTCTGCATTGCTACTGTGATCATTTGTGGAGTGAAGAGTGAGCACACGCCCCACTGCAAACAGACATGGGAGGAACAGACCTGTGGGGAGACATTCCTTCCCAACCTACGTGACTCAGAAAGTTACAGCACATCAGGCTAGAAGTGTCTAAGATAAGAAATTGATGATTGAGTAATCTAGGGGAAGAGAAGATAAGAGCAATCTTTTAAGACAATACATTGCTTGGGACCAGCAGTTGGCATAATGGCTATGTCACTGGACTCCCATGTAGTCAACCGTGGTTCGAATCCTGGACCCAGTGGCTTAAACTCACACTGGGCTCATGTGTGTGTGTGCCCAAAATCCTGAGAGGAGAATGGAGGAGAAGGGATTGCAGTGTGGCCATCGCCCCTGGGGGGTGATTTCTCACTTTCTGTCTCTCTGTCTCTCTCTGTCTTTCTGGCAAGTGTACATGTCTTATAGCAAAAACCTCTCAAAAAAAGAAAAAAAAGACAATGCTTTGTTATTGGATTGGTTGAGGTATAGGGTAGGGCTTAAAGTTCTGCCAATATGGTACTTTTCTTATTTTAGTCCTTTGTTTCTATAAGGCTTTGGGGCCAGAAAGAAATTTAAAAAATAATCTCTGCATTATAATAGATCTGTTCTAAAGGAAGCAGGGCTCCAGAACAGAGTTGAGGGACCGATATTTCCATTGGAGACAGAGAGTAGACACTGAGGATAAACATGGAAGTAAGGGGATTTCAAAAACAAACTGACTTCACACTTGACCCTTGTTAAAGGGCTACCAGGTTATTTTAGAGAATGAAACAAATGTGT
>NW_006204708.1:537770-545846 GCF_000334495.1 Tupaia belangeri chinensis | reverse complement strand
TGAGACACGGGGCGGCGGGCGGGTGAAGCAAGCCCCTTGTTGCTGCCTTTGTCTGGAGCACTCATGGGCATCTTGTCAACAATGTGAGCATAACAAATCGCATCTGCTTCTTTTGCTGCTTTCCAAAGGTGAGAGAAGACCCCCAACCTGAGGTCCCTCTTTGCTTTCTTGCTCAGCCTGCAGACAGTTTCTATCTCATTGTTGGTTCAAGTCATTTGTGGGAGGTCCTGGGAACTGCAAAATATGCTGGTCAGAGAAATTGGGTCTCTTGGTTGGGAGTAATGAAAAACAAGCAAAGGAATAGATGAAATACAAATTTAGATTCCTTTAGATAGGCAAAGTGATCTGTTTTGAAATTTCTGACTTTGAAACCTTTCCTTTTAAATACATGCACTCTGTCTGCATGTGTGTGTGTATGTTTTAATTGAATGTTACATCAAGAAATTAATTACTGTGTTGCCTATTGTTCCTGAGATCATGTCTGTGTATTATTTATTTTTAATTTAAAAAAATAATTATTTATTTTAGTTATTACTATTATTATTATTTAAATTTTCTATAGGGCATGTGCACTCACCAGAAAGACAAAGTAAAAAGAGAGGGAAAAGTGAGAAAGCAAGCTGCCAGGTCCAGGACTCGAAGCAAGGTCAGCCATGTGGGAGTCCATCACCTTAACCACCAGACCGTGTGCTTGACCCCTCCAAGCTGTTTTGACAGACCAGTTTTCTCAAAATCACAGTTAGCTTGTGGCCCCTAAACACTCCCACAGACAGAAAGGGAAGGAGAGTTGGTGAGGGAGAAGGCAGGAGGTAGGAACATTTTAATCTGTCAATCAGAAGATTTTAAAGTTGAGAGTTCAATACAAGAAATGAAAAAAAAGTTGTGGCAAAAGACACAGTAAAAGACAGAAATAGATATCACAAAATGAGAAAGACTGCATATGCAGGTTCTGAACAGTTTTGACTATTCCTGGACACCTGAGACAGAGACTTGCTCATGAGGAATGGTGGGTCATCGAGGCAGCAACTCCAATGTGTGTATGTATGTGGGCGGGGGAGGTGTTTGGGAGTGGAAATGAAAGGTCTTAAATGCACATTTCTGGATGCCTGTGCTTGGAGGTATGTGCTTTGTACATACTTCTCAGGCACTGATAGGTCATTTTCTTCCTCGACCCCTTGAGAAATAATGAGCAGCAGGCTTCAAATCTAGCAAGCTTCAGAATCACAGGGAGGGCTTGCTAAGACTGTAGACCTGTATTCCCAGAGTTTCTGGTGCAAGAGGTTTCTGCTGGCGTCTGAGACTTTCTATTTCTCCGAAACTCATGGAGAATGTGATTCTGTAAGGCTGAGACCCCCTGATTGAATCCAACTGGATCATTGCACTCTGTATTCTCCGCACATTCCATAGATGAGGAAACTGAAGTCCTATCACGTACGTCCGGTGTTCTGATTCCACGTCCAGACAACCCGATGAGATCAAACGCTGCTTAGAAAGGAGGCCTTTCTCAGGATAGGCCCTAGAAGGCATATCGATTACTCACCGCTAACCAGAACTTGGGTTAAATGTACTATAGTCCTGACACACTGCCATTCCAGGTTTCCATAAATAGATCTTTCATGCTGATATTTCTCACTACAAAGAATTTTTTAGGCATGCTAAGAAACTTGTTAGCCAGTTTTTCTTCCATTTTAATCATTCAAAATAAAGCTTTATTTTGTTTTTCACTTAAAAAAAAGTATTTTTGCATGCTGATAATACAGTAACAGATTGGCCCCATAGCCTAGGGGGTATGAGAGCCATACTCACATGGCCAACCATGGTTTAAATCCCTTCCCTTGTGACTTGAAATACATGCTGGGTATATGTGCACACTTATGAAAGATTCTGGTGGAAAGGAGGAACGGAGGAAAGGGGATTGCAGAGTGGATGCTTCCTTCTGCCTCCCTGTCTCTGTTTCTCTCTGGCAAGCACACATATTCTATTGGAAATTTAAAAAAAAATAGAAAATACAGTTGCAGTGTAAGCAAGAGGAAAATAATCTTTATCTTTACCACCCAAAAATAATCATGTTCAATATTTTAAAGATTTGTTTTTTGTGGTCAAGTGTTTATTTTATAGGGTTGAATAAGATTATTTTTTGTTTCTTAAGACTTTTTAAAATCAAGTTTATCAATTCACATACACATGTGAATATATAATTTACATTCTATAAAATTCATCAGTTTCAGGCATGTAATAAAATGGCTTTCACATTTTCACAGAATTTTGGAAGCAGGTCACAGTCCAATAAAAAACTGTCATTAGCTCTGAGCAGGATTAGACCCTGAGCAGTCATGATTCCTTGCCGGTACTAACTGCTAGTATTTCCCCAGTCCTGGGAAACAGGGACTTTCTGCCTGTGGGTTTGCTTAACTTGGACTGTTCAGGTAAGCAGAATCATACAGTCTGTTCTCTTTCGTGACTAGCTTCTTTCATTTACCATAATTTCAAAAATAAACCTATGTTTTGGCCTATGTCAGGGCTTCATTATTTTTTATTGTTGAATAATATTCCCTTTTATATATATATACCATATTTTATCTATCCATGGACCATATGCAGGTTCTGAACAGTTTTGACTATTCCTGGACACCTGAGACAGAGACTTGCTCATGAGGAATGGTGGGTCATCGAGGCAGCAACTCCAATGTGTGTATGTATGTGGGCGGGGGAGGTGTTTGGGAGTGGAAATGAAAGGTCTTAAATGCACATTTCTGGATGCCTGTGCTTGGAGGTATGTGCTTTGTACATACTTCTCAGGCACTGATAGGTCATTTTCTTCCTCGACCCCTTGAGAAATAATGAGCAGCAGGCTTCAAATCTAGCAAGCTTCAGAATCACAGGGAGGGCTTGCTAAGACTGTAGACCTGTATTCCCAGAGTTTCTGGTGCAAGAGGTTTCTGCTGGCGTCTGAGACTTTCTATTTCTCCGAAACTCATGGAGAATGTGATTCTGTAAGGCTGAGACCCCCTGATTGAATCCAACTGGATCATTGCACTCTGTATTCTCTGCACATTCCATAGATGAGGAAACTGAAGTCCTATCACGTACGTCCGGTGTTCTGATTCCACGTCCAGACAACCCGATGAGATCAAACGCTGCTTAGAAAGGAGGCCTTTCTCAGGATAGGCCCTAGAAGGCATATCGATTACTCACCGCTAACCAGAACTTGGGTTAAATGTACTATAGTCCTGACACACTGCCATTCCAGGTTTCCATAAATAGATCTTTCATGCTGATATTTCTCACTACAAAGAATTTTTTAGGCATGCTAAGAAACTTGTTAGCCAGTTTTTCTTCCATTTTAATCATTCAAAATAAAGGTTTATTTTGTTTTTCACTTAAAAAAAAAAGTATTTTTGCATGCTGATAATACAGTAACAGATTGGCCCCATAGCCTAGGGGGTATGAGAGCCATACTCACATGGCCAACCATGGTTTAAATCCCTTCCCTTGTGACTTGAAATACATGCTGGGTATATGTGCACACTTATGAAAGATTCAGGTGGAAAGGAGGAATGGAGGAAAGGGGATTGCAGAGTGGATGCTTCCTTCTGCCTCCCTGTCTCTGTTTCTCTCTGGCAAGCACACACATTCTATTGGAAATTAAAAAAAAATAGAAAATACAGTTGCAGTGTAAGCAAGAGGAAAATAATCTTTATCTTTACCACCCAAAAATAATCATGTTCAATATTTTAAAGATTTGTTTTTTGTGGTCAAGTGTTTATTTTATAGGGTTGAATAAGATTATTTTTTGTTTCTTAAGACTTTTTAAAATCAAGTTTATCAATTCACATACACATGTGAATATATAATTTACATTCTATAAAATTCATCAGTTTCAGGCATGTAATAAAATGGCTTTCACATTTTCACAGAATTTTGGAAGCAGGTCACAGTCCAATAAAAAACTGTCATTAGCTCTGAGCAGGATTAGACCCTGAGCAGTCATGATTCCTTGCCGGTACTAACTGCTAGTATTTCCCCAGTCCTGGGAAACAGGGACTTTCTGCCTGTGGGTTTGCTTAACTTGGACTGTTCAGGTAAGCAGAATCATACAGTCTGTTCT
This sequence comes from Tupaia belangeri chinensis, assembly GCF_000334495.1. Taxonomy (NCBI): domain Eukaryota; kingdom Metazoa; phylum Chordata; class Mammalia; order Scandentia; family Tupaiidae; genus Tupaia; species Tupaia belangeri. The sequence continues at coordinate 541,738 of NW_006204708.1, read as the reverse complement.
CTTTCGTGACTAGCTTCTTTCATTTACCATAATTTCAAAAATAAACCTATGTTTTGGCCTATGTCAGGGCTTCATTATTTTTTATTGTTGAATAATATTCCCTTTTATATATATACCATATTTTATCTATCCATGGACCAGGGGATGGACATGTTGGTAGGTTTTAGTTATTGACTACTATGAATAATTCTACTTTAAATACCTTTGCATAGGTTTTTGTGTGGACGTGTCTCCATCCCAGATCTAAACGTAGGGGTGGAACCCTGTGCTATGTAGATACTCTCTATTTAATGTTTTGTGGAGCCCCCAAACTATATTCCAAGGCAGTTGCACCATTTTGCATTCCTACTAGCAATGTGTAAGGGTTTTAATCTCCCCACAAGGAGGATTAGGGAGGTCTCCATCTCACAAATTTAAAAGCATCATAAAGACAGAAACAGGAAAAGGCAGATGTGAGCTTTACCATGATGAGGACATTGACAAGTGTGACTCCAGAACATCAGGCAAAGCAGCTTTCCAGTATGTTCCCCTCATTCTGCCCAAATCAGGATCTCGGAAATCCGACTTCACTGAAGGGCTCATTCTATAAAGCAAGGCCTCCCACAGATCCAGGGTAGAGAAAGAAGCAAAGCCAGCAGGCATGGGTGCTTGCAGGCCCGCATGAGAAATGTAGACTCATAGCGGACCTCAGTGGGGATGAATGATGAGAGAGAAAGGAGAGGACTGGCCACTCTAGTGCAGTGTGAGCTACCGTGCACCTCAAGTACCTGGAGGCATTGCTTCAGGCATTTATTTTATAAATCTTTACTTTTAAATTACTTAAAATATACATGAAAGTTGCAAGAAAAATTCCCGTATACTCTCCACTCAGCTCACCCTGTTCATAGTACAGTTATCAACATCAGTAAGCTAGCATTGATATAGCGTATTACTCAGCTCAAGCCAACAATTTTGCTATAACAAAATTCTATGGACTGGGAGGCTTAAACTACAGAACTTTATTTTTCACAGACTTTGGAAGCTCGAAGTCAAACCTTCAGGTACAAACAGATTTGGTTCCCAATGAGGGCTCCTTTCTGGCTGGCAGATGGTGACCAGTGAGCCTCGGTCTACTCCCTCACTTTTACAGCTAGCCTATCAGAATAGGGTCCCAGCCTTATGACCTCATTTAACCTTATCGCCTGCTAAAAGCCCTGCCTTCAGATAGACTCACATTAGGGATTAGGGTTTCAACACATGATTTGGGGGGATGTCATATGCCCACAGCATTCTGTCCAGCCTCCCCAAATCCACGTGCTTCTTCAATACACAGTGTATTCACTCCATCCCAGCAGTCTCGACATCTTAACTCATTGCAGCACCAACTCTGATGTCTAAAGTCGAAAACTCATCTAAGTAAGATATAAGTAAGACTAGAAAGAAAATTCCTCTCTAGTTGTGAACCTGTGAAGTCAGAAAAGCTATGTGCTTCCAAACTAGAGTAACCGGGCAGGTAGGAGAGATATCCTGGTCTAAAGGGAGAAATAAGAAAGAGGAAATTGTGACAGAGTCTAAGGACATCTAAAAGCTAGTGAAGTAAACTCCAGTAGAACTCAAGGCTCAAGAATCATCCTCATCAGTCCTGCCCTCCAGGTCCACTGGGTGGCAGCCTCCCCACCAGGGATCCAGGTCAGGGTCATTCTAACTACGATGGAATCAGATTTGGTAATCTGTATTTTCCTAAGGAATAATCTACCTAGATTTTCAAATTTATTTGCATAGATATCTGCAAAGCAGTACTTATTTTTAAATTTCTGTGGTGTGCCTCCATTTCATTTATTTTGCATAATGTGATATCTTCCATGCCTTTTTACCTTCCAGGTTGGCTAGTGGCTTATCTATGTTTTTATCTTTTTTTTTTAAGAATTTGATTTTTTTATTATATCTGTGATTTTATTATTTTCTACCTCTTTGATTCCTGCCTTTATTACTTCCCTCATTTACAGTATATATGTGTGTGTGTGTGTATATAAATATATATTATATACATATATACTGAAAACTTGTCAATCTCTGGTCTAGGTACACACACACATACACACACACACACACACACACATATTAGTTCCTTTATTGGGTAATTGAATTTGTTTCTTTTCATCTTTCACCTTTTGTGATTAAAATATTTAGTAATATGGGACCAGCAGTTGGCATAATGGCTGGGCTCCCCTGTAGTTGACAGCAGTTCAAGTCCCAGACCTAGTGGCTTAAATTCACATGCCAGGCGCTTGTGTGTCTGTGCCCAAGATCCCGAGAGGAGAATGGAGGAGAAGGGATTGTGGCATGGCTATCCCCCGGGGATGATGTCTCACTTTTTGTCTCTTTGTCTCTCTCTTTCTGGAGAGCACATGCGTCCTATAACAAAAACCTCTCAAAGAAAAAAAGTAAAGAGTAAAAATGTTTTGCAATGTAAGTGTACTGTGATTACTGCTTTAAATATTTCATTGATTCTGGTATATAGTGTTTTATTTCCCTTTTTTAAAAATTCTTTATTTTCACTTGTATTATCGAATTGAAGATTACTGACTAGAAGAAGTTTTAAAGGAAATATCTTGTTGTAGAAGCTATTTTGTTTTGTTTTTAAGGCTCTTTTGGTTAATAACTTCTAATTCTGTTGTATTTTGACTAGAAAGCATTGTTTGAATACTTTTACTGTATAAAACTGAATTTTTGTCGCCAAATAAGTGATTAAGTCTTTTTTTTTTTTTTGGAGGTTTTTTTCTGCTATAGGGTCCATGCGCTCGCCAGACAGAGAGACATAGAGACAGAAAGCGAGAAATCACCCCCCAGGGGGGATGGCCATGCCACAATCCCTTCTCCTCCATTCTCCTCTCGGGATCTTGGGCATGCATGCACACACGCCCGGCATGAGTTTTAAGCCACCGGGTCTGGGACGTGAACCGCAGTCGACTACGTGGGAGTCCAACGACATAGCCATTACACTAACTGCTGGTTTCCAATAAGCGATTAAGTCTTAAGAGCGCTCTATTGATCCTTCAGAAGTGCATCCTGTTATCTGGATGTAGACTGACATATACCGTAAGTCCTACCTTGTCCAGTATGTTTAGGCCACTTATTTTATTCACTTGATTTGAGCTGTATTGAATGGGATATTCAAGTCTCCCGTTTCTAATACATTTCAAAACGTATGTTTTGCATGTACTATTATTTCTTGCTTCATAAAGATGGTTGCTACATTAATTGCACAATCATTCATAAATTTGACGTCTTCTTTGTGAATTGTCACTTTAGTATTAAGATGTATCCTTATTTGTCATTTGTTTTGACTTGAATTCTACTTTGTCTGATATTAGGATCACCATCCTCATTTCTTTCTTTGCTTGATAAAGCGTTGTCTGTCATTTAATTTTTAGCTTAATTGCTTATAGTTTTAGTTCTTGTATCAAAGTATGATTTGAGTTTCTTTTGTGAACAAATTGGAAATTTTTAAAATTAATATGTGGATTAAGTCTATTTGCTTTCATTGATATGACTAATATGCTTGGTCTTACCATTTTGTAATTATATGTAATTTACTTCAATATTTTTCTTTCTCTCTACAATAATCATGCCCCATTTTTTTTTAAAAAGTATTTAGAAATCTTTGCATTTTTATTCTGGTTTTATCCTTACTTTCATGCACTTAGTCCATAGCTTTAGTATTTGACGTTTCATTATCTGGTTTATCAGTTTTGATTGCTATCTCTAACAGCACCACCTATTGCCTGAACAACTGATCATTTTATTTCTCTTTTTCCATTTATTATTTCTAGTTCGTCACAGTATATAGTATTAAAAATTGGTCTGCTGCCCTTGTTTCTACCTTTGGTTTAGTACCAGTTCATATCAGTACTTCTCAACTGGAAACAGTTTTGCCTCCTACTGGACATGTGGACAATTTGGGGAGACACTTGTGGCTATGGGGAAAG
>NW_006204708.1:503615-537692 GCF_000334495.1 Tupaia belangeri chinensis | reverse complement strand
GGAAAGAGTATTGCTGCTCAAATGCAGGTAATGAAGGCTAGAGGTGCTGCTGAACATCTCACGTACAGGACAGCTCCCAAAACAAAGTTATCCTGCCGACAATGCTCGAGGTTCAAAGCGGAAAAACCCTGACAGAACTTCTATCAATGTATTTTGAAGTGTTCACCCTCAGACCTCTTACTAAAATTGTTTGTCGTCATCTCCTAGTTGGGTAAAACTATTGTTGATTCTTCAGAAAGGGTACATGCATGCACACTTTCCTATGTTCTTATATGCTATAAAGTGTCTCATGTTCTCAAATGCTCAAGTGTGTTTGATTCCATGTAAAATGTTGCTTATAACCTTCTTCTGTGTCATGGTTGTTCTCAGGGGGCAGCATAGGCATTTCCATTTATTGGTGTGCATTGAAACTCATGGTCTTTTTATGATCTCTCTGTGTGATCTGTTCATTTTGTGTTTGCTTAATTCTTTTGTGGTATCGAGTGGTTTATGAGAGTCTTAGTTTAGTGGGAGAGATTCTTCAGTGGATTTCTGTTTGGAGGTAGAGGAGGGGTTGTGAAGTACATGTCAGGGGAGGGTTAACTATTGGATTACAGAATTCTACATTTTTTTCTCTTTGCTTCTTTTTCCTACTATCAAAGAGTGATTCATCCTTCTCTTTTTTCCCCTCTCTTTCAGAATCCATGTTTGAAGACTGAACCTTCTGACTGCATATACTTTGAAGTCCTTCCCTTGGTAGCCCATGCTCTGATCTACCTGGATACTTTTTTAGTAATTTTAGGCTTAACGTCGACTTCGTCTCTCTAGTGGTATATTTAGATCGAACCAAGGCTCCTTCTCTGTCTTCCCTGAAGTTTTTCTTTGCCTGCTAAAAATCCTGCTGGAGAGTAAGGGTGGGGCAGGAAACAGAGAGATAGTGAACTGGGTTTTGGCCATTTTCTTTTATTTATGTTTATTTTGAAGTTTGGGCATCTGTCTTTAAATTTCACTGACGGGAATGGTTTCTGTAGCCTTCTCTTTCCTGGTTTTACTATTCTGTATTATTTTCTGGGGGAAATACTGGGACATGGCAAGTTAGGAAACAGTCATTGTCTTGAGATACCTGCACGTCTCAGAGGGTTTGACAAACACAGGTTAAAATTCTCACTATTAAATAGTCCTAGAGTTCGGACTCAATAGGTCTTCAGTAAGGCCTAAGGAGCCTGGGTTTCAAACAAGTTCCTAGATGCTATTTCATACTGATCTGGGAACTACATGTTGGAAATCAGTTTTCTGATACAAAGTCAGTTACTTGGGAAAATTACACTAAAGAATCATCTTTCATAACACACCTGACCACAGCTAGGCCATACAAGGGCTGATTGCCTCTGTCTAACATGGTTTCAGGAAAACACATGACCAATCAAATCATCATAGAGATGTAAGCTACATGATCATGGCAGGACACCGAGGCTGCAGGAGCAACTAGAGGTGGTGTCACAGCTCAGAATGCGAGGGAGCAGGTGTGCGGAGGTGAGAAGCAGAGACCGAGACACCCATGTATTTCAAAATAATGATAACTGTTATTGTGTTTATCTGTGATTATGCTGCTAAAGAGAAATACCAGAGATGGGTGGTCTATAGGAATAGAGGTTTATTCGGCTGACTCCAAGAGCTGGGAAGTCCAAGAATGTGGACTTGTGTCTGGCCAGTCTGTTTCTAAGTCACAACATGGCCAAGAGAAGCAGAAAGGTTGGATGGGGTGGGGGTCGGGGAGCACAGATGAGGAGGTCAGGGGGAAGGAAATGGGCTTTTCATTTCCTCCTTCTTTCCCTCCCATACACCTACATTGAAGGCTGGCTTTCCTCTTAAAGGTCTCACCACCTCCCAGTGCTATTGCATGAGGATCCAAATTACAAAACATAAACCTCTGGGGAGCACACCATTATTCAAACCATAATGCCTCTGAGAAAACTAGGATTACATGACCGAAAAAAAGAGGTAGAGACGTAAGGTTGAGTGGTCAAGATCACCTTGTGATCTGAATAAAAGAGCTTTAGGGCCAGCAGCTGGCATGGCAGTTAAAGTACTAGATCCCACGTGATTAACTGCACCGTTCAAGTCCTGGATCTGACTGCTTGAAAGTCATATTAGGTAGGGACCTGCAAGTGGCATGGTGGTTAATGATGCTGGACTCCCACCTGGTCGACCAAGTTTCGAGTCCTAGACCTGGCAACTTGCTTTCTCACTTTCTCTTTCTTCCTCTTTCTCATTCTACCCCTCTCTGGGCAAATTCAAAATAAATAAATAAGTAAATAAATAAATGAAGTTAACTAAAATAATTCTTTAAAAAAAAATAAAGAAAGAAAATCATGCCAGGCACATGTGCTTGCCTGCCCCAAATCCTTACAATCTAAGAAAGAATGAGGAGACATGAATACAGGCACTGGGGATGTAGGGAGAGTCTGGTGGCCACCCCAAATTGTTTCTACATTATATTTATAAGCTCAGTACATAGGTACATGTATGAATGTTCATATGGACACGTATACCTTTTCCTATACATATAATTCAAAAAGATCACTTCTTATCATAATACAATACTTTACCCAATAGTGTAAACATAATTATCTTTTCTACTTGGAAAAATGATGAAAATAAGGTTCACCTGCTACATTCACTTTAAATTTAATGAAATCCTACGTACCATATGTATGTCTCATAATTTCAACTGTCATAGTAAAACACACCTCTAATACCCACAACTCACAAGGTATCAAACAGTAGAATCATCACATGACAAACTCATTTGTAGAAAAGGGGCAAATGGAAAGCCCTATCTCGTACCATATTCTGTGCCTTTGCTTTGCTGCTATAACAGAATACCTGAGGCAGGATAATTTATAAAACAGAAATGCATTTACTCACGGTTCTGGAGGCTAAGAAGTCCACATCTGGGCACTGGCAGATTTGGTCATCTTGTGAGGGCTTTATCCTCCAGAGAGAAGAAACTTCATGTCCTTGTACGGCAGGAGGGTCCTACTACAGAAAGCACATTATATAAAGACCTAATGCCATTCACAGGGAAGGCGCCTCATGACCTAAGAGCCTCTTTAAGTACTCACTCCTGAATACCGTCCGATTGGCAGCACCTGAATTTTGGAGGAAATCTAAATAATTTGAAATAAAGCAAAAAAGGAGATTAGAATAATTCATGGAACATTTAGAGTACCCTGAGGAACAAACATAGTTTGAAAGCCATATTGTATTTCACTTAATAAGTTTCTGTGAAGCAGAGACTATACTGTTTTAGTTTTTATGTAGTATAAAAAAATGTTTTCCTGCAATTTCCTTAAGTGGAAAGTATTTTCAGAGCTATTAACTTAGTTAAAAATTGCCCTGGTTGGGTAAGTGACTCCACAATCCATTAATAGTTGTGTATCTAATAGATGCCCAGGAAATACTGATCATAGGTTTTCCTTTAAGATACTGTTGGAAATTTGCCAGGATGGAATTTGCCATTTTTAATATTCTACCTCTGTAATCCCGTTCAATGTTAATTTATAAGGGAGTACATTTGAATCCTGTGTGAACTAACCTACCATTCGTATTTATATAGAAAACTGGAACAGTGGGTGGAGGGTATGTGTAAGGAGATATTCCAACAACTATTGATGGAATGAAGAGTAAAACATCAATAGCCTCTTAATCTTGAAAGATTTGGACATGCTTGGGGAAAAATATTAGAAAATTAAATATCTGGAATATTTTTATTTAGTGATTTTTTTTCCTCCAAAAGGAGATGGTTGTAAAACTTAAGTAATAAAATACAACAAAATAAACATGATCTCGGACTGGCTTAAGTATGAGGACACTGGGTTAGAGTCCAGACTAACTCTGTGACCTTAGTGAAACCCTTAATTGTCATAAGCAACCCCTTTTCATTGGTAAAATAAGATTGTTTTGATAAACTGTGGGATTCAGCAGGAATAACTTGAATCTTATTTAAGATATTGATTTCGGGACCTCTTGGACACCAAGCAAATAGGAAACACTGGAGTTGAAGCCAGATGAAGTGTTTGGTTTTTTGTTTGTTTGTTTGTTTTTCCCAGGTAATTCCTATGGAACGGACTAGGTCAGGAATCGTTGCTCTAGATGAAACCTTGGTCTCCAAAGCCCTTTCATTAGTTCTTTTCTAGCATTCTCACTAGTGTCCTCCAAACTTCGAGATCAATAGAACCATGTTGGAAGAGGCCCACTAAAATCCAGGTGCTGGGCTCCCTCCCCAGAGTTTTTGATTCGGGAGGCCAGTATGAAACCCCACAGCTTTCATACCTGAAAGTTCCATGTGATGCTGATTCTACCTCTCTGGAGTTCACACAGTAAGACCTTCTGTTTTGGCCCTTAGCTAACTCAGGCCCATTTCAGGAGTGAGGAGCAGACCTACACACATTCTGCTTATGCCCATAAATATTTGCAACTTGCAAACAACTTTGGAATCATCTCCTAAACTCTTCACTTTATAGCTGAAATAATTTGGGGCTCAGATAATTGGAATAATTGACAAGGTTATGGTTAAAGACTGTAACTTTTAGAATCACAGTCCCCTGGTCATCAATTCTATTTTCTTTCCAGAACTTAAAGACAAGGGAAAGAATGAATTTCTACTTCCTAAAGAATTCACGGACAAAAACTTCATTCATCCATGATTATTACTAAATAGTGAGTTGAAGAGAATGCCTCGTAATGAGTACCTATGAGGTGTCAGACATAATGCTTCCGATACTGCATGGGAGTAGACACAAAGACTTCAGGAGTTCTCAGTGTCTTTCAAAGAATTAATTTTATTTTCACACCACTACGAGTTGAGTAACATTAGTGTCCCAGCCTAAGCACAGAGGGACAGAAGTGGAAGAGGTAAAATAATGAGCCCTACACACAGATTCAAACTCAGGCACTCACGTGCATTGTCCTGCTGCCTCCCTCTCATCCAGTCCTCACAACAGTTTCACATGGTCATTATTCCTCATTTTCTAGACACGGTCAGAGAGTGTATGATTTGCTTCTTATAATTTTTTGCTATTAAAGTGATGAAAGTAGTGATCAAAGCTGGGGTTGACTAACTGCAAAGTTCTATCTTTTCCCACATGGCTGACTCTTTAGGCTACACATAACTATTGGCTTCTTAGATAAGTCATGATGCATTTTTGCATAGAAAAGCAGAAAAAAGTACATCGTGAATTTTCTGACAACCCACTACATTAAGGTTAGAGCCAGGTGAGGAATGCCACGACTTGGAATCAGGCAAATTAGACTTCTCTATTTGTCTTTGAGCATCAGAGAAACTACTTCACCTTTCCATTTTCCTGTCATAATTGTGCTAGAAGGCAGATTACACCAGCGCATTGTGGATAAATTCTTCCCTCCTCAGTTCATTAGCTTTTCCTATTTTAACTTGTCGCAGATGTGGCTCCTCTCCTCCACTGGACCATGCGTCTGACCCAGGGGGAGGCTATGTCACATCGACTTGATTCCTTCCCTTTACTTTACATGTTTTTCTTCTTTCCTAACTAAAACTGGGACTCCATTATTTGCTGACAGTGTTTATCAAGTGGTTACTACATTCCTGGCACTGTGCTATACGTTACTGAGAGAAAATACTAAGGCCTTGCCCATATTGTCTTCATACGTTTATTTTCTGTTTGGGAAACAAACAAACAAAAACAAAACTAAACATTACAATAGAATATTATGATGTAAATATTACAACAAATAGAGAGTGAAGTAACTTGTTAAAAATGTCAGGTACATAGTATTAAAAAAAAAATAGCACAGAGGATTTTGAGGATTGAGACATGATATAGTTGGAGTTCTCTGAAAAGTCTTCATGGAGGTATCTGAAATTGGTGAAATAGATAAAATAGATGACATGAGTAATGCTCATCTTTGAAAGAGAAGGGGTATGAAGACAGAGTAGAGAAGAGAGGTGTCTTACCCGTGAAGGAACAGCACACCCAGTGGTGAACTGAGGCAAGTGCTTCCGTATCACTAGGTCCAGGCAACAAGTTCAACTTATTGGAGACAAGTACACAAGGAAAAAGACCATCCAAATAGGCTGCACAGCCCCATATCTTATTTCCCTTCTGTGGAGAGGTATGTTTGATGTTTATACAATAATGACTTAGGAAGGATCAAGTCAGGAGGAAAGCAGTCTGAACTTCGGCAGTCACTGTTGGGGGGAAATTCCTTATCTGTCCTCTGCATGTCTCTACGTCTTACAAAGTGACATATTGACTGCCATTTACTCAAACTAGTTTTAAACAATGTTTATTTTTCTTTTTACAATAAGACAAATATTGAACTAATTTATTGTAAGAACTGTCAATAACATACACAAATAAAGAATATAATTGAGAATTTTGTACACTGTATGTCTGATGGGAGGTCAATGCTTCTTTCTAAAACCTGATTTGGTAAAAGTAATTGATTTTTCATTTTTTTCTCTTTCTTTTGGATTAACTTTGAAGATGCTACTAAACAAATGGCTTAAAAGACTTAGTGTCTCCCTCTAGAGCAAAACGCAGATTTCATTAGGGTTCCCTCCAGAGTAGAGTATAAATATGCTTATTTCCATGATGAAAGATTCGTTCCCAAAGCTCTGTGTGTCTTTCCTGGAATGCAGCACACTTCACATGACAATATCCTCCATCCTCTTCACAGCGCAACATGGTAGTCAAGGCTACTACCACTGTTAAGAGAACAAGAACAAATGCTGTTATTCTGACTTGTTCTATTGTTGTAAGTAGCAAACTGTTCTTTGTCTTGAGTTTTCTGCCAACATCCATGAAAATGCACCAAAGTGACTTGTTAGCTTATAAATAAAACAAAATTCCAAATTTTTCACAGTTACAGAGATGTGCATCTATACAGTCATGAAAGAAGAGAAACACACAGCCACTATGGTAGGAATCCAGGCAAATTGTTAGAATACGATCTAATTCCTTGGGAAAAAGAGAGCAGGGCATGTGACATTTGGAAAGAAGGAAAGAGCAGCAGGACCATCTCCTGGCTCAGCCCTTCCTGCAGCGTATCATGCAAACCTTGAATCTGAAGGTGACAGTACAAGGTCTCAGAGGTGTTGGCAGTGGGACTTGGTTACTATCAGGGAGTGTAGCCCCTTTGGGGAGATTTCTCTGAGAGAGGGAAAAACCTCATTGAAGCCTATCATAAAGGCAATAAATTACACAGAATGCAACCTGATAATGATGAAGGTGACGGGCTGGAGAATGGAAAAATGTCCTAAAGAAATTTAGATATATTTTTACAATCAGTCCCATTTTCCTAGTAAAGCATCTTATTCCTTATATTGCAAGTGGGCACAAATGCATGAGGTTTCACCATGGCAATGGTGAAGCAAATGATGGACTTCTTAAAAACAAGGTTCTGGGGATCAGCAGATAGCATAATGGTCGCTTTCCTAAACTCCCAAATAGTTAACCACCATTCAACGCCCAGATCCAGCAGCTTAAAACTCCCTCCTGATGTGTGTGCATGCATGCCCAAGATACAAAGAGGAGAATGGAGAAGAAAGAATTGTGGTGTGGCCATCCCTCCTGGGGAGTGATTTCTCGGTTTCTGTCTTTCTTTCTCTGTCTCTCCAATGAGTGCACATGCTCTATAACAACAAAAAATATATTTATCTCAAATAAATAAATAAATAAATGGTACTACTGGAACATAAGACATATGTATCTAGTCAAAAGTCCAGAATAAACCCTTACATTTCTGGTCAATTGATTGCCAATATGAATACCAACATAAATCAAAGAAGAAAAAGATAGTCTTGTCAACAAGAGCTAGGATGGCTGATATCCACCTGAAAAAGAATGGAGTTAGACACTTTTCTTACATATAAACAAAAATGAACTAAAATTGAATTATAGAATGATATGTACAAGTTAATCTATGTAAACTTGAGTTTGGCAAAGATTCCCTAAATATGATATCAAAATCTAAAGCATAAAAGAAAAGATAAATGAAGCCTCAGTGAAATTGAAATACATTGGACATTAAAGGACACCATTAAGAAAGGAAAAACAAACAAACAAACCACAGAAATGGATAAAATATCTGCAAATTATATATATATTATAAGAAAATTACATTTAGAATATGTAAAAAGTATCTATAACTCAATAACAAAAGAATAAATAATGCAATTAAAAATTGGGCAAGGGATATGAATGAACATATTTCTGAAGAAGATACATATAAGCACATAAATAGATATATGAAATGATGCTCAGTTATCATTATTTGGAAAGTGCAAATGAAAGTCAAAATGAGATATTCTTCACACCCTATAGGGTAGTTATAATAAAAATGAAAGATAATAATAAGGGTTAGTAAAGATATGGAAAAATTAGAACCTTCAGGTATTATTGATGGGAGTATAAAATGATACAGATAATTTAGGAAACAGTTTGAGTGTTCCTTAAAAAGTTAAACATTAAATTATAAATTGACCTAGCAACTTCGCTCCTAGATATATATCTGTCTTGGTCTGTTCATGCTGCTATTACAAAATACAACAGACTGAACAGGGTATAGGAATAGAAATACATTTCTTACAGTTCTGGGGGCTAGGAAGTCCGAGGTCAAGGTGCCAGCTTTTGGTGTCTGGTAAGGCTATTCTCTCTGTTTTCAAGATGGTGTCTTCAGATGGCGGAAGAGCTGAGTGAAAAAAAGGGTTAAATGCTGTGTGAAACTTCTCCTTTCAAAAGCTTTACTCCCATTAAAAAGGGGTCCCCTCATGATTTAATTACCTCTTAAAAACCTCACCTCTTGGGACCAGCAGATTGCATAGTGGTTAAACCACTGGACTCCTATGTGACTGACTGTAGTTTGCATCCCAGTCCCAGAGGCTTGAAGCTAACACCAGGCAGATGTGTGTGCATGCTCAAAAACTTGAGAGGAGAATGAGAAGGGATTGTGGTATGGCCATCCTCCTTGGGGAGTGATTTCTTATTTTCTGTCTCTCCACTGAGTGCATGTGACTTATAACAAAAATATTTCTCTCTTAAAAAAAAGAAAAAGAAAAACAAAACAAAAGGCCTCACCTCTTTTGTTTCATATACTTTTAATGCTGAGATCCTTGTAAATTTACATGCAGTTGTAAGAAATTAGAGAGAGCCTGTATATTGTTCACAATATTTCTCTCAAAGAAAACATTTTGTATAGCTCTAGTACAATATTAAAATCAGAAAACTGGTATCAATAGGATCAATGGATCTTATTCAAGTTTCACAAGTTCCTGTGCAATGTATAATTTAGTTCTGTGATTCAAGTGATCACTACAGAAGTCAACACACAGAACAACAGTTGGCTCCATTGTGAAGGTTTCTCGTGCTTCCCTTTTATACCTACAGACATCGCCCTCTCCTTGTCTACTACCCATCCCTGACCTGTGAATAATACCACAATAGATACTAATATGCAAGCACTTTTGCAACTAAACATTCTTCTGTCCTTTGGGTAGATACCAAGGAGTGGGATTGCTAGGTCATATGGTAGTTCTATTTGTAGATCTTTGAGGAATCTCCGTATTGTTCTTCACAGTGGCTGGACCGAGTTAAATTCGCACCAGCAAGGTACGGGGATTTACATTCGCACCAGCAGTGTAGGAGAGTTCCCCTTTCACCACATACCTACAAGCACTTACCTTTCTTTAAATTACTATTTTTTTTAATCTTAGTCATTCTGACTGGGGTTAGGTGGTATTTCATTGTAGTTTTGACCTGCATTTCCCTTATAATGAGGGAGGTTAAACATTTTTTCATATGCCTTTTGGCTATTTGTATGTCTTCCTTAGAGATGTTTTTTTCAACTCATTCTCCCATCTTTTAACTCAGTTGATCATCTTTTTTTGGGAAAGCTGTTTGAGTTCCCTGTGTATTCTGGTTATCAGTCCCTTCTCTGAAGCATAGTTTACAAAAATATTTTCCCATTCTAAGGGCTGGTGATTCACACTAATTACTGTGTCTTTTGCCATGGAGAAACTTCTTAATCTGATGTAATCTCACTTGTCTATTTTCGGGATTATTGACTGTGCTTTGGGGAAACCTCACCTCTTAATACACAATAACAATTTAGTTTCAACATATACTTTTTTTTTTTTTTTTTTTTGGCGGAAGGTACATTTAGACCACAACCCTACTCAAGGGAACTGAAACCATATGCTCACATAGTTATACAGATAGTCCCCAATTACGGATGATTTAACTTAGAATTTTTCAATTTTATTGATGCAAAAGTGATACATATTCAATAGAAACCATGATTCGAGTACCCATATAAGCATTCTATTTTTATGCTAATTATTTAAAAATTTACACTTAGTCACTGTACATCTATAGAGCATACAAAATGGATAGGAGTGGGTTGGTAAGGGGCGATAGGAGAGAGGGAATCAGGAAAAAAAAATAATGTTACAAAAATGAAAAGTTAACTATTGTTGATAATGTGCATGGTGATATCTATAGCCATCCTATTTTTAAGTACCAGGTTAAGTAAATTCATGAGCTATTCCAAACTTTGGTATAAACTTGGCTTCCTGTTAGGTGATTTTGCCCAACTATACTCTAATATTTAGTGTTCTGAGCACGTTTAAGGTGAGCACGTTTAAGGTGGGCTCAGCCAAGCTACGAGTTAAGTGTATTAAATATCTTTTTCATTTACGATGTTTTATTTTAGATGTTTTTGCTAAAGGGTATGTGTGTTCACCAGAGAGACAGAGAGAAACACAGCTACAGAAAGTGAGAAATCACCCCCTAGGGGAGATGGCCATTCCTCAGTCCCTTGTCCTCCATTCTCTTCTTGGATCTTGGGCATGCATGCACACCCGCCCGGGGTGAGTTTCAAGTCACTGGGTCTGAGACTTGAACTGCAGTCAGCCATGTGGAAGTTCAGCACCTTAACCACTACACCACCTGCTGACCCCTACTTAAGATATTTCTCATTGATGAAAGGTTTCTTGGCACGAAGGCCCAACATAAGTTAAGGAGCATCTGTACCTGAATGTTCATAGCAGCCTTATTCATAATCACTACAAAGTGAAACAACTGAAATGTTCATCATCTGATGAATGAATAAACAAAATATGGTCTTTATACAATGGAACATTTGGCCATAAAAAGAAATGAAGTACTGAAATGTGATATAACAGATGAATCTTGCCAGGCGATAAAGGGAGTGAGGCATTGCGAGTCGCTGAGAAGGATATGGATTCACATCGGGGTGAAGGAACATTCTGGAATTAGTGGTGATGGAGGCACACACTGTAGACGCACTAAAACCACTGACTCATACTTTCTAGAATGGCGAATTTTATGTTGTGTGAATTATATTCCCATAATAAAAAATTGTAAAAAATTCAAGAATAACAATGGAGTAATTATGAGTGAAAGAAACCAGACTCAAAATGCTACATGTGTATTGTGTAATGTCATTTATATGAACTGTCCAGAGCAGGCAAATCCGCAGAGACAGGAAGTAGATGACTGGTTACCAGGGGTTAGGCATGGGGAGCTTGTGAGGGTGGTAAATAATGCCTACGACAATAGTTTTGCAGTGAAAATGTTTAAAACAGATTCTGCTGATGGTTGCACAGTTTTGAATATGCGAAAAACCACCGAATTTTACACTTTAAAAAGTAAATTTGGGGCCAGCAGATGGCATGGTGGCTAAGGCAGCTGGATCCTACGTGGCCGACTCTGCCCCTCGAGACCCTGACTGGCAGCTTATCACATGGGTGCATGTGCTTGTGTGCCCAAAGTCCTGAAAAGAGAATGGAGAAGGGACAGTGGCATGGCCATCCTCCCAAGGGAGTGGTTTCTCACTTTCTCCCTCTCTCTCTCTGTCTCTCCTCAGTGAGTGCATCTGCCTTATAGTAAACAAACAAAGTAAATTTTATGGCATGCTAATTATAGCTCAATAAAATGACTAGAAGGGACTAGCTGATGACATAGTGGTTATGTCACTGGACTCACACATGGTTGACAGTGGTTTGAGTCCCAGAGCTTGAAAAAGTCACTGGGTGCTTGTGCATGCATGTCCAAGATTCCAGAAGGAGAATGGATGAGAAGGGATTGCAGCCTGACCATTCCCTCTGGGGGGTGATTTCTCATTTTCCCTGTCACTGTCTCTGTCTCTCTCTCTCTGGTGAGTGCACGTACCCTATGGCAACACTTTTTCTAAAACAGGACAACAATGATGCCTATGTATGGAATACAGCTATGCAGTACCCATGAGGAAATTGTTTAATAACCCTGTGTATCTCCTTACGTATTAAAACTGGAAAAGGCAGGGGCCAGCAGGTGGGGCGGTGGTTAAAGTGCTGAACTCCTACATGGCTGACTGTGGTTTGAGTACTGACTGGGTGGCTTGCTTTTCACTTTCCTGCTTTCTTTCTCTCTGTCTCTCTGGTAGTAGTGCCCTGTGCCAAATTAAATAATAATAATAATAATAATATAAATAAAATAAAATAATTCTTTTTAAAGATCAATGATAAAGGTGCCACAAGGCAGGTGCGGCCCCAGTCCACCAAATTGTGGGAACCTTGTGCTCCAGCCAGAAGGTGTGCAGCCATGTCTGCTGAGTCCAAGGACTCCCAGACCTGAAGCAGATGGGCTTTGGATGGACAGCCTGGAATTTTATCTGGCTGAGCTGCAAACAGCTCATGCATTCTTCAAAGTAGAAAGCACATGCGCCTTTATTGGACCCACTTGACCCCACCCTACTTCTCTATTCTAACCTCAGCTTCTTTAAGGACAGGATCTAGAGTAGGGATGAGGTTTCTGCCCTCTAAGAGCATGAAAGGTCAGCAAATTAGCTGGCATGCTGGGGAATTCCTGGAAGGGAAGAAGTTACACTTCTACGGATCTGTGGGATGCGTGCATCTGAGTCATCTTACCTGGTGCTGCGGAGGCAGGGGACATCTGCATTCAGCACACAGGATTTTGAGCAAAGTCAGTGGGAAGGAGAAGACAGCACAGCCCTGTGGGTGGGTCCCTGCGTGTCACTGTTCCTATGCTTGAATGTCCAGAAGGAATTAGTGTGTTGCCTGCTTCACTTTCTGTCCTCCAATCCTGGAGGAGAGTACTCCAGCGGGAAGTGTCGCAGGTGGAGAGGCACCTGTACTTGCACTGCTGTGTCCACCGCTGTGAGGCTTACTTTGAATTGCAAGTCTCTGAGACTCAGGGTTTTGCCAATCGGAGCCTCTGGCAAAGGGAGCCAGTCTCTGTGTGATGGTCCCCTGGGGGTATCTGACTGGTTGCCTCCTTTGGAAAAGCAGCTATGAGCTTACTATCAGGCCCTTAGCTCCTACAGATGTTGATACCCTATACTGCTAAGTCTATTCGTGCAGATAGATTCATGCTCATGGACTCGCAAAGCAAGAGGGGCCCAAGACTCTTTTCCCGTGGAAAGGATGAATGAAGAACATGCAGCTCTGGGCCCTGTAATATCTCAGCTTCACATGGAAGAGTGGCAGCGATTCTGGGTGAAAGGAACTTTGTTCCTACTCTCTGGCTGCAGCAAGGCTCTGGCTAAGTGGGACCCTCAATTCTCAGTTCTCCAAATGCTTGGGCCTGTTTGATGATTGGAGGGGCTGGAACCTGATACTGGCACGGCCATTGCTCAGAGGGTAGAATATGGGCTGCTTTCACAGCTCTGCCCACTGCCTCCCTACATGAATTTTGGTACATTTTTGCCGACATTTGAGCTGTTTGCAATAGTCTAGTTATTTGGTCTGGTACGGGGGAAACAGACTGACAAGTTGAAGATACACTTTGGGGCAGACTGGCAATATCTTTTGGAGCAGGTTTCAAGCCCTACCTGGGCCTGCTGATTGGGCTTTCTGTGTCACTCATGCCAATGCCTGTGGTCGGGGCCTGTTCTCACTGCACCTGGAGCTCACACCGCCATGTCACTGCATTGCTGCCTGGTGCACCATTGTCCTGAACGTAGCAAGACCTGACTGCCATAGACTAGGCTCGAACAACTTTATGTTGCTGATGTCAGTCCAATCCGCTCACTGTCCACACCATATGACTTGGAAGTGAGTCATGCCATGTTTTCATATGTCCAGATGACTTTTAGCCTGAAACCGTGGTGCAGTGATGCACATTTTATTGCAACAACCACTCAGGAATGGCTGATGGGAAAGGTACTCTAGGGGGCCCTCGGCCTTCCTTACTGTCCACACACATCTGCTTTGATCAAGCCCTTAAAAATCAACTCGAGAAGGCCCAGGTGTGCGGGTTATGTACACAGTGCCCTGTGAAGCTGGAAGCCATCTGGCGGACTGTGGGTTTGCACACAGCCTGAAACACGAGCCCATGTGGAGCACATGATCCTGAGGAGCTGGGAGGCTGAGGAAAGGGACCATAACATCAGGAGACCAAGTCAGGGATGTTTCTTTCTTGCTCTCTCATGCATGTGTCCGTGTTCTCTACCGTAAAGATATTTATCAACTGAAAAGGTCTGTGATCCTACCTCTCTTATCTGCTTCATATCCCGGTAAGAGAGTTGGTCACTGATTCAAGCTCTTCCCAGAGAGAGGTCATCTTTCAGCTGCTTCCCAGATAGTGAATTGGATAAAAGGAGTAGCACGTTTTATAGACTTATTTCTAAAATTTGAGGTACAGATTCCTCCCTAACTATTCGTGGATATGGTGTGTTTTTTTCTTCACTCATAGTAACCCCAGGCCCTCTCATTTGCTACAACCTCTGAGTGACAAAGGGGACCTAGGTAGACTTCAGCTTCATTCTAGTCCAGTCCCTGAAGTCTCTTGTTTGGCTGTCAGATCCAGATCATCAAGGTAGTAACCTCGTGGTTGGGCTACCGCCTTCAGAGTTCCCGGAGGAGGCCTGTGAGAGCCACAACTGGGATGCACAGTGGTTCTCTGTAAAATGTATAAAAATTCTTTTTTCCTCTTCCATTTTACCCTCTAGACAAAATCCCTGAGTGTATGTGGGAGGCTGGTCACATTTGGAGTTAAATTAATTCACTTTGCAGCCTATACCATTCTTTTCTGGGTAAATTAGTAGATGGAGCACAACCAGTACATTCCTACACTGGATAGTGCCCAGTTCTAGGATATAGTGATTATGGGTCTGAAGACAAGATAAGCAATTCACACTCAGGTCTGACCTTCCACACGGGTCAGGACCTACCTCGTAGGAAATTCCTTCCAACTGCAGGTGGTCTTTTGGGAAGACTTAAAAAATACATGCATGCGTACATACCAACTGTATGAGTATATATACTTATATACATGTGTGTACACTTCATATATGTGTATGCACATGTATATGTTTATACTGTCCAATACTGACCTGGTGAACCACTAAGCACTCTACTCAGAGCAGTGAAACACTGATCCCCGTGGCTCTTCAATTGCAATATGGTTTTTTGCTTCTACGGAAGACACTTGTAACAAACGATAATTTGTGTGATTTAGGAGAAGCAGCACAGGTGTGAGGGGGTCTTCAAGAAGATCATGGGAAATGCATAGTGTGAAAAAACTCTGCATGGATTTAATTTTTTTTTTTGCATCAAAATAAGTTCATACTTCAATTGCATTTTTCCACAAACTTTTGGACATCTCCTTACATGTGACAGTGAGTAAGCTACTTCTCTTTTCTGAGTTTGATTTGGGCAGTAAAATTTATTTTGCAAGGTTAGCGTGAGAACTAAATGAAATAATATGTGTAAAAATTAACCACCAGGCCTGGTACAATTTTAGATAAATATTAGCTTCCCCCCAATAGAAAATGAGCATGCTAAGTCTTGACTCTAAAAATAGATTGCTACTGTATCTTAAACTCACCTGCATTTGGAAGGAAAATATGATACCTATGAAAATGTTTCTGTAAGCTGTGGAGTGCTATCCACATCCCAAACAGCATTGTCTCCTTTTGTACCTGGAACTGCCCAATCAAAGGTGTGTCCTCAGAAACAAGCAGAGAGCCTGTAGTGGTGGATCAATACGGAGCAGAAAGAGCAAGTTCTCAAACACTTCAATTGATGCTGGAGCGCCAAATGACTATATTTTATAAAAAAGACAGGGTCTGGGCTGACGAGGTCTGTGGGATCATTGCATGCTTGCCAGTGCCTGCTGTGGGCTGTGGTTTGGCATCACGGTAAACAAGCTGGAAGGGGGTGAGGCAATTTTGTTTTATTTTGTTTTTAAGAGAGATTTTTTGCTACAGTGCATGTGTGCTTGTTGGAGAGAGAGAGAGGCAAAAAGCTAAAAGTCATCCCCAAGGGGAGATGGCCACACCACAATCTCTTCTCCATTCTCCTCTAGGGATCTTGGACACACACACACACAACACATGTACCCACTGTGAGTGTTAAGCCCCCAACCAGGTCCGGGACTCTAAGGAGTCCAGCAATGTAACCATTACATCATTTTCTGGTCCCAGAGGCAGTTTTATTTAAGGAAAGAGGTTGTGGGATAAAGTACATTCACAAAGGCAGTAACGGCGATGGTTTGTAACAGAGGGGAGACATTGGGAAAACCAAGCTTGCAAAAAAGCATTGTCTTACCCTTGATAATGAGGTCTATGTTGATAGTGACTGTGAATGTGGGACAGCTGACCTGCTGTTAACAAAATGCTTACATGGACAGCAAAGCTGGGAAGAAAAACAGATAGCCTTGTTTCCTAAGGGGCCGTGCACGTGTGGGCACTCTCTCCAAGCCTTATGACAGCTTGGGAAATCTCTGAAGCTACCTTGTATTTTTAGAAAGTGGAAAGAAAAAAAATAAAACCCTGGGAAACCATCCAAGTTTTAAAAACATCTTCTCTCTTCGTGGTTTTCCTGCTGTGATTTCAACTCTCTACAAAGGACAATCAATAGTTATTTTTAGATTCTTAACTCACCATGAGAATAGTAATTAACCAAGGCAATGTTTCTGAAAATAGTTTGTTTCTATAGAATATGATGGTGACATTTGCACGAGGGTTCCTCCACCCCAGGCAACTGTGTGCTCCCTCATTGTAGACTTTCATCCTGGCCAGCCAGATGCAAAACCAAGATTACTATTTTGCTATAAATTGTTCTTCCCAACCCAAGGAAGGAAAAAGACATAATAGTTGGTAAGCTTCTGGTGAAAGAAAAAAAGAGTTAATGTTATGGGCCATTACATGTAGGCACAGAATGCAAAAGAGTAAGATTGCAAGTAAGTAAATCATGCTCGTTTTATTCTAAATAAGCATACAGGAAATAACAAAGATATTTAATAAGCAGCAAGCTGATTTCATGCTTCCATCCTCCCTGGAGATAGAATCTTTTTAAAAAAGTAAAACCACCCCCACCGGGAGTGGGAGGTAGACTCCCCATGCTTTCTGCAGGAGCCGCCCCGTTTTCTTACAATCGCAAGATCTGCTTTAGAAGCATGGAATCCAGGAGAAAGATGCCAGGATGTTAGCACATTGTGAACAGCTGACCCCTGATTTGGAAAAATGATGAAAAATTAATGGGTGCAGATGTGGCCAGCTTGCAGTGGACAGATGTTCACTTTACACACCATTTAGAATTCCCTGGTGTGTCTGACTACAGGATGATGAATCCAACGGCTAAGTGATACGGAGATTGGTAAAAGTGATCAGAAGGTAAAACCTTGTGCTTCAGCATGGCAGCACGGCTCTCCCTTAGCCAGTACTGGAACGACAAACGGGATCATCGCAGATGGATGCCACACTCAGACTGAGAGTGTCATGATTCAGACACTGGTCTCTTCAGACAAGAGTCTCTTTCAAATACAGAGCTGGAGTCTAGGGCAGGGGAAAGTTATGTATTTAATTTGGAGACCTCTGACTGCATCCCATGGATATTTATTAATTGGATTCAGTAGTCAGATTAGCTCATTCTTCCAGGACTCTCTCAGAATGTGCAAATATTGTGTACTATCCTTTCCAATAAACATGCAATCAAATATTTCTTTTCTCATATAACCTTTACAAATTAATTTACATTATAATAATCTTCAAGCAGGAAGATAAAATCATCTGCGAAAATATTTACACCTGATTTGTTTAAAGCCAGCCTAACAAGGGTTTTAAAGTAAGGTGTAACCCTGAAGATCTTTATCATTCAATTAAGTATTCCTGAATATCTATATGCAAAGGAATATATTGAGGAGAAAAAGAGTAACATGTAATATACAACATATAATACATATTATAATAGATATAATTTTGTAGTATTTATTATCCAAACTTGTATTGTGATGCATTTCAAATATAGCTACTTAAATTCTGCATGGATGATTTTTATGTATTGTCTGGGTCTTCAATTCCCAGTTACATAACAAAATTTAAGTAGCTATATATAAAGTGTGCTGAGTGAGAAATTTTGATAATAATCGCAGTAGTATTTCAGAATAAAAAGGAGGCCAATATGCTCTGAAACAAATGAGAATGGTTTCACAGAAGAGGAAAGGAGAGGATAGAGCAGAGAGAACCAGGAACTCTGTGTAAACAGCCTGAAGCAACCTCTGTAATTAAGAATAACCTCCTCTCTGTTTGGAAGTCTGTTTGGAATATATAATAGTATCTTAGAGAATGAGAGCCCATTGGGTATTTGGAACAGGGAAGTGAAATGGTAAGGCCACTTTTGTTTTAAGGTTGCTGACCTGGCACAAACCCAGGAATTTCCACACATCACAAGAGACTCACAGCGCCAATGAGGACAGGGGTTTTCCCGTTACCAAAGTTCTGACAGGATCATATCCTTGGGGAAGTCAGTTTTCTGAGCCCCTCGCTGGGCTGCTGAGTCTTGTGTGCTGTTTGGGTCAAGAACAACGCGAGAGTGTGAATGTCTCTCCCTCTCCCCACCACATTGTAGGTGCTTAACCATTGTTAGAGAATGACGATGGTGAAAATTTAGACTGATTATGGTGTCAAAAGGCAAAGGCTGGAGAGTGGAATAGATTTACAAATGAGTAGCTAAGGAGGGGCCTCCAAGATTCGGTTGTGATGGGCTCATATGCAGCAAAGGAGACCAGAACAGTAGAGAGAGGGTCATACGAACATAGATCTGCTCCACCCTGATCAAGGCTCTGCCCTCCTCCATCTTCTTGCCTTCGGACATTCTAACCATAGAACCGTGAGTCATTAAACCTCTACCTTTAAAAATTCCCCCAGTCAGTATGGGGCCAGCAAGTGGCATGGAAGTTAAGGCACTGGACTCCCACATGGCTGGCCATGGTTCAAGTTCTAGACCCAGGGGCTTGGGTAGTTAAGGCACTGGACTCCCACATGGCTGGCCATGGTGTAAGTCCTGGACTCAGGCTGGGCGTGTGTGTGCATGCTACAAATCCCATGGCAGGCGATTTCTCACTTTCCTTTTCATTGTCTTCCTGGCAAGTATACACGCCCTATAGCAAAAACCTAAAATAAACATTCACTTGGTCTCAGGTATTTCTGTTGCCAACTCAGTAACAATTTTACAGAAACTATATGTTCTTTTTTTTTGTTTGCATAGGGCTCCTTTATATAGTAAGTTAGACTATTTGAGCTGTCTCAGAAGAGGTCAGTTCAGAAAAATCAAAGCATGGAAAATAGTATCCATATATAAAGGTTAGAAAAAATAAACTTATTTATATAAACAAAAGAAGTCTTGCTGGTGAGGTAAAAATGGTTTTTAAGTCCTATACTAAAACTCAAGAAAAAATGTGTAAATTAAACAATGAAGGAAGTTAGATCAATTTTAAAATATTATATTTGAAGATTAGACCCCTAGAATATTATAAGAATAATATTTGGAATCCAGTTCCCTCAAAATAAGACAAATATCCTCTAACTGGAGTAGTTTACAAGCTACATTTATAAGGAGTTTCTTCCCCAAAGTGGTCTCTTACATGACTAAGGAACACAGACCTTCATTAGACCCCGTACCATGTTACTTGTAGTGTTTCTTCTCAGGTCACATAGCCTAAAGTTGCTCCCACCCTATTCCTCTTGCTAGTGTATAATAAAATCCTCATGTATTTCTCCACAACTATTATGACTAATCTGTAAGTACCCCGTCTATTTAGTTTTGTGTTGCTACTGGAATTCTTATTCCTATATAAGATCTTCCACCTCCTGAGGGCAGGCCTGCCTATTACTTCCCCAGTTTATGAAGTCTCTTTTGTTATATAAGGGGACTCCAAAAAGTTTGTGGAAAATGGAATCAAACTTGTGGGTTTGGGACTAGCAGATGGCATAATGGCTATGTTGCTGGACTCCCGTGTAGTCAACTGGTTTGAGTCCTGGATGTGGTGGCTTAAAACTCACACAGGGCACACCCAAAATCTGAAGAGAATGGAAGAGAAGGGATTGAAACATGGTCATCACCCTTGGGCGGGAGTGGGGGGGGTGATTTCTTGCTTCTGTCTCTCTGTCTGTTTCTCTGTCTCTCTAGTGAGTGTATATGCCCTATAACAAAAATCTCTCTGGGGGAACAAAAAGAAAAGAAAAAAAGCTATGAACTTATTTTGGTGCAAACGTTTTTCAAGTCTATGTATGGTTTTTTAATAATATACATTTTCCATAAACTTTTTGAAGACTCCCTGTTTAGTAGATGCTCACTAAATATTTGTGGGAAATAACACTATCCACATAATTGCTGAGGTGATGTGGGAAATGAGGCAGAATGGCATGAGAAAATAGAATCCTGTCATTCCCTTAGTGTCTAAACTATTTACTTCAGAAAAGTGGTTTTGGAATTACTTCAATTTCCACTACTTTTTGCAACAGAGTGGAAAGCAGAATGGCAGCAAATACTCTTCTGACTGAAAACGTGGGCACAGTTTGGGCTAGCTCCCTCTCAGACCATTCAGAGATCATTAGGCATTTCCTGGTTTGATCCTTTTTGCTTGAGGAGTTGGCTGCCTTGCCTGAAATTATTATTTTTTCCCTCTTCTATTATGCTTGCCCGATGTGGTACTTATACTTTAATGCCTTATAGATAAAATGGTCTCTGTCAGTCTGCACTTCTCCTGCCTGGAGAAAGTTTTACTGCTTCATAAAATCCTGTAATGCCCCAGTGTTTAAAAAAGATCTATCACTCTATCAGTGGGTCTTTATGGGCTCTGTGTACATTTTTTTGCAATGCAAGGTTGGTTCCTGAAGCAAAAAGAAGACAGAGATGAATAGATCTGTGTGTGCTAAGGAATGTCAAGAACCCAGCTCCATTCATACTGAGGCGCTATTAAACAGATAAAGCAAATTGTAGACTATCTCACAGGCAGGAGCAGTAAGCCCAGATCTGTAACATAAGATCTCCCTTCATCAGTGGGTACAGGGCGATTGCTATTTTATTCATTGGCTCGGGCTGCAGTCTTGATGGTTGCTATGTTTC
Source organism: Tupaia belangeri chinensis (assembly GCF_000334495.1). Taxonomy (NCBI): domain Eukaryota; kingdom Metazoa; phylum Chordata; class Mammalia; order Scandentia; family Tupaiidae; genus Tupaia; species Tupaia belangeri. The sequence goes on along the minus strand of NW_006204708.1, from coordinate 516,301 downwards.
AGTTTTCTCCCTCCTGACAGATGCTCAGAGACCCAATGCCTGTTGAGTTTAGATAATGGACAGGGGACATTGGGCATGGCTTGCTTCCTGCCACCTCTTTTACACCAAACATCTCTGTGTGGCCTATAAAATCTTTTAAAAGCATCTTTTCAAGGTATAAACTGAAGGGAGATCCATCAGACTTAAGATATGAAATATGTCTCTCTAATCTGTTGTCTTAGGACTGTGAGCCACAACTGCAGATTCTGTCAGGAATACTGTTCTGCATGTGTGTGCACATATATATGATCATGTGTGCACCAGAGCTGCATCTGCAAATGTGCAGGTGACTCACCGTGCCCAGAGGAGAGGCAGCTATCCAGTGTGAGTGGGTCTGCAGTCATTGCTCACTGTAGCACCCGGTGAGTTCCTGCTGCGATGGTAGGGGTGGACAGGAATTCAGTCCCTACCATTCGAGGCACCTTCAGGGGAAGAGGAAAATGGCATTACCTGTCCTGTGGCCAGGCAGGTGGGATGACCTGCTGGCAGGAAGGAATATAGCTTCATCCTCACACTCACTAGCTCTCTACCATGGGATCCCGGAACCTTGTTTTCAGCTTTTGGGAGATAAATGAGCATCTGTTTCTGCACTGCTAAACAATTTATTGTGTTAGGTTCAGAAAGTATTTACTAAGTAATTTATTTATGCTCTGTGCTTTGATAGCAACTATGATGAATAAACACACAGCAACAGGAACCAAAAGTGGGAGCTGGTGCAGGGATACTTGGATAATTTAAGCCAAATAATGCAAATACATAACACAGAAAGCTGGCAAGCAGGAACTGTGGCTCCTCCAAGGATGTGCCCTTAAAATCTACTCATCGCACAAGCTTCTGCATCTCTACAGCTGGCCAGGGTGTGTTGGCAAATGCACAGGGATCCCCTGCTGCTCATCCTTCTCAGGGTGGGAGATCGAAAACAAAGCATAAAGTACAACACCCTGCCAGTAACAAGTTTATTTTTGACCTTCAAAGATATGGTTTTTAAAATGAAAGTGAAGAAGTACTCTGCTGTTATTGAGTGGGGAGAAAGTCTAAAAAATGTTAACTTATGTACTTGGCAGGCTTTCCTTACTCATTTATTTAGAGAGAGAGAGAGCGGGTCCCCATGCTTCGATCCACTCCTAACCACATCCAGCTGGGGTATGACAGGCACAGGAGTATGGCTGGTGCACACAGGGAAGCCCCAGGATAGGAAGCCAGGACCTTCCCCTGGGGACCCAGCTGTGCTACCACTGCTCCATCATCTGGCCCCCTTCTTAGGGTTATGCATCACGGAAGATGCTGTGCACTCATGGCTGTTGGATTGGGCTCTGCCAAGTCAGTCATTACCCATTAGGCAGGAGCAATGCAGAAACGAATGGCAGGCGGATTAACCAAGGTGAAGTGATGCCCACAAAAGAGAGTACTGACAAGATGACCTGCTCCCCTGAGTAAGGACCGTGGCCTGCCCAGTCCTGAGGCTTTTTGCCTCCTACTTCCCAAAGCACTGACTAGTGCAAAGCAGGGACCCATAAAAGCTAAACTTTATTACGATTTTTATATGATTAACATTGAAATCCTCATTGATACCTTGCTATCTCTCAATAGCAGTATTAGTCCCCCCAGCTGAGGGTCATGCTGCAATTTACAGAATCCATGAGAGTGGAGTAGAAACTATTAATGTACTCACAGGCATTGTCTAAGCCCACATGGCACAAGAAGCCAGAGGCACACACTGCACTCCATACCAACTACGCAGGTGTGGGGCTTTTTCTCACCAGAGTTCCTGAGTGGCATTCTGGGCTCCATGTCAAAGATGTGACACAGCTGGAGTGTCAGTCTTTGCCCAAGGATTAGCCATCAAAGAGGAGGATCAGAAATGTGCTGTCTCAAGTGTGAGTCGGTAAGTGCTGTGACAGCCATCCTGTCACCATGGGGTCTGGCTCACTGGCAGCCTGCTGGAGTACTTCTGTGTGGCCCTCTCCTCTGCTCTGCACCAAAGAAGTCCACCCAGCCCCTGTGACTGAGCCTCTCACCTGCTTCTGGCTTTACTGTTACGTGGCTTAGCAGCTCGAGCCTCCCCCAGTCGGTGACATAGTCCTTTTATTCCCTTGAAGTCTGCTGGCAGTACCTTCAGCTCACATGGGAGCAGGCTTCGTTCAAAGGAGTCGCTATGGAACAAAGAGGATCCTGTTTTGGATTCTGACATTTTTTTCTTTCTTGAATTCACAATGAATAGACACTGGAAATATTGTTTAAAACCTATAAGAGAATGTTCTACTTCTTCATATATAGATGTTTGCATTACTATTTTATGCCTAAATAAAATACTTATTTATTGTAAGTTCCCCCAAACAAAAACTCATTTCTAACATAGTGATTTTTAAGGTCTATGATCATAGTAGAATGATAGAAAATTGGTATCTGGGCGAGACCATGTTCTTTCCGGAGAGGCTTATTAATGTGAGCTGAAGGACGGGAAGAAAGTGGGCACCTAACTCCAACTCTCTTTCTGCTCCATTGAACTGGGTCCAGAGAGCTGTAATTAAGAGACAAGGTCTGCTCACGGCAAAACTAGTTATGAGAAATGGTGGGCTTCTATTCTTAAGCAAAGGTGCTTTGGCAGGTGACAGAATGACTTGGAGTTTGTAAGAAAGCTGTGCTTCTGTTTCTGCATAAAATTTAGCTCCATTTGAATCCCCGAGATGTGGGAGCCTCAGGATAGACTGTCAGAGACTGAGCTCCTGTCCATCACAGTCTTGTGAGAAGCAGAAGAGAGGCTTCATGGGACGTGGAAAAGGGAGGTCAAAGTCAAAGGGAAGGAGTGTATGTCCTATGATGCTTGCAGCCAAGGAAATGATCTTTGAGCTCATGGGAGGGTCCATGTTGGGAGCACAGGGGAGAAAAACAAATCAAAATAAACCTGACACCAGAAATGATAGATGCCATTCCATTGTGTTTTATGTTTTATTTTTATTTAGTTTTATTTATGTACTTAGTTATTAATTTATTTATTTTTACCTTCAATCATTGGGTATCATTACAACATACCAAATGAATTTCCCCATCATGAATACACTGTATATTGGTTTAGTCGAGGATATTACCATCAACAGATAACTTTCCATTTTTGCGTCCCTTAAATGTTTTGCATTTTACTTTTTCCCCTTGATTCCCTCCTTCTCACTCTGTCCCATGTCCCACCCTCCTCCCACACTGTCTCTAGTATCCACATTTGCTCCCCACACTTTCATATCTTCCAGTCTTTCAGTTTCTGCCGTAGAGTGCAGACATTCCGTACAGGCTGAGTGAGGACATACAATGCCTCTCTTTCATAGCTGGCTTGCTTTGCTTAGCAGTAAATCTTGTTCACTTTCTATTATTTGGTCTATTATTTGTCCACTTTTCTGGAATCAAAGATAAAGATTCATGACATTAAGAAAATACTTGAGACATTAAAGGTTTCGGGGATGCCATTTGCAAGGAGATAAATGGTGAAAAGTCTTAAAGATACAAAGCCATGCAAAAGGTGATGTACTAACCTCTCTGTGAAATGCAAAGTACATGCACAAGATAGATATATGTTTAGAGAAGCACAGACTAAAAGACTTAAGGGGCTTCATTTAAAACCAAAAGGAGACCAGCCCATGGCATAGCGGTTAAGGCACTGGATTCCACCTGGCTAAACCAGTGGGTCAAGTCCTAGACCCAACAGCTTGAGAAATACACCAGGAGCTTTGTGCATGCATACACAAAATCCTCCCCACAAAAAGAAATGGAGGAGAAGGAATTGCAGTGTGACGGGTGATTTCTAGGTCTCTTTCTTTTTTTCTCTCTTTGTCTCTCTCTGGTGAGTACACACTTCCTCTGGCAAATTGTTTTAAAAAATTAGTTAAAGGCTTAGTCAGTAAACATTTCATGGGGCCAGTAGGTGGCATGGTGGTTAAGGATGCTGGACTTCCACATGGCCGACCCTGCAGTTCAAGTCCTGGACCTGGCAGCTTGCTCTAGCACTTTCTCGCCAGGAAAAAAGAAAAAAAAAAAAAAGAACTATAAGCATTATTATTTTTGCAGTTTTGAAAATATGCTCTACATATTTTGAAGTGATGTGTCAGTGCAGAAGGTTGTGGCTTGGGGATACCCATAAGTGCTGAGTCAGTGCCATGAGCTATGATCCTTTTCCCTCCAGATGGTGCCTGGTGCTGTCACCTTAAACTCAGTCTTGGTTGCATCAACCATAGAAAGAATAGGAGTTGGTGTCACAGTTCATCTTCACTTTTTTCAGTACAATTTCAATAACTCACCAGCTTATCATAACCTTTTAAATCACCAAAGGGTTAATTTCTGTAGGAGGAAAATTTTTTGCAGCCAAAGAAAGGCCTATAGTGTTGATGAAATGTACAGGCTGCATTAATTGAATGGGTTAACTCTTCAAGTATGCTTATGAATTTCCCAGAAATGAACATGTCTAGAATATTAACAGTTCTGAGTTTCAATCCAACAGATGCCCTGCTATCTTCCAGGCCTATGCTAGATTAACATTGAGTATTGAAGAGGTAGGGCCCTGCTCATAATCTTTAAATCTAACAAAAAGTTCAGAATCATCCTTATTCCTATATTGGGTAAGCTTTTCATTTTCTCTCATGAGATCTAGCAAGATGAAGTTGACCTTACCGTCTCTTGAGATGGTTTTATAAACGCTTCCTCCCCAGTGCCCAGGCTACTCTTCCAGAGAAGCTTTTACCATTGTCTCAGGAGGCCCTTCCAGCCACAGGGCCTGCATGAGTCTAGCTGCTGCTTCAAGTGCAGCACTTGAGCCAAAGAGAAGGGAGCTTTTGGGATATGGGGAAAGGGAGAGAATGTGAGAAATAGTTCCCTTCAATGAAGGAAAAACAAAAGGAAGGAGAAAAAGACATGGGGAGGAGGGAGAGAAGGTGGGAGTGAAGGACATAGTCAAACAAGGCAAAGAAGCTAAGTATTCGGCACACCAGTTGTGTTTTGGGGACTTGGCAAGCCATGTTTAACAAGACCAACCTTCAGGCCTTTCTATATTTTTAGCAAAAAATCAATTCAGATAATAATCCTAAAACTGAGTAACCGTCTAAATGTATATGATTATATATATGTGTGTGTGTGTGTATACACACACACACACATATATATTACAGATCAAATATGTATCTACAGAACACAGTATATACACACACATACACATATATAATCTGATGCTATCTGTGGTTTCAGGACTCCACTTTGAATCTTGGAATGAAGCTTCTGCAAATAAGACTGTAGTAGCCCAGTTCGTGTGCTTCTGAGAGTGGGGGTGGATTTCGTGCAAACCGAGAGACTCAGGGTGTTCTATATTCTGATGTAAAAGCAGAATAATTTATTTCTTCTTCCACAGATACTTTAGAGGAAAAGGGTTGACAGTGGGCAGACGTGTGAATGCATGGGCTTTTGATTCAGATGTACCTTCCTAGGTTCCAACTCCAAGCGTAGTGAATCCAAGCGATGTGCTTAGCTAACAAAGACTTCCCCTTGTATATCTTTGAAATGAAATGAGGTTCATAGCACCAATATTATAGAAATGTGGTGAAGATGAAATGAAAACCGCACATGCGAAACACTGGAGTGCAGAACTGACTTAGTGAGTAAATATGCAAAGAAGGATAGCTCACTTATGTTATTTTCTAAAATAGAACAAATATTAATTCCCCAGAGGATTTTTTAACAAGTTGATGGGCTCCTTTTGGTTTGGTGCAAAGTTTATCTTAGGGAGAAACCAATTTTCACACAAATCTTACACACAATTGTGTTCGTACCACAAGCTAAATTAGGAAATGAACAGGGATTTGCATGGGACCCACCAGTTTTGTCCCTAAACATAGAGTGGGTACAATCATGCCTTCCCCAGCCGGGCCCAGGGCTCAAGTCAGAAACCACCCAGGAATACTCATGCTAGCATATTTTGCTGAAAGGGCTCAATCACCATTAATCTTTAAATATTACTTATAGAGTTTGTGGGGAAGAAAATGTGATTAATCCACACAAAAAGAAAAAAAAAACATTTCTCAACTGAAGGAGAAAATTCCTTTGAGCATAAACAGATTGCACTATTTATACATGAAATATTTTCTGCATCTATAAACTTACCATGCTCAAGTATTCTAATTAATCGTGGTGGTTGCCAGGGAAACCAAACTAACTCAATTATAGGTCTGCGGGAAGGTACAGTGTATTTATGAGTATGAAGCAGGTAGTTTTCTGTGCAAAAACTAAAACGGAGCAGATGCTTAAAGATTTTAAATGTTCTATAGAACACAGTATTATCTAGATAGATTTCCTTAAAGAATCTCTTGATTTCCTTTCTTCCTAACAAATTGGCTTGGGAACCTGGACACTCAATGTGATAGATTAAGAGGAAATAATGAGGAACATGATCAGCAATAAAACCACAGGACACAGCTGAATTAGGAACCTGGGAGGCTTATTGCAAGTCATCATTCTATCCACCATTTCTGCTTGGATACTTTATTTTTTTAAAAGAATTATTCATTTAATTTTACTCATTTTTTTTAAGAGAGAGTTTTTGCTATAGGGTGCGTGCACTCTCTAGAGAGACAGACAGGGACAGAAAGCGAGAAATTGCCTTCCCCAGGGGGATGGCCACACGGCAATCCCTTCTCCTCCATTCTCTTCTTGGGACTTTGGGCATGCACACACATGCATCCAGCATAAGTTTTAAGGTGCCTGGTCTGGGACCCGAACTGCGGTCAATTACATGGGCATCCAATGACACAACCATTACTTCATCTTCCAGTTCCAATTTTATTTATTGATATTATTATATTTTCAACCAGTTATAGAGCAATGTGCACACCAGAGAGAGACACAGAGAAAGGGAAAATGAGAAAACAAGCCACTAGGTCTAGGACTTGAACCAGTGTGGACCATGTGGGAGTCTAGCTCTTCAACCATCACACCACCTCTTGCCCTGTATACCTTTTTATCTAAATATCTAAGGTCTAAATAATGCCAGAGATAAGATGGAAGAAACTGTCGGGGAATAAGATTAATGAAAACATAGAACCAATAATTTTGCATAAACTAACTGTGAGATACCACAGTGGGAGACGGATGACACCTGGTTAGAAGACCCAGGATGGCCGTGTTAACAGCCCTTTTCCAAGGAAGATCCTAACAAAGCTGTATGCAAAGAGTCGGTAACAACGAGACCAGTGGAGGGTAAGGGACAAGTGTGATGAGGTTTTAGAAATTTCTAACATGTCATTCATTGTGACTATCATTATTAAAACTATAATTTCATTTTTATATTTCAGATAACTCTGGTATCACCATATTACATTATTAAAAATCTTATTATTAAAGTTGTTCAAAACTCTGTTATATAATGAACTTCCCCAAAAATAATACTCTCATTTATCTTGTAAAGAAAATACACTGCTTGTTGGAAGCCCAGAACCACCATCTCTCTGTCCATTCATCCAGTCACTCTTTTATCGAGTGTAAACTTATTTATTGGGAGGCAAGCAGGTAGTATAACAGTTAAAGCTTTGGACTCCCACATGGCTGACTACTGTTTGAGTCCTGGATGTCATGACTTGAAAAATCGCTCGGGGAGTAAGTATGTGCATGCTCAAAATCCCAAGAGGAGAATGGAGGAGAAGGGATTTGCAGCATGCCCATTCCCCGGGAGTGATTTCTCACTTTCTCTCTCTCTCTTTGGCCAGTGCATGTGCCATATGGCAAAAACCTTAAAAGAATTATTTACTAAATTCCTACTCTGTGTTGGTCCTTGAGTATACATTAATGAATGGAATTTTTGTCATTCCTGAATGTTTACTATGGCAAGGGAGTCAAATTACAAATTCATAATTGTAGAACGAATGTTAAATAAATTGTAACTTTGTGAGTAGGTCTTGGAACAGCTTGGCAGGAACTCAGATCTCAGTCTATTCTGTTAGTAGAAAGAATCCATCTTCTAGGACAATCCCATTGCATAGAGATTAAGAGAGTCTGATCCTATGTGGCTGACCATAGTTCAAATCATGGTCCTGGGGGCTTGTGAAACACGCTGGGCTGATGAGCATGCATGTCCAAAATCCTGAGAGAATGGAGAAATGCAGGAAAAGGGATGACTGTATGGCCATGCCCATTAGAGGTGCTTGGTCTCTCTCTGGTATGCCCTCTGGAATTCTTTTTAAAGACTTTTGCTGTAAGGCAACATGTGCTTCCCAAAGAGAGAGAGAGCGAGTGAGAAATCACAGAGAGAGAGAGCAAGTGAGAAATCACCCCTCCAGAGGGGGATAGCCACACTGCACTTTCTTCTCTTTTATTCTCCTCCTCGGATTTTGAGCACATACTCACCCCATCTTTGGTGGCCAGAAGGTGGAGCAGTAGGACTCTGCTGATCCACATGAGAAGATTCTGTGCCCATGTCCTCCTTGAACAGCCTGGACTCCTGTTTGTCCATGCTGAAACTGGGCGTACGTTTTAGCATCTACATCCTGTAGGGGGTACTCTTTGTCTCTCTGTCTCATGAAATAAGTAAGTAAATTTTAAGAAATTCCATCTTCTGGGTAAATTGCCACTTCACCATTAATTGCATTATGTATAGTATAATTTTCCTTGTTTAAACTCTATACTTTTTTATACTACTGATCTGCTTTAGTTACCTTTTGGTTAACATTACAATCTTTCTGTAAGATTTTTTAAAAATTTAAGGTGTGTCTCATAAGTAGCATACAATTGAATATACCCTAAAATCCAGTCTGGTAATATAGTATTTTAATTGGAGATTTTATTATTATTATTATTATTATTTTTCTTTAGAGATTTTTTGCTATAGGGTGCATGCACTTGCTGGACAGACAGAGAGAGAAAGAAAGCAAGAAACTACTTCCCCCGTCCCCAGAGGGGATGGCCACATTGCAATCCCTTCTCCCCCATTTTCTTCTTGGGATTCTGGACACACATGCACAGGCGTCCAGTGTGTTTTGAACCACTGGGTCCAGGACTCAAACTGCGGTCAATTAAATGAGTCTACCAATGTCACTATTACACTATCTACTGGTCCCAGTTGAAGTTTTCATTCTATTTAATTTAATTGATATATTTGGTTTTAAATGTTCTATTTTACTATTTTTTAAATCTCACTTTTCTTAGATCCCCACTTTTCTAAATCTGTTAAAAGTTTATAAAACTTAATTTTATTTTCCCAATCTATTAGTTTGCAGGTTATGCATTTTTTTTAATTCTTTGGTTTATATTACTGTAGAGATGATAGAAAAAATTCATGTCTTACTAAAGTCTAGTACAAATTGAAATATGTACCACTTCAGTAATGTAAAGTCCTAAAAACAAAAGTTCCTTCACTTCCTTTCCTTTTCTGCAATTTTATAATTCCAACTGAATTCTAATCCAAATGACTGATTTAATGTAATTAGTACATATGTGTGTTTACTCACCTACTTACTTGTTTGCTTGCTTTTCCCTGCATGTCCATTTTCCATCCTGGAGCATTCTCCTCTGGCCTGATAGTTATTTTAGTACAAGTCTACTGGTGAGAAACATCCCTCGGTTTGGTTTTTTGAAAACACCTTCTTTTGATTCTCGTGAAAGATACTTTTACTGGGTACAGACTCGGTGTTGGTGGCCCTTCCTCACGCCCATCCTCTGCAACGCCTCTTTTCATTCCTTCTGTGGTAAGGGACAAGTGTGATGAGGTTTTAGAAATTTCTAACATGTCATTCATTGTGACTATCATTATTAAAACTATAATTTCATTTTTATATTTCAGATAACTCTGGTATCACCATATTACATTATTAAAAATCTTATTATTAAAGTTGTTCAAAACTCTGTTATATAATGAACTTCCCCAAAAATAATACTCTCATTTATCTTGTAAAGAAAATACACTGCTTGTTGGAAGCCCAGAACCACCATCTCTCTGTCCATTCATCCAGTCACTCTTTTATCGAGTGTAAACTTATTTATTGGGAGGCAAGCAGGTAGTATAACAGTTAAAGCTTTGGACTCCCACATGGCTGACTACTGTTTGAGTCCTGGATGTCATGACTTGAAAAATCGCTCGGGGAGTAAGTATGTGCATGCTCAAAATCCCAAGAGGAGAATGGAGGAGAAGGGATTTGCAGCATGCCCATTCCCCGGGAGTGATTTCTCACTTTCTCTCTCTCTCTTTGGCCAGTGCATGTGCCATATGGCAAAAACCTTAAAAGAATTATTTACTAAATTCCTACTCTGTGTTGGTCCTTGAGTATACATTAATGAATGGAATTTTTGTCATTCCTGAATGTTTACTATGGCAAGGGAGTCAAATTACAAATTCATAATTGTAGAACGAATGTTAAATAAATTGTAACTTTGTGAGTAGGTCTTGGAACAGCTTGGCAGGAACTCAGATCTCAGTCTATTCTGTTAGTAGAAAGAATCCATCTTCTAGGACAATCCCATTGCATAGAGATTAAGAGAGTCTGATCCTATGTGGCTGACCATAGTTCAAATCATGGTCCTGGGGGCTTGTGAAACACGCTGGGCTGATGAGCATGCATGTCCAAAATCCTGAGAGAATGGAGAAATGCAGGAAAAGGGATGACTGTATGGCCATGCCCATTAGAGGTGCTTGGTCTCTCTCTGGTATGCCCTCTGGAATTCTTTTTAAAGACTTGTGTGCTTCCCAAAGAGAGAGAGAGAGCAAGTGAGAAATCACCCCTCCAGAGGGGGATAGCCACACTGCACTTTCTTCTCTTTTATTCTCCTCCTCGGATTTTGAGCACATACTCACCCCATCTTTGGTGGCCAGAAGGTGGAGCAGTAGGACTCTGCTGATCCACATGAGAAGATTCTGTGCCCATGTCCTCCTTGAACAGCCTGGACTCCTGTTTGTCCATGCTGAAACTGGGCGTACGTTTTAGCATCTACATCCTGTAGGGGGTACTCTTTGTCTCTCTGTCTCATGAAATAAGTAAGTAAATTTTAAGAAATTCCATCTTCTGGGTAAATTGCCACTTCACCATTAATTGCATTATGTATAGTATAATTTTCCTTGTTTAAACTCTATACTTTTTTATACTACTGATCTGCTTTAGTTACCTTTTGGTTAACATTACAATCTTTCTGTAAGATTTTTTAAAAATTTAAGGTGTGTCTCATAAGTAGCATACAATTGAATATACCCTAAAATCCAGTCTGGTAATATAGTATTTTAATTGGAGATTTTATTATTATTATTATTATTATTTTTCTTTAGAGATTTTTTGCTATAGGGTGCATGCACTTGCTGGACAGACAGAGAGAGAAAGAAAGCAAGAAACTACTTCCCCCGTCCCCAGAGGGGATGGCCACATTGCAATCCCTTCTCCCCCATTTTCTTCTTGGGATTCTGGACACACATGCACAGGCGTCCAGTGTGTTTTGAACCACTGGGTCCAGGACTCAAACTGCGGTCAATTAAATGAGTCTACCAATGTCACTATTACACTATCTACTGGTCCCAGTTGAAGTTTTCATTCTATTTAATTTAATTGATATATTTGGTTTTAAATGTTCTATTTTACTATTTTTTAAATCTCACTTTTCTTAGATCCCCACTTTTCTAAATCTGTTAAAAGTTTATAAAACTTAATTTTATTTTCCCAATCTATTAGTTTGCAGGTTATGCATTTTTTTTAATTCTTTGGTTTATATTACTGTAGAGATGATAGAAAAAATTCATGTCTTACTAAAGTCTAGTACAAATTGAAATATGTACCACTTCAGTAATGTAAAGTCCTAAAAACAAAAGTTCCTTCACTTCCTTTCCTTTTCTGCAATTTTATAATTCCAACTGAATTCTAATCCAAATGACTGATTTAATGTAATTAGTACATATGTGTGTTTACTCACCTACTTACTTGTTTGCTTGCTTTTCCCTGCATGTCCATTTTCCATCCTGGAGCATTCTCCTCTGGCCTGATAGTTATTTTAGTACAAGTCTACTGGTGAGAAACATCCCTCGGTTTGGTTTTTTGAAAACACCTTCTTTTGATTCTCGTGAAAGATACTTTTACTGGGTACAGACTCGGTGTTGGTGGCCCTTCCTCACGCCCATCCTCTGCAACGCCTCTTTTCATTCCTTCTGTCATCCGTGTCATTGTTGCTTCTTCAAAGGATATATGTATTTCCCCCACTTTGGCTGCTTATAAGATTTCTCCTTTTATCTTCTGTCTGCAGGAGTTTTTCTATGATGCAGTTAAATGTGACTTTCTTGGTAATTAAAGTGCATGAGAATGCAGAAACCTTTTTGCTTTGATGGCTTGATTTTTTAAAATAAGTTTTGCAAAAACCTTGTTCAGGACATCACCTTTCTTCTATAATCATAGATATAGATATAGATATATATGTAGATAGATACAGATCACTCTCTCTACATACATCACAACTGTTCACTGCCCCAGGTCTCTTATATTCTTTCCTTTTGTCTCTAGTGCTTCTTTTGTTCTATCTTTTTTTTTTATTTATTTATTTTTATTTTTATTATCATCATAATCTTCTTTATATTACTTTGGATTACATATAACTTTACATTGTATTACCTTGTTTTTTCAAAAGGGAATGCCATGCATGTCAGTCAGTACAGAGAC
>NW_006204708.1:490970-503583 GCF_000334495.1 Tupaia belangeri chinensis | reverse complement strand
GCCCAACCCCCAGGGCAGACTGTCCCTGGGGCAGCCTCTCTGTTAGTTCTCTAGATTTCCATGTCTTTGTTTTTTTTTTTTTTCCTTTTTTTATTATCATCATCATAATCTTCTTTATATTACTTTGGATTACATATAACTTTACAGTGTATTACATTGTTTTTTCAAAAGGGAATGCCATGCATGTCAGTCAGTACAGAGACATTAATCTCCCCACTTCAACATTCCATATCTTTTCTGTTTTCCCCAATCATTATTTTTATTATTCTAATTATTTTTTAAAACAGTCAATTGCTATTTCTCATTTTGCTTGTAAAAATACTTTGCCCATCATGAAATACTTCTCAGACCAATCCAGTTGAGAATACTATACATGTCATCATCAACAGTTAATAAGCCCTATCTGTTTCTCACTAACGTCCTGTCTCTCTATTGTTCACTTGCTATCTTTCTCTATCCTCTTCTCTTCACTTACCCCATTCCACACTGTCCTATTCTCATTAAGTACCTTCACTGCTTTTATGTCCTCCGCTTTTTTGCTCTCTATCATAGAGTGTGGATAGTCGGTATATATTGAGTGGATACATACAATATCTTTCTTTCATAGCCTGGCTTACTTCACTCAGCAATAGATCCTCCATATCTGACCATTTTCTATCAAATTCCAGGGTCTTGTTATTTTTTATGGCTGAGTAGTATTCTATAGAGTATATATACCACACTTTTCCAATCCATTCATCAGTTTGTGGACATTTAGGTTGGTTCCATGTCTTGGCAATTGTGAATAAAGCCCCTACTGCAACTCCACGCATCCCCACCATCTTTTGTTCTATCTTGAAATTATTTTCTATCTCTCTGGTTGTGCCCAATTTATTTCAAACTTATTTATTAAGTTCTAAATTTCATTTATTTATTTAAGATCCAGCATATCCATTTGCCTTTTTATAGAATCCAGTTTTCTAGTGAGACTTTATATATTATCTTATTTTAAAAATTTTCTTTTTAATTTGACAGAGTATGCACACTTCTCAGAGAGAGAGAGAGAGAAGGGAGAAAGAGTAAGAGAGAGAGAAAAAAAGTGAAAAAAAGTATTCCCCATGGAGTATAGTCATACTGCAATCCTTTCTCCATTTCTCTCTCCTTTCAGGATTTTGGGCATGTACACACTAGTGCCTGGCATTTTTTCCCAAGTCATCAGGTTCAGGACTCCAACCACATGTTAGCCATGTGGAATCCAGCCAAAATAGGGCCACCATTCCACAAACTGGTCCAAATTTGTTTTCTAGTATCTTGATTAAATTAAATTTATAACTTAATACCTGATAACTATAATATACGAATCACCTAACAATCTGTTTATATTGATTTTTTTTAACCTTCTTTTGGTCATTACTTGTCTTGAATATATTTTTAACCTTGTTTTCATTTACTTTTAGGTATAACATGCCTACTAATTTTTGTCTAAAGGCCAGACATTATCAGGAAAAGGTGTATAGATATTTTGAGGCTCTCTCTCAGTTTGCTATTCTCTGGAAGAAATTTGTTTTTGTTTTGGGACAGACAATTAGAGTGTAGATCTGAGTTGTTTTAAATTTGGATTCTAGAATCTTGTGACACTAGGTCTTGTTTTGGCCGTTCTTACTCCAAGAGGTGGCCCCCTTCTGGATCTAAAGTGTTTACCAAGTTCCCTCCAGCTATGTGGGTCCTGACATACATTGTATTTTTATTACTTATTCTCATGAGGTTGCAAAGAGATCTGCTAAGATTCCTAAACTTTTTACTGCTAATCTCTCCTTGGGCTCTTTGTTTTTTACTTTGTTTTGGCTTTTCTCCTTGGTCTTTGTGGAGAGCCACATGCACCAAAATGGCTTAAATGACTTTCACACGATGACCTCTGGACTTTCCTGTTCCGGGAGTAAACAATCCGCCCCTAGGCTCCCCAACCTAGCTAACATCGCAAGCAGCTTCTCAATCAGGTCCGTGACAGCAATCCACCCCTAAGCTCTGCCTCCTGGTTTACACCCCCTGACAAAACAATCAATTACTGGTCCAAAATATATCCTTCATTTACATATTGGGCAACCAATTACCACCCTGCTGTGTATATAAGAATGTTCTCTGGCCCTCAATAAACGAGGGACTGTATACCATCCAGAGCTATGACACTGTGTCGCTCCCATGCTGTGATGCTGCGCTGGTTCCAGACCTCCACTCTCTCACTCAGGTAGCCTGTTCGATTGTCCTGTGGGCTGGGACAGGTCTTTGACTAGAGCCTTGAAGGAAGAACAGTTATCTCAAAAGTCCTCTCTAACACTTCAAACTTTTGAATCTTGGCTACTATGGTAATGCCACAATGCCTTAAGCACAATTTTTAAAAAATTGTCTAGCTTTTCTGGTTCTTATCAGATGGGCAGTTGATTTGCAGAAAGCTCCTTCATAGTCAGAGGAAAAATTCTCATTTTTTTACTTCTATTTTCCTAAATGTTTATATTTGTTCGAGCTTCACTGGTCAGAATTACATGATGTTTTCCTACACTCCACTTTGTGTTACTCTCTGCGAGAGAAGCCACACATTCTACCATATTTGGGATTCATTGCGATTTATCATTCATTAATCTGTTGGCAAACATATTTTTGTAGGGTTTTATTCCGTTGCTGACTACATGGCTCTTGGTAATCTCTGTAGTGAAGTAGTTTATGGAGCTGAGCAAAGACACTAAGAAATCATCTGTGTCTCTCTTGGCTCTCAGGTGCCTGAAGCCTGAGCACTTCAGCTATTTTCTTGCTCTCGCCCAAGCTGACCACTGCAGACTGTGAGAGGTCCCTCCTGACAAACGCCTGCTTCCACTGGGAGCAGGACCGCTGGGTCCATTGCACAACTGCTTCACCTGGAAAGCAGATGAGTTGCTCACTACGGAAAATGCAGAATGACACTCAGCCACTCTGTGATGCTTGCCTTTCTAAACCCACCAGAGGTGGTTCTCCGGTGACGTAGGGAGTTAAAACGTACCCTTGACATTGCCGGTGTGTTGTGAGACAAGTGAGTGGCTCTGAGATGCTCTGTCCATAGGGAGGCTGGATTCTGTGCAGTTTGACCAACCTGGCTTGACAGCACGCTACAGAGAGCCTTTGACAGCACCAAGGATTGGGAAATAGAGTTGTGACTATTAGGCATCGAGTTATGTTTTAACATTTAGTTATAAAGGCCATGTCATGCCCTCAGAGATGCCGCAGGAGTATTAGGCCTGGCATTTTGAATTTCAAATGCAAATTGGAAACTCCAGTCCAAACTAGGAAAGGACAATGCATGTGGAGGGACCAAGTCCAGTATTCAGAAATGGCTCCTGGGTTAGCCAAATCACATCTCCTAAAGGCTCTTGTTTCACTCGATCACCCACAAAAATGAAGAGAATTTTCAATTCATCTGAGTAATATCTGAAGAGCACCACTTCAATCTTATTTGTCAAAGAGGTTATTGATGAGATTTATCCACATAATACAAGTAAATTATGCCTTGGTAATATAGTAGTTAGGACCATAACTAGATTGCTTCACAGAGTTTTTTAAATTAATTAATTAATTAATTTCTTCCACGAGCAAAAGAAACACAGAGAGAGAAAGGCAGAACCTGCACCTGGGTCTCCACATTGCAACCTGCCCTCAGTCTCATCCAGCCCTGGATAATGGCCACAAACCTGCTCAGGGATGGCTCTAGATGCAAACCCAGGCCCTTCCACCATGAGTTAGCCCCACAGAGTGTCACAATTTACTGTAGTGCCACTGTCCAGCCCCTCTGAAAAAAATGATATTCAAAATCTCTCAGTAATGCTACCTGTATTAAATAGATGTATATATAGCCAAGTCCTTCCATTAATTATTTATCAACATTTTTTGAAGAAGTTAAATGATTTGCCTCAGCTCACTTTCTTTTTTTTAATTTTTGAGAGAGATTTTTCCTACTAGGGCATGTGTGCTCACCAGAGAGGCAGAAGGTGAGAAATCACCTCTAGGGGGGTCGGTCACACCACAGTCCCTTCTCTTTCATTCTCCTCTTGGGACTTTGGGCACACATGCACACATACCCTGTCCAAGTTTCAAGTTGCCGCGGTGTCTAGGACTCAGATCTTGGCTGTCCATGTTGAAGTCCAGTGCCTCAACCACTACTCCATCTGCTGGCCCCATCAAATCACATTTTAAGGAGGAAATAGACCTGGAATTAGAGCTTGGTTGTCTGGTTTCCATTCTTCTGTTTTGCTTCTACTTTAACGCCGTTTATTATTGCCTGTGTACAAAATGCATTTGGTATGTTCTATTTTGTATTACATAAAAATAATTGTGATGAGAAGTGGAAAAGACACATAGTTTAGTAGAAATGTTATAATCCCAAGAGTGCGAATAGGAGGAAAAGATCAGCCGGTAAATGCATGGTTTAAATAGTCAGCAATGACCCTAAAATTCTTCTGTCTCTGTCTCTGGCAAGTGCGCATGCCCTATAGCAAAAATCTCCCTCTTTAATTTTTGAGAGAGATTTTTCCTACTAGGGCATGTGTGCTCACCAGAGAGGCAGAAGGTGAGAAATCACCTCTAGGGGGGTCGGTCACACCACAGTCCCTTCTCTTTCATTCTCCTCTTGGGACTTTGGGCACACATGCACACATACCCTGTCCAAGTTTCAAGTTGCCGCGGTGTCTAGGACTCAGATCTTGGCTGTCCATGTTGAAGTCCAGTGCCTCAACCACTACTCCATCTGCTGGCCCCATCAAATCACATTTTAAGGAGGAAATAGACCTGGAATTAGAGCTTGGTTGTCTGGTTTCCATTCTTCTGTTTTGCTTCTACTTTAACGCCGTTTATTATTGCCTGTGTACAAAATGCATTTGGTATGTTCTATTTTGTATTACATAAAAATAATTGTGATGAGAAGTGGAAAAGACACATAGTTTAGTAGAAATGTTATAATCCCAAGAGTGCGAATAGGAGGAAAAGATCAGCCGGTAAATGCATGGTTTAAATAGTCAGCAATGACCCTAAAATTCTTCTGTCTCTGTCTCTGGCAAGTGCGCATGCCCTATAGCAAAAATCTCCCTCTCAAAAAAGAAGAAGAAGCTATGTGGTGATTCAAAACATGCTGTTTGGGACAGCAAAGACTAAGTGGTAAGGTCCAGTATCTTTAAAAAATAGAACAGGTATTTTAAAGTATGTTCATTTGCCACACTGGTTTTATGAGGAAAGTATTATTATTACTGCACAATCATCAATATTGGCAAAATAAGAATTATGAAAGTAGGACCAACAGTGTAGCTTGGCTAGGACTGCACACCGACAGTGAAGGTAGAGCAAATCTAAAGTGTGAAGTCTGGCATGTTTAGGGGAGTGTACATTTTACGCTCTGTAACATAGCAAATCATTTCAAAGATGAGAACTATCTCCATGTATGAATAACTCTATAGCAAAAATATAATGAAAATTACTGAAAGGTGTGACAGATGAGGTTGTGACCTGGAGAGGAGAGGAGTGGAGTGGTCAGTGCATACTGAAGGGGATGAAGAGTTCAGGGCCTCAGAAAAGTTTTCTTCCCAACTCGTTTTTTTTCCCAAATTTATGCTGTGAAAAAAATGTTTTTTGACATGTACAGAATTTTAGAGTGACTAGTCATATATCCACCAGCTAGACCTTAAAATATATATTTTGATGTACAGATTTCCACCTCTCAACTTACTTACTACTCTTTCTCCCTCCTCCATAAACTTTATAAATAAGCTCAGAGAACAGAGGATGAGACTAGCCTTTGTCTCTATCTGATCTTCCAGCTCAGAACCTAACCCTGACTGCCACCGTTCTCAGTCTCCATTCTGAGTCTCTTGGCTTTTATTACTGGGAGATATTTCTATGGGTCTAGTGCCTCTTTTGAACCAATTTACGAAGTAGATGCCCCTGTCTGGTTGGGGTTACTGGCTTTTGGTCTCAAGTGTGTCGACTCATCTGTGTGTCTGATTTTATTTTCGATCGTATTGTACAGTGGGGTATTTTGATAGAAGGAAGAAGGGAGAAAGAGGGAAATAAAGAGAGACAATAGAGACACAACATTCACACAGCTTTTTTAGTCTGCTGTTATAATTGCTCTTTTCTATTGTTAATTGTTACTGCAAGTCCCTCACTGTGCCTATTTATGAATTGACCTTTTTCACAGGAATGTATGTTTAGAGAAAACATAATATATATGTGGTTTGGTACGATGTATGGCTTTGGGCATCCACTGTGGTCTTAGGGGATGACTCTACTGGCTGGATGTGCCCATCTGCCAATCCATCTTATTTTTGATGCACTTACAAATGAATTGCAGGTAACGACATGCTTCTTTTTCAATGTGGCCATTCCCTTAAGAATAAATAACAGTTCAATATTTTTTGTACTTAGAAAAAAATTTCATTCAGTGAAATGCACGCATTTATGAGTATGGTTTCATAAGTTGTCGCTAATGCATAAACCTGTGTACCCTGACCTTTTATGAGAACATGGCCATCATTCAGACAGTTCCACTGAGTCCTTTCCCAGACAATCGTCACCCTCAGCAATTCCAGACAACCAGCCTTCTGGTATTTCCCTCCAGAGACTGACTTTGCCAGCCCTAGAACTTCATACCTATGGAATTGTGTAAGATTGCAGCTCTGGAAGTCTTTCTTCACTTGCATGAAAGAAACACAGATGCATTGGTGTTTATATCAGTACTGTGTTCCTTTTTACTGATCAAGGAGCTTGGAAGCGGTGAATAAGATAAATACATTTGTTTTTTTTGTTTCTTCTTATTATTAGCACTGTAATCTCGAATAACTTCTGTGAATCTTAGGTATTTTATCTGTAGGGAAGAACACACTATTGTATGTGTGGTCTTAGTGGTTATATTGCATTGCTAATAAAACCACTTCAGCCTGGGGGATGGTATAAAGACAACGAGAATTTATTTACAAATTCCTAATTATGATAGCTGGAACTTTCAAAGCTCTAGGCCTACAAAAAGCCAACAGAAATGCAGGGGATGGTGACTCATGAAGAGAGATCTTGACTGATCACTCTTTTATAACAGCCCGTTCTCACCAGAATAATCCCTTCTGACAAGAGCCAGAACTCACTGGGTCTTGAGCAACCTCATTAATTTAGTTGTGAGAACTTTCCCTTCATGATTCAACCACTATGAGCCAATCACCACCAACTAAGCCTGCCCAGGACATTATGAAGGAATAAGTTTTCACCAAATACCTTTATGATATCACTCAATGCAGTTGAGTCTCAACACATGAATTTCTGGGGGACATATTCAAATGATAGCAGCTACCCACAGGGTGGATATCTGATATCTACTTGCAGGGTTGTGTGTTCCATTGTATCAATATACTGCAGTTTATCCGTTCTCCTATTGATAGATATCTACGCTTTTCTCATATTTTATTACTATGAGTTAAACTCTTACCAGCATTTGTGCTTAAGTCTTTTTGTGAATATATGTTACTATTTTTCTTGAGTAAATACCTAGAAGTGAAATTATTGAGTTATAGGATGGATGGATATTTAGTTTGTGAGAAATTGCCAAACCTTTTCCCAAAGTAATCACACTATTTTAGACTAATGCTCATCAATGCTGTATCAAAATTCTAGGTTTTTTGGTTGTTTTGTTTTGTATTTGTACCAACATTTGATGTTTTCAGTCTCTTTAATTTTAGCTCTCTCGGTGGGTGTGTAGTGCTATCTCATTGTGGTTTTAATTAGCATTTCTTTGATGACTAATGATGCTGACTTCTTTCACACCATTCTTGGCCATATGTAAATCTCCCTATACAAGATTTTCATTCCAAGCTTTTGCCTATTTTTCAGTTGGGTGGTTTATAATTTTGTTATTATTATACTTATATTTTGTTTATATTTTGTTTATTTTTTATAGTTCTTTACATGTCCTGTATATTAAATCTTTTTCAAATATATGTTTTGCTAATATCTTCTAACAGTCTGTGGCCTGCTTATTCATTTTCTAAGTGGTGTCTTTCAATGATGAACTGTACATTTCAATAAACTCTAATTTTCTATTTTCTTTTTATGATGATTGCTTTCTGTCTTTTAAGAGACCTCTGCCAACCCCAAGTTGTAAAGCGCTCTCCTACATTTTATTCTGGAAACTTTATAGTTTTATTTTTCATGTTTTTTTTTTTTTTTCTGAGATCTATCTCAGATTGATTATAGTGCCTGGTATGAAGGAGGGAGTTAATATTTTCCCTGTGAACATGCAGTTTTTGCATCATTTCTTGAAAGAATGTTCTTTTTTCTGTTAGACTGCTTTGGCTCCTATGTGGAAAATCAAATAGTCTTTCATAAAGGGATCTATTACAGAGTGCTATTCTGTGACTATTTTTCTTATTCTGAATTTCTTGAGATATTACAAACCTCTTTTTATGCTTGTAGGACAAATAATGGTCCCCGAAGATAACTGAATCCTACTCCCTGGAGCCTTCAAAGTTTCTTTACTCAGAAAAATGGTTTTTGTGGATGAGATTCAGTTAAGGATCTTGAGAAGGGGAGGTCATTCCAGATTCTTCCGATGAGTTCTCATTGCCATCCCAGGTATTACACACAAAAGAAAGAGAGGGAGAGTTGATGTACGGAGGAGAAAGCCCGATGAAGTCCCAGACAGAGATAGGCATGAGGGAGTCCCAAGCCAAGGAATGTGAGGCTTTACCAAAAGTCAGGAAGGCAGAGAACAGATGGGGTGCAGGGCTGTGGGGGTGACCCTGCAAAGCCATGTTTCTGCAAAGCCAGTGCTCCTGATTCCTTTACCTCTGCCTTCTGAGATTATGGGAGAATAAATTCCTGTCGTTTAAAGCCACTTAGATTGTTGTGTTAGTCACAATAGCCACAGGAAACTAATCTATTCTTTTTTTCTTTTAAAACTATATGATACATTGGGAACCAGCAGTTAGTGTAATGGTTATGTCGCTGGACTCCCACATAGTCGACCGCGGTTCATGTCCCGGACCCAGTGGCTTAAAACTCACGCTGGGCGCCTGTGTGTGCGTGCCCAAGATCCCGAGAGGAGAATGGAGGAGAAGGGATTGCGGCGTGACCATCCCCCCTGGGGGGTGATTTCTCACTTTCTGTCTCTATGTCTCTCTCTGTCTGGCGAGCGCACACGCCCTACAATGAAAATCTCTCAAAAAAACACAAAAAACTATATGATACATTGACAAATAGTATATAAAGTAGAACCCAGATGGGTAGACTTCAGTAAAATAAATTCTTACTGAAAGACATTGTTTTATAGCAGAATACGTGTACACACTGGTGTTAGACCAGTAGTTCTTAATCATGCCTATGTACTAGGGTCTCTTGGGCAGCAATTAACAAACATCTGTGCCTTGCTGCTCAGCTTCAAAAATGTAAATAGTTGAGAAGAGTCTGAAACAAATATTTTATTGAAAGGACTCTGGGTCTTTATTTTTCATTGTATGACCACCATTAGCATTGGTACCACCTGTGACTTTGATAGGAAAGCAGAACCTTGGGTCCTATCCTAAATCATAAATCTGCATTTCACCAAGCTCCGTGTGTGTGTGCAGGAAACATCAAGAAACACTAATATGGATGATTCCAATGAGCAATGATTGTTGAGAAGTACTGAATGTGATAAGTAACTTTATCTTATGTTTCTTTCACATAAGACAGAAGAAATCTTGAACAATATTTATTTGTTTATTTAAAGATTTATTTAATTTTATTTATTCATTTATTTATTTTAATTTGACCAGAGGAAGACAGAGAGAGAGAGAGAGAGAGAAAGCAAGCCACCACCAGATCTGGGATGTGAACTGTGGTTGGCTTTGTGGGAGTGTCTAGCGCCTTAGCCACCATACCACCTGCTGGTCCTGAACAAGAATTAATTTAAATGTTAAGATTTTTATCTGTGGTATGGGGATAACAATACCTGCATTGCAGAGTTTTTGTAAAGGTCACATGTGATCTTTAATGGAGCAGGGTCTTGGCATAGATATTTACAGTTTCCACAGGCAAATGGATGCCCATTTAAGAGCACCAGTGATGTCCAAAATGTAGCTCCCAAACTAAGCTGCTCTGGGGCTCTCTTGTATTATCACCCAATTCTGTAGAGAATGTAGAGAAAATAATCTGGTAAACTCTAACAAGAACAGAAGAAACAGGGTTGAATTGGGTCAGGTAATGCTGATTACCTGCCTGTGCAGTCCCAAGCAAGGATCTGGGCTGCATGCAGAGAGAGAAAATGGAGTTTTGAGTCATTCTCAAGGCTAAAGAGAAGTAAGAAAGGTAAATTTCTTTGTCAAGTACAGTTAAAATTTGCTGAGATGAAGAAGTAGCATGAGGTGAAGTCACTGATTCAGGGATGCCAAGAGTTCACAGAAAGGGTAGAAAGTGACCCAGTGATTTTGTAGAGGGATTTATTGGAAATCAGCAAACATTATTGACTGAATAGTAACTATCACACTGAGCAGAAGTTTTTTGCTGATGAAGTATGGTAGAGAGAAAATTTCAGATACAAGGAGAGGGGGCAAAAGGTAACATGTCTAAATTGTGAGAGAGAAATAGGAAGAAACAGAAATAGATCATATATCCCAGAGTCAGACCCTAAAGGAGAGACACACTGCATAATGACAAACCTTTTCCAGAAGGAAAACTAACCATCTGGGTACTCCGACAGCTAATGCGTGCCTCTCAGGGCACATGAGCAGCATCCCCACATTCAGTCGCTCCCAGAAAACCAGTATAGACCTCTCTAGAATTGGGTCAATCCCATAGCCTACTGTTTAGGGATCTGTGTCCCACATGGCTGACCCCAGTTCCAGTCTCAGCAGCTTGGAAAACTGGATGTGTGTACATGAATGCCTTATAGCCCAACAGCATGGAAAGATCAGGAAGGGACTATGGCATAATCGCATAATCACAGGGAGGTGCTTTCTTCCTCTCTCTAGCAAGCATACACATCTGCTAGCAATAAAAAATAAATCCTTAGGGTTATTATTCAGTTCTGCATCATGCCATCACTCTCCAGATCTACGGAACTCACGTTTGTGCCTGCAGAATTGGGCCCAAGTCCCTCCCTGACAAGCTTTTCTTATTTAACCTCCTCTTTGAGTCACCAATGACAATTTCTTTGTGTATTTGTGTTTTCTTTTATTTCTTTTTTAAGTTTTTGAGTTTTTTTTTTTGTTGTTATTATTATTATTTTAAGTAAAGGCTTGTTGAAAATGTTGGAAGCCTCTTTCTCATGTAGAAAGTCCCACCCTGAGAGGACAGAGAGCTAAAACCACTTACACCATACCCTCCACATGTGAGTGATGTCGTCCATTTTCTGCTCCAGCCTCTTCTGGGTTTTACCGTATTGGTGTTACAGTGTCCCAAATGCTGTAGGTGCCTTCTCAAACGTGTCGCCTGGTAAACGCATCCTTCCCACCAGATGTGCCTCTCTCTTGCCAGCTGTTGCAGACGTTATTTTTTGCCAGAGCTGAGTTTTTTCTTTCCACAGCAGAGTTGTTGCTTCGGTTCCTTTCATTTTACTTTGTTTCCATTTTTTTTTTTTTTTTAAAGAAGGCTCATTTCAAAAAATTTCTAAAGATGCCTTTAGCAAGTTTCAATGAGATTTCTTCATGTCTCCAAAATAGAGCAGGCCAAAGAATGTAGCCTTTAGACATTTTCTTAAAGGTTAGTATTTGATTTGGGGAAAACAATCTAAACTGTAATGATTTAAAGTAAAAAAAAAAAAATTCAAACCTTTCCATTGTCTACCATTTATTTATTTTTTCTTTTAAAATAAAAATAATTTGAGACCAGCAGATGGCATAATGGTTATGTCACTGGATTCCCTTGTAGCTGATAGTGTTTTGAGTCCTGGACCCAGTGGCTTGAAACTCACGCTGGGCATGTGTGTGTGTATGGCCCAAATCCTGAGAGAAGAATGTAGGAAAAGGGATTATGGCATGGCCATCCCCCCTGGGAGTGATTTCTTACTTTCTGTCTCTCTCTTTCTCTGATGAGTTCTCTATAGCAAAAAATAAATAAAAATAACTTAAACATTATTTAAAATAAATATTTTTATTTTAAAAGAAAAGAAATACATTATAAACAAGCAGTGGGAACAAATTATAGACATAAAATATCTAGCATAAATAAAATTCATCTTCTACAGCAAATGTGTGCAAATTTAAAGACAATGTTTTGTTTCCATCCCATCCCGTAGGAAATCACAAGTGGCAAGATAAAAGTGGATGTACTGGAGATCTTCATTTTCCTTTCCAGACTCATGTTCCAGCTTCCCTACCCTACTTTGGACTTGAGCTCTGGCTATTGGGGACTAGATCTGGGGGCTTCATTGGTCTCTGACTTGCTGTTAGATTTGGCCAATGGGCAGCATCAGCAGGAGATGCAAGGGCAAGTGACAGCTGAGGTCTGAATATTTGCTTTCCAGGCTCACTTCCTACTGAGTCTCCTCTAATAGAAGGCTCCTATGAAGGCCACGAGGTCTGCTGGGCAGCATTGTCTGACATGTATTTCATTTTCTGGCATGTGTCTCCTTTTTTTGCTCCTGAAAGCACAGGGATAG
>NW_006204708.1:468465-490939 GCF_000334495.1 Tupaia belangeri chinensis | reverse complement strand
TGCTGTTCCTCAAGTCCATTCTGTAGCTGACCCCACTGGGAGATAAGCTCTGGGATGGCCTTTTGGAAATGGCCCTAAATGAGGCAAAAAAACCCTGGACCTTTGAACTGTCACAGGGACCAGTCAGTGTAAGGTGTGCTAGAAAAAAGGCCCAAGCTCAGGCCAGTTGACTGTCTTTGGTGGTCAGAGTTCTCAGGAGGTGATGCATTTGTAGCCAAGGACAGCCAACAGTTTTAGCACCTGGATGCATGGGTGTTTCTGTCCTGAAGACAGGATCTGGATAGCAGAAAAGTCATCTAGCCAGGGTGCGGTAGTTACGAGATACCATGGAATTCAGGGACGTGAGAAAGAGGGCAAAGAGGTGACGGTAGTTACGAGATACCATGGAATTCAGGGATGTGAGAAAGATGACAAAGAGGTGGTACGGTTAGTGGATGGTAAGCCTCAAAGATGCCAATTGATTGTGAGAGTCAAAAAGCCAGACAATCAGCTAGGAAAATAGATGGCATCTGGAGAGAGGAATGATTCTATTTGAGATTTTGGGAGTTTTATTCTCAGGTCCTTATTTATGACCACTTCTTCTGAAGTCTGAATCACTGAATTGTAAAGCCTCTACATAGGTCAAATTTCTTGGCAAATATGTCTTTATGTGTATGTGCCAGTGTACAAGTCTGTTAGTGTTATATGCATGAAAACACACCCACATATGCAATCTTACAAGTGAAAGCCATAGTCACTTTTCTCCAGGGCTGCCAACAAATTACATTGAAAAGTTGGGTGATAATGAGTTCAGCAGTTTTCAAATGATCTCAGTGGAAGTATATGGTGTTTCTGCATCAGAAGCAGCTATCACCATTTTCCCCAAAAAAATCTAGTTTAAAAAGTGGATATTGAGACACAAGCAATCAAATATCCCACGTTGTCTATCTATACTTCAAAAGACAATGCTCTTACCTCTGGCCTCTGAAGTTCTTTTGACCACAATTGAAATGCAGAGGTTCCTTAGCAAAGAAAGTTTTGAAGAACAACTCAAGCTTTTAGTCTTCAAATGCCAAATAAAAGTTTGCAGACGTTTAAATCCCAACCAGAATATCCCTCACTAGGAACTTCCATTTTTCACTCATTTTCAGAAGAAAATTTCTAACCTCCACTAAATTTTGAAGGCTGCCAAGATAATTCAGGATGAAACGGCTTCTTGCACATAGATTGAAGGCAGTGATGTGAACTTTAATCAAAATTAGGGACTGAAAAGAAATGTTTGAACTATTCCTTGCCTACGAGTAGATGTTTCCTGTAGTCCAATAAATTTTTATTTTAAAAATTCTGCTTCTGATTCTGCAGCCATATTTGTGCAAGTACACACTCATTGCTACACATACAGCTCTGTTCTGGACCTAACAGTTAAATCCCAGGATTTGATGTTTCCTAGGGCTCTGTGAACATTCTACCTTAATATGTGTGGCGGGTTTTCGTTTATGTTGAGCTGTCATATATAGGGCCCTGATGGCAGTACAGGACAGAGGAGGACAGGCAACCTCACCAACGCGTACTGGGTACTGATAGGTGAGAGGGATAGAGAAGGAATCTGTACAAATAGAAAACCTATTACTAGAAAATTATTAAAGTAAACACATTCATTATTCCAGAGCAATGGCTTCATCTTATGAGAAGATCATATATCTCTTTCTACTTAAACATCTGCACTCAGAATTTTTTTTTTTTTTAGAGATGTCTTTGTTATATGGTGTGTGTGTTTGCCAAAGAGACAGAGAGAAAGTGAGAAATAACCCCCTGGGGCATGGCCACACCACAATCATTCTTCTCTCGGGATTTTGGGCACACACGTACATGTGTCTGGCATGAGTTTTAAGCCATCAGGTCTGGAACTGGAACCACAGTCACCTACGTGGGAGTCCAGCGATGTAATCATCACACCTGCTGCTGGTCCCTGCCCTCAGAGGGCTGAGTGGTTTGGGCCAGTGTGAGTAGACAATCAGATGACATTGAGAAACCATCACGACTAGTTTTATACTCCATCCAACATGTAAGATAGAAAGTTCCAAAGTGGTTCAGTTTTTGACTAGAATCTGTTTAAATTAAAATATGACATTTTTATAGTAAAAAAAAATGGAGAGCCAAGATGGAGGGAAAAAAAGCTATACATTGATGTTATTTACATAAAAGCAAGACAACGAGTTTGTATGTGGTTAGGAGTACTTAACTTCATAAAGAATGTTTTCTACATCTCCTCAGATAAGGTTGGATTGAGGAAAGGGTACAAAGAGGTACTACAGGGGACAACAGGTGGTGTGGTGTGGTGGTTAAAGGGCTGGACTCCCACATGGCTTACTGTGATTTGAGTCTCTGACATGGCAGTTTGAATATCACTCAGGCACGTGGGGTTGTTGCATGGCCATTCTCCCGGGGGAAGATTTCTCACTTTCCCTCTCTCTGTCTTTCTCAGGGAAGTGCATATACTCTGGCAAAAATCTAAAATAACAACCAACCCCAGGAAAAAGAAAAAACCCAAAGAGGTACTATAGTGTTCAAGTTATTTTAAAAAAATATCAAAAGGACACTCTCATATTCATCTACATGGATATCCATTATAATATTTCTATTTCTTGGGGCCGGCAGGTGGCATGGTGGTAAAGGCATTGGATTCCCACATGACCAACCGTGGTTCAAGTCCTAAACCTGGTGGCTTGCTTTCTTGCTTTCCCTTTCTCTCTCTGCATGTCTCCCTCTGATCAAATTAAAAAAATAATAATAATGAATAGAATTGATTCATCTTTGCCAAATGTTGGAATGCAGAGAATCTGGTTTCTGGTAAGAACCAATAGGATTTTTTTTTTCTGAGAGGTTTATGCTATAGGGCACATGCACTCGCCAGACAGAGAGAGAGACAGAGATACAGAAAGCAAGAAATACCCCTCCCTCCCCAGGGGGGATGGCCACGTTAAATCCCTTCTCTTCCATTAACCTCGTGGGATCTTGGGCACGCACGCACACGCGCCTGGCGTGAGTTTAAGCCACTGGGTTCGGGACTTTAACCATAGTCGACTACATGGGAGTCTGGTGACATAGCCATTACGCCAACTGCTGGTCACAGAACCAATAGGATTTTTAATGCATTAGTTTGCCATAAAATAGAAATAACAGAGATGAAATGATTTTTAAAGAATAGAAGTTTATTTGGCTTGTGATTCTGATAACTGGGAAGTCCCAAGGTGTTGGCTGGCACCTAGCTGAATTCTAGACCACTGTAGAAAACAGGATTAGTCCAGGGCTGTATCGTAACCTAACTGATAAAGGCAGAGAGGACAGTAGGCATGTGCAGAGAGAGGCCTGAGGGCAGCATCTTCTTTCTATAACAACTTGCTCTTGCATGAGCAAGTCCCTCCTCATGAGAGTGAGAACTCACTCTGTCTCACAAGACGGCATCAATCCATTGATGACAGTTATTTCCCCATGATACAATCACCACCAACTAGGTCTCAGATCTTAAAGGTCTTAAGACCCCCTCAGGGGAGATGGCCACTACAATCCTTTCTCCTCCATTCTCCTCTCTGGATCTTGGGCATGCACACACACGTGCCCAGTATGAGTCTTAAGCTGCTGAGTCCAGAGCTCAGACTGTGGTCGACTTTGTGGGAGTCCAGTGCTGTAACCATTATGCCATCTGCTGGTCCCCAGACACTGATATTTTTATACAACTATTCAGGTAATTTTTAAAAATAATTATTTCATTTAAGTTATTTATTTATTTATTTATTTATTTTAATTTGACCAGAGAGGGACAGTGAAAGAGAGAGAGAGAGAAGGAAAGTGAAAAAGCAAGCCACCAGGTCCCAGACTCCAACCACTGTTAGCCATGTGAGAGTCTAGCACCCGTAATCACCATGCCACCTGTCAGCCCTGCTACTCAGGTAATTCTAATGTACTACTATGGCTTCAAATTACTGACTTATAAAATAAATATTGCATGAATCGCTCAAGTTCTTTAATCCTGTCCTTAAAATTACACGCCATATTCTACGTACACTTCTTGCCATTCTCACCCCATCATATGTTGTTTGTCCTGTAATTCATGTAAATGTCTGCCTCCCCTCGTTCACTGTAAATTACTTAGAAACTCGGGGCATAATTTGCTTCTTGTAACAAAGAGTACAGTCTCTCTCATGTAGTAATGCCTCCACAGAGGCTTAAGTAGAACTAAAGACTATAAGAAATGATTAAAAGTGATTTGCCTTGGAGCCAGCATGGCATAGTTTAGGCACTGGATTCCCACATGACAGACAGCAGTTCAAACCCTGGACCCAGCTTGAATATCAGGCCAGATGCATGTGCATGCATGCCCAAAATCCTGGGAAGAGAGTAGAGGAGAAGGGATTTCAATGTGGCCATCCCTCCTGGGAGGTGACTTCTCTTTCTCCTTCTCTTTGTCTCTCTCCAGATAGTGCAGGTTCCAATGGCAAAAACCTATAAAACAAAACAAACAAAAAAGGAATTTGCCTCTTGCAAAAGATCACTGGGAAGATGTACTTTTTAACTTTAGCTTTTAGCAAGAATGTACTAAAATTGGAACAGATGTCCTCGTTGGTTTCTTCAGATAGCCTTTTATTTTTGCTTTTTTGTTTGCTTGCTTGTCTTTCCAGCCTCTTGCTAAATTGATGGGTGGAGAGCAAAGATTAGAAAGATTAGCCGGTGTTTGGCAGAGAGACTTCGAAGATAGAGAATTTCCCATGTGTTTGTTATATCTGTGTCTGGTGTTTATATAATGTGTTCTAAGAATAAGACTCATTCACTTAAGGGAATACTTCTTGGCAATGGCAGTTCTGAATATCAGCCTGTTTGAAGAGGTACAGAAGGTAAGATGCCCCAGAAAGGTATCAGATTGCTATAGTGACAAGGGGAGGAGAAGTCTGTGTGAACAACTTTTTGGCAATTGAATTGTACCTAGCTGCTGATCTTCCTGCTCTCTGTATTTTATTATTACAGACAACAACATGTGCTCTTTATGAAGCTTAGGGTGCTCTTGAATAGATAACCTGACCACAATATGTAGAGCAAAGAATCGTCTCCATGTCACGACAGCTGACATTGTCCTCATGTTCAAACCAAGCACATTCTCTACTTAAACAGCTTACTTTGGTGCTTATTAAAGACTATGAGATGTTATCAAATTTGATCTATTGTATTTATGCATTGGAAAGTTTTCATTTTAACTAAGATCACCTATTAATATCTCTGATCTCCATTTTAAAAATTAAAATAAAGCAATTTAACCAAATGAGATGACTTGTCCAAAGTTATCACCTGTTTAAAAGCAGTATCAGGAAAAAACATGGATTCTTTCAACTTTTTTCTATCTATAATATCTGGCTTTATTTTAGGAAAGAGAACAGACCTTAAGAGGATACCTATAATGCTCAGGTTAGTTTAGGAACTCTCCTTGTGATTCCACGTGAAGGTATTCTTTTCCCCTATTTTGCCCAGGTTTGACCCTTGATTAACTTGTGAGATATCAAACATCTCCTCACCAGTCCCTGCATTCCTGTGAGGCTGATGAAGTTATTCACACAAGCAGACCTTTGCCTCTTTCTTTCTGGGCTTTCCACACATTTCAATGGTAACATTGGAGTGGTTTCTTGACTGGTATGTTTTGAGATCATGGATTGAAATAAACCATAAATTTCACTAAACAGAAAAAAACAGCCAAGCCACTTCTAAAATTTTAGCATCAAAATGATTTCTAAGCTTCAACCAATCGTAGTAAGAATTGTTGTAATTTTTCAGTAGAAAATATGTATGTTGTATATAAATTTCATGCTTATTCCAAACAACATAATGTAAAGAAGAGTAAAACATCTGATTTGTGTTGCAACAGTGTTTTTTTCTGGAAGCAGCATGGTGCAGGGAGAGACCAAGAGACCTGAGGCCAGACTAGACTTCAGGGTCAACCCTGATATTGCCACTCTCTAGTGTTTGACAGTGGTTTACTTTGCTAACTTAACTTCCCTCATCTGTATGTTACATAATGATATTGGAGTTATTTTTAAAGTTTAAAGAACATCTGAATGAGCTGGCTCTGTAGTATAGTGGGTAAGTGCTGAGTGGAGCAAGCTGGATGCCATATGGACAACTGCAGATAGAATCTGGTCCCAAATTCTTGAGAAACACACCGAGCACATGTGTGTATGCCTCCAAATCCTGACAGGATGGAGAAATGGAGGAAAAGGGATTATGACATGACTACCGCCCATTGGAAAGTGCTTTCTCTCTTACTCTCGCTAGTGAGTGCACATATTCTCTGGCAATGAAAAAATAAAGACTATGTGAAAAAATACTTTGCATATAGAAGTCACTCATCAATGCTTCCCAAGGGAGAGTTGATATATTCATATCGACTATAATCAACTTCCGGGAAATGAGCTACAGTCAAGTTCTGGTAAGATTCTATGAAGGTCCTCTCAATACCTTATTATGTTTGGTAGGTCCTAGAATTTTCTTTTTCTTCAGCAAAATAATGGTTTCTTCTAGCTTGCTGAAATAGTCAAAAAATGAGTTGTTTTAATTTCAATTTACACATTTCTCAGAAACAACAGCTTTTTTTAAGCTGTGAAGAATAACATTATACCTCCTCCAGAGCCATTCAAAGGATTATTATGTCTAAAATCATTGTAACCATTGACTCTTTTTTTGGGAAATATTTTTTTAAAAAGTCTATTAGTAATTAATGGCCAAGATAAGAATTAAGTTAAGGACCTCTTTCACTTGCTAACCACACTCAACTTTCTATAAATTAGCTTTACCCTCTGGGGCCACAGGACACAGAGTATAAACAATGGAATAACACTAACATTTGAAGTAGATCATATTGTACAGGCATAGCTGAGACCCTGGATCACCAGGTTTGCTTTAAATCGAGGTCAGGTCCCTAAGAGTTTCACACCCTTGATGTGTTCTTCTTTCGGCATTTTCAGCATCTCGGCAAATACAAATTAAAGAAAGGCTAGCTTTATTGAGTTCATTAATTTTCTCAGCAAAATAATACAAGATTCCTGCCAGAGCAAGCAGCCATGACTGAGAAGAGGCAAGGAAAAGAATAGTCCATGTTCTCCAAAGCCTAGTCCTCTTTCCATGAAACCAGACTGACTCCAAATCTATTCTCTGTTCAAGAAACTAGAGAAGAAAACATCTTTTTAAGAATTAATGACATTCTCACAGGGACACCTGACTCAATCAATATGTTCACTGACTATTTATAATGGAGTTATTTGAAAATGCACTGAGGGAGATAGCCTGCATTCCCTGAACTGCTGGCTCAGGGTACGAGAGAACAGACTTGACTGCAGGGCCTACGTGAGCAATTTAGAGAGTCAGGACTCCAGGGAAGCTCAAGCTATGGGCACACATTTCAGGTACAATACAGGGGAGAAGAAATCCTCTGCTCTCTTCTCTGCTCTCGTTTTTTTTTTTTTTTTTTTTTGGGGGGGGGAGGGTGTTGCTGTTTTTTTATGAAAACTACAATAAATATGTATGAAAAAGCAACATGTCAAAATTTATGCTTCCAGCCAGGAATGACTTACAAGAACCAGGTTTACCCTTCTGCTTGAGACAACCAAATAAATAAACGAAATATATGAGGCAACAGCTTCTCACTGGAAAAATCTCCAAGCCAAGGTACTAGAGGAGAAATCCAGGCAGGGTATGGGAGAATTCCTGAAATGTGGAGACAGAGCCACAAGTCTGGTATAACAGAGTCCAAAGGACAGTGTAGAAGTAAGGAGAAAACTACACAGAAAATAACCCAGGGATCTGTAAAGGACCACCCTCAAGTATTCAGCTGAATACTCACACAAACAAGTGTTGGAGAAAACTATTCAAGTTAGGAAAAGACTCATCTGAAATTATTAAATAGCAGTACTGACATGGACCCAGAAATAATGCCTGTTTCAACAGCCAAATTGGAAAACCTTTTGATTTGCAATATATTGAGGAGAATATGAAATAGATCTGTCTTCAAGAGTGTAGCATAGTCACCTTTTATAGCATTTCTCTGGTCTAGTCCTACAAATTTTAAAATTAACAAATAAAGAATCACAATAATGCAAAGTAAATTAAATACATTTTAGTTCAATGTACAAGAATATTTGTAGGAATATAGAAATACATCACAGGTAAAATAGGTAACATCTGGATTCCAGTAAAAGTTTGCCAGATATGCAGAGAAGTGGGAAAATATGTAGCATATTGAGAAAGAAACTAATCTATCAAACCAACCTCAAACAAACATAGGTGTTAAAATTATAAAAAAAAATATCAAAACAGTTGTTATATAGTAAAAAACTTAAATACATTTATGATAAATACAACAAATACCTATATTGAGTTTATAGACTTGAGGACATTAGTGTGTGAGATAAAAATCACAAGGAATAGGACTAATGGCCAATTTGACGTTGCTAAGAAAAATAATTGGCAAACTTAAAGATATAGTGACAAAATAAATGATCAATATTGAAACAGACAGAAAAGACAATAACAAGAAAAAGAATGAACAGAGTATTAGCTATGAGAAAACGTCAAGTTGCGTAATACATGTATAATTAAGGAAAGAATAGGTGGGTAAGTGGGCAAGCAAAAACTAATCAAAGAAATTATGACCAAGGCCTTCAATTTTTTATGAAATCTATGCAACCACAGATCCAAGAAGCCTAATGAATGGCAAGCATAAGATATGTAAGACCACACCAAGGCAGGTCATAATCAAATAATGTAAGGCCATTGACAAAAGTAAAATCTGGCATGGATTCAGAGAGAAAAAAAGATGTCACATATTGAGTAACTAATATAAGGATGACTGCATATTTCTCATGAGTATGCGAGACACCAGTGAAGTAATATTTGGAAAGGAGATAAAGAAAGGGAAAGGAAAGGAAGGGAAGAGAAGGGAAGAGAAAGAGAGAAATCCTTTTACTTACATGATTTTATGCCTAGCATTATTATTTTCTTTCTTGTCATTATTTTTAGTGACCAGAATTTCTTCTTCTTTTTTTATTTTGAAGAGAGAGAGAAGCTGAAAGAATTTACCACAAATAAATGATTACTACCAGCTATTTCAAACTCAGTACTTCAGGTACAAACAAAATAATAGTCTGTGGAAATATGTGATTTACACAAAAGAATGAAGAAGCTTAGAAGCACTAAGTGGCTTAATAATAAATATGTAAGTATTTCAAATATATTTACAAGGTAATTTTAAGCTGTTTAAAATGTATAATAATGCAGTGTGTAGCATATAATTTACATAAAATTAAAATATATGGCTTTACTAGTGCAAAGTCAAGATGGGGCAAATGGAAGTATGTAATCGTAAGGTTTTAATACTACAGGTGAAGTGTTGCAGCATCACTTGAAGGTAGACTGACACATACAGATATATACTATAAATTCTATTTAAAAAGTTATAGCTAGTTGCCCAATAATAGAGATAAAAAAACTTAAAAATTCAATTAATCCAAAACTAGACAGAGAAAATGACAACAAAGAACAGAGGGATGAATAGAAAACAAAGAGCAAAGTATAAGACTTAAGTCACTCATATAATTAATCACATTAAATATAAATGGCCTAAATATCTCAATTAAATGCAAAGATTGTCAACTAGGATAAAAAGAATATAAACAAGAACCAATTATCTGATACCTAGAAGAAACTCAATTCAATTATAAAGATATAATATAATATAACAGAAAAATATATACCATTCTAACTAATTTACAAAGGTAGAGTGGTCAAATTAATATTAAGTAAAGCAGATATCAGTGAAGAATTTTACTATGGACAAAGACAGTTATTTCATGATGATAGGAGGATTGATTCATCAAGATAAAGGGATCTAGATGGCACACTGTTTCTGATGCTTATGTGTCTAATAACTGAATTACAAGATATGTGAGGTAAAAATTTATAGAACTAAGAGGAGAAACTGAAAAAATCACAGAGTGGGAGATTTTAATACCCTTCTCTTGATCACTTATAAAACAAGTAGAGGGACCTGTAGTTAGCATAATGGCTATGTCGCTGAACTCCCATGAAATTGACCGTGGTTCAAGTCCTGGATCAGGTGGCTTAAACTTATGCCGGGCACGTGTGCGTGCGTGCCCAAGACCCTGAGGAAAGAATAGAGGAGAAGGGATTGCGGTGTGGCCATCTCCCCTGGGGGGGTGATTTCTCGCTTTCTGTCTCTCTGTTTCTTTCTGTCTTTCTGGTGAGTGCACGTGCCCTATAGCAAAAACCTCTCCAAAACAAAACAAAAACAACAACAAAAAAAAACCAAGTAGACAAAAAAACAAATCAGTAATAATGTAAATTGGAACAACTCTACCCACAGCTTTATCTAATTGCAATTAATAGAACACATCACTCAGGCAAAGACACGTATTTTCCAGGGCACAGGAGACATTTAGTTGGACAATATTCTGAGTGATAAAACAAGTCTTAAACTATCCAAGAGAATTCAAGGTATACAAGTTATGCTCTTCGACCAAAATAAACCTGAATTGAAAATCAGCCACAGGAGTGATTCTAAAAATAATATGGAACTGCAAAGGATTTAGAATTACCAAACCAACTTTGCAAAAGAAGAATGATGATGAATGTTCAGCACTGCCTGAATTTAAAAGTTATTATAAAGTTACAAAAATCAAAACCAACAGGTGTCGGTGTAAAAATTGACACAGGTCAAGAAAACAAAGCATAAATTTGAGATATAAACCCTTACCTGGATGAATAATCAACTTTTAACAAAGGTACAAAAACAATTTAATGGAGATAGAAAAGTCTTTTCACCATGCAATACTGACACAATTGTATATCCATATGCAAATAATGAAAAAAGAAGGAAGGAAAGCAAACAGAACACTGATTCATTTCTCATACCATACAAAAAAATTGATTAGAATTGGAACCTACATCAAGATATAGGAAAATTAAAAACTTGAGACTATTACATTTCTATAAGAAATCATAGGAAAAAACTCGTGACTTTTTATTAAGCAAAGAGTTTTTCAGTATTAAACCAAAACCTGATCCATGAAATAATACATTTACATATTATATTTAAATCTAAATTAAAAACTTCTACTCCATGAATTACATAACTAAGAGCATAAAAAAAAGCTACAAACTGAAAAAAAAAATTGGTGAATATGTGTAAATCCTATACTTGAAAAACTTGTGTCCAAAATATAAGAAGAACTTGGGGACCAGCAGGTGGCGTGGTGGTTAAGGTGCTGGACACTCCCACATGGCCAACCACGGTTTGAGTCTCGGACCTGGTGGCTTGCTTTCTCACTTTCCGTCTCTCATGCTCTCTGTGTCTCTCTCTGGCCAAATTAAAATAAATTAATGAATAAATAAAATTAAATATTTCTTTAAAAAATAATACATAAGAAGAACTCTCAAAACTTAATATTAAAAAAAGAATAAGTATAGATAGACAAAAGGTATGAACAGAAACATCTCTGAAAAAGATCTAGAGCTGGAAATAATCACATGAAACATGATTACTCTTTTGGGAAATGCAGTTAAAGTCAGAATGAGATGCGAGTACACTGCAGAATGGCTAAAATTACAGGCTGATCATACCAAATGTTTGCAACAATATGAAATAACGAGACCTCTAATACACTGCTGGTGGGAATGCAAAACCATGTAACTACTTTGAAAAAGTTAGACCTGTTTGTTGTTGTTGTTGTTTTGCCACAGGGCGTGGACACTTGCCACGTGCCAGAGACTGAGAAAGGGAGAGTGAGAAATCACTCCACGGCGGGGATGAGCGTGCTGCAATTCCTTCTCTTCCATTCTCCTAGAATTTGGGGCAAGCACACAGGCCCAGCATGAGTTTCAAGCCAACAGATCTAGGATTTAAACTGCGGTCAGCCTTATGGGAGTCCAGCACCTTAACCACCATGCCACCTGCTGTCCCCAGGCCTGTTCTGTTCTTAAAAACTTAAACAAATATCTAAAGTATGACCAGTTATTCCTAGGTATTTTCCATTCTCCTTTTGGTGATCACATGCATCTTTTAGGAATTAAAATAAAAATGAAAATGCAAACTAATCTATTATAGCAGAAAAAAGATCAGCATTTATTTGGAGGAGGAGAAGATAAGGGGGAATAGAAGGGAAAAATGATAGAGGGTTACAAGAAAATTTGGCTGTCAGTGGACATATGTTTATATATCTGGATATGTGTTCATTATATGGTGATAGTTTTATGGGTACATACATTTGTCAAAATTTAGATGCATGTTTATTTTGTGTAAATTTTAAAAAGTTACAGCAAAAACAAAAATATCCCACCAGCACATATGCCTCTTTTTCCTGGAGGATAAATGTTTCCACACCACAACAATATTATCAAATTAAATTTCTATAGTGTTTTCCATCAAAAAAAGCAAAAGGAAGCTTACAAAATTTTCATACAGTTCACCCCATCTTTATAAGTCAATGAGATTCTGTACATTTAGTTTCCAACTCCTTCCTCCATTCACAATCTCACAAATGTATGCAAAACTTGGCAATTAGATATACTGCTGAGAAATATCTTACAACATTGGCTTACCACAGTCTAAAAGCAAGGTATGCAAAATCCCCATCCAGAGTATGCAGTGTTTCCAGGAAACTACACCTGATCGCAACTGAAAATTATTAACTTGATTAAATTTATTAAGGACAGAGTACACAAATTATCAAGGGGAATAGCTACCAACAGAAGCCTAGACAGCTCACATTATTGAAGCTAGTTTTGAGGATGACAGCTATGGGGTGTTCCGAGGAAAGAATCTTTTCTAATCTGCAGCTGTGCTATGAGGATGCAGTATCTCGTGCTCAAATATCTATTGCAGAATCAGATAATGAAATATTCTGCATACTCAGAAAGTGCCTTAATAATGGCTGGCTGCTCACGGACCCTGCCTTTGGAGACAGGGTACTGCTCAGAGGACTCCATTGCTCCTGCAGTCACAATTTCATTCTAAACGGAGCACAGGCCCTTGAGAGTTATACCTCAGCCTGCATTTATGGCTGATGTGAAGCCTCACCAGGAAGACTTGTCATTCTTCAGTGACCAATCACATTGCTGAGCCTGCATGATCGAGGTGGAGAGCAAGATTTTGTAGCACATGTGACCTTACACTCTGCAGAGACTTTGCTGTGGCCTTGTTGTGGCTGTCCATCAGCCTCTTCTGTGACAAATTTCTTTGTCCATTTTCCCCCTCTTTTCAAAGTTCTGCAATTCAGTATTGTTAGAGTCATTTACTTCCTTTAAAAAAAACATTATGTATTTCTTCCATCAGAAAGAGAGACAGAGATTAAGACAGAGAGATAGAAAAAGAGTACCCTCAACAGCGTCTTGATGCCACCGTCTACCCCTGGTTTTCAGCCAGCCCTGGACTTTAGACAAGCAGGTGCCTGAATGCTCAGGGAGGTCTCCGAACTTGCAACTGGACCTTCCCATGTGGGTGAGACAGGGTGTCATACTTCACTGCACCACCTTCTGGCCCCTGTTACAACCATTTGTACATTTTAAGAACACTGAGGCTAGGTGACGTCATATATCTTGCTCAAGTTCATAAACTGGAAAAATAAAGCTTAGAGTCTTACCCAGGACTCAAGTCCAAGTTGAAAGCACTCCTTACTGGTTCCTGGTAATAAAATGTGATTGATATCAAGAGTCTTAACTTGTGATTTCTACATGATTTCAGTAAGAACTGGCAGAAGACCTAGTGTTGATGATTGGCTGAAGGTGATGGAGAGGGGAGAAAATACTTCTTGAATGCATCTAGTAAACAAAATGAAAACATTTTGGTCAGCAATTGACAGCCTAAACCATACCTCTCTCACCCGTGGTAAACAATCTTGACTGAGGTTCAGCTCTGGCATTTGCTGACCTGTGTGGAGTCAGTAGACCTCTGCTTTGGGCCAGAACTAACACATGTGCATGTGTGTGTTCGATCTGTCCCACATATGCATGTGGGTGTGTTGAGGTTAGTGTACACGGTTCTCTTTAGACATACTGGTCATTGAAAATGCTTTTACACTAGCAGCAAATGCCACAAGAATCTAGTGGGGAATGTCTATGACTCACTGCATGGAGAAGTCTCCCAAGCTCAGTGTCTCCCAAACAGAGAAGTCTTCCAAGCTCAAGTCAGCTTCATTTCGGTTCATTCCATGTGACTGGATGTCTCAGGAGCCTGAAGAACCCTGCTGTGGCATTCAGGAAGTATCTGCCTGGACAGCTCCTAAATGGAAAAGGGGAGGCTTTTCTTTTTCATCCAGCCCTAGCTGAGGTAATTAAAGATGACAGAGCTAATCTGTTGTTGGGATCAGCATGGCGGTTGGTTATTTCTGCACATTTAAGGATGACAGCCTCACCTCGGGCTGTCTTCTTCCCAAGTGGAAGAAGCAGCATGTACCTCTCTTACTAAGAGAAGCACTGCATGGAGTGACAATCACCTCGCTTCCCATGGGGTGGGGCGGGTGAGCCACTGGTGTTTGCAAGGAAGTGAGAAGGAGAATATCAGTCATCACTGGAAGGGAATAATCAACCACAGTAACTGGCCCTCATAGCGTGACCGGGATCTGAATTCCCTGAGTTTAAGAACTGTGTTCTTCCCATTTTTGTATCATAGAACAGTAATGGTACAAACCGGCACACAGCAAGTGCTCAATAAAGAGTTACAGTGATTTTTTTAAAGACAAAGCTAGGTCACAGTTCAGGGGTATGTGAAATTTGTTTCATGGATTTGCTTCAACATTGTTCTCTGGGATCCCATCTCCTGCTATTCAATGTGGACAGGGCTGCTGATTTTATGATAGAAAGTGTTTTCTTCATAGCTACGTTTACATATACACATCTATTTGTTTTATATATTTACACTCATAGGTTTATATTTTTATTTATATAAGTTACATGTAATATAATGACCACCTAACCTGTTTATTTAGCCCAGATCTTTTCTCTGACTACCTACTCCCACAAAGCCAATTGCCTATATAACCCATTTCTTTGGATATCTTAAAGACATGTCAATGGGACCAGCAGTTAACGTAATGGCTATGTCACTGGACTCCTACATAGTCGACCGCAGTTTGAGTCCCGGACCCAGTGGCTTAAACTCACGCTGGGCGCATGTGCGTGCGTGCCCAAGATCCCGAGAGGAGAATGGAGGAGAAGGGATTGTGGCGTGGCCATCTCCCCTGGAGGGTGATTTCTCGCTTTCTGTCTCTCTTTCTCTCTCTATCTGTCTGGTGAGTGCATGCACCCTATAGCAAAAACCTCTCCATTTTTTAAAGACAAAGCTAGGTCACAGTTCAGGGGTATGTGAAATTTGTTTCATGGATTTGCTTCAACATTGTTCTCTGGGATCCCATCTCCTGCTATTCAATGTGGACAGGGCTGCTGATTTTATGATAGAAAGTGTTTTCTTCATAGCTACGTTTACATATACACATCTATTTGTTTTATATATTTACACTCATAGGTTTATATTTTTATTTATATAAGTTACATGTAATATAATGACCACCTAACCTGTTTATTTAGCCCAGATCTTTTCTCTGACTACCTACTCCCACAAAGCCAATTGCCTATATAACCCATTTCTTTGGATATCTTAAAGACATGTCAATGGGACCAGCAGTTAACGTAATGGCTATGTCACTGGACTCCTACATAGTCGACCGCAGTTTGAGTCCCGGACCCAGTGGCTTAAACTCACGCTGGGCGCATGTGCGTGCGTGCCCAAGATCCCAAGAGGAGAATGGAGGAGAAGGGATTGTGGCGTGGCCATCTCCCCTGGAGGGTGATTTCTCGCTTTCTGTCTCTCTTTCTCTCTCTATCTGTCTGGTGAGTGCATGCACCCTATAGCAAAAACCTCTCCAAAAAAAAAAGACATGTCAAATTCATCATGCCTGCAATGAAACTCTTGTTCTCTCTTCCAGTCCTGGTGGAAATGGTCATTAGTGCTGTTACTGGAATCTCTTCTTTCTGGCAAGATTGCACTTCTCTCTGCTTTGAAGTTCAGTGTGATCACATGACTTGCTTTGGTCAATGGACCTGAGAACTAACACATATCACTTTTGAATATGTCTTTAAGCACAAGTATGAAATTTCTATATTGTTGCTACCTTTGTCCCTTCTCTACACACTCAAAGTTAGCAACATTTAAAGTGCTGCAACAGCATCAGTCTAGTTCCCCAAGGAAGGATGTCAAGGAGCAGTATTCCTGTCATAGCCAAAATAAATATGTAGTGTGAAAAAGAAATGAACCAGTTCTCTTACGTCTTTATTAGAGTATATTCACATGTCATACAATTAACTCGAGGTTTTAATATATTGAGTTGTGCAACCACACTCTAATTTTATAATATTTCTAACACCTTTAAAAGAAACACTACATGCATCAGCAGTCCTGCCTTATTCCCACATCACCAAATTCTCACTTCAGTCCTCAGTAACCACTACTCTATTCTATTTATCTGAACCTCTCTTGTTTGTATTAGTAATAATTAGGAGATGCTTGTTTTTGAATCATAGCTCAGCGTATCCTGACTGATGCATCATCTTATTCTAACGCTCTCTATCTCTTGCTTAATGAAAGGCATTCACCATCACAATAATCAGAAACTTAGAAGTTATTCTTAGTACTCTTCTGTAGCTCATTTCTCACATCCAGTTAATCTTCAGCTCCTACAGAACTTTACTTTCTGGGTATGTCTATTTCTATCTCCTGTATCACTACTATTGTTCAAGATGTAACCATCTGTGGTTTGCATTTACTTTAGTGTTTCCAAATTCTTGAAAGATAACTAATTTCAAGATTTGAGAATGAGAAATCAGAATTCCTAAGAATTCTTTGAAAATCCTGAAATAATAACTTATTCTCTTTAATACTTTTTATTTTTATGGTGGGGGGAAATTGCAACACTAATTTAAAAAGTATTGACATACATTTGATAAAAATGAGTGGCTTCAATAGTAAATAGTACAATATTTTCCTGTAATAGGCATATACTAAGTTTCAGAGATTGCCAGACGTATGATAATAAATGCTTCCTTTACATGAT
This sequence comes from Tupaia belangeri chinensis, assembly GCF_000334495.1. Lineage (NCBI taxonomy): Eukaryota > Metazoa > Chordata > Mammalia > Scandentia > Tupaiidae > Tupaia > Tupaia belangeri. The sequence goes on along the minus strand of NW_006204708.1, from coordinate 473,801 downwards.
CATGAACCAACATATGATAAGATTCTGTATTTCAACAATATGCAAAAGTGAGCTCTGTCTAATGAAGACAATTGGTAACAGAAAACATGAAATAAAGCAAACATTAATATAAAATAGAAATCAAATAAAAATCCTTTTAAAACTGAGTATGACATCATAAATATTTAATAATTAAAAGTTATTTGTCAAATTTTCAAGCATGCAAAACATTAACTTTTTAAATAATTGTCTTAGTCTTTCTTTCATGACAGATATCATTGATGTCGAAACATTTCTTACATTGTTCATTGGTGGTTAAAGTGATTTATTTATTCATATATATTTTTATATTTGTTATTTACATTTAATCACCATATATCTTTGCAGTATACAAAACATGGAGCGCTTTGCTTTTCTCTATTGTGAATACAGTGCATTTTCAAGTTGGGCATTACTATATAGATAGCCTCATAGAAGCGCATTTCCTTTTTTATTAGCGAAAGTTCTCTCCTTGTCCTGATTTTGCTCTGTCTATGAAATCTGTATTAGCTGTATTAGCTTACAGCTCTTGCTAATACAGGCTGTACAACAGTTTTCCATGTAGTACTGAAGTGTTCTTCTCTTTGCACTTCCTCTATTGAAGTATTTACATTGAACCATCACTTATAGTAAATATGTAAATGCTAGAAAATGTTGGCAAATAATTTCTTGGAAAATGAGGTAATACTATGATTTCAGGTCTCCTAGAAAGCTCAGTATTACTGCTTAGAATCACATGTCAAAATTGCTCATTTAAAAACTTTGCATCCAAAACAAGAACAACTTACCCTTACTGGCAGACAGGGACAGAGATAACATTTCCTATATGACAAGAGCTACAAGTAAGGCTGGATGATGAGGTTGTGATGACTTCTCTCTTGTGTGTGTCTGCCCCAGCTCCTGAAAACGTTGACCTGGATCTCCCACCCCACTGCGCACATACCCTGCACTGGCTTATCACTTGATGCAGTGGATTCTGTAAATCAGCAGTCTCTATGTGGAGTGCTGAGCTTTAATTTCAGAGGAGGACAGTGTTTCTCTCCCAGATTTTCTGAGTACTTGGCTAATATTTCTTAAGATTAAAAAATATATACACATTTCCTGGGAAATGTAGAAAGGAATTCCCACATGGAAATATAAATTCATGTAATAAACTTCTTCGACTCAGTCTATCTTTCTTTCAGTTCTTATTATACCATATTCAGAGTTATTTTCTAAAAAGACAAGCTTGTTGAGGTCTTCCTTTTATTTAAATGTCTTTAATGGATTACTTGCTGCCCTTAGGTTAGAGATCAAGTCCATAAAATGCTCTGGGAAGCACCTGCAAACCTCTGGCCTCTTCTCACACTCGCTTTCCTCTCAGCTCCTTGTGTTCCAAATCTCTCTCTCTCTCTCCTCTCTCACTCTGTCAAATTAAAACAAGCAAATAAATAAATAAATAAAGTTAGCTAAAATAATTCTAAAAAAAAGAAAATCAGCAAAGAGGACTGAGTGGTAAGTGACTAAAGAAGTCGGAGGGAAACCTAGGCTAGAAGGGGGTTGGGGATCATGACAACAAGGTGATGTGCCTCTGAGTGTATGTGATCATTTTCACCTTAGTTGGGAGGTACAGTCTTTTATCAAGTGCACCAGTCACATCCTTATTTCTGTGAATGGAAGCTCTGTGCGATTTGGGTGTTGGTACCACTTGAGTACCCGACATTCACACTTGACCCCTTCAGAAGATTCGGGAAGAAAGGCAGAGTTTTTCACTGGCTGCTCCCTTTTGAGTTCTGTTGTTGGGAGATGTCCAAGCTAGCCAGTAGGTGGTTTCACTTAATATAAAATATAAATATGCATTATAGTGAATATAGTAAAATTATTTCCAAGAGAATTTCTGAACAGATACCCTTTTACCTTGTGATGATTGATAAACATCATGTTTGTAAAGTGGTTTACATTTTTGAGGTCAAAAAAGAAGCCAGTTAGGAAATTGAGTCTCAAGCGAACCACATTAGTGATGGCTTGTGATGTCACATGGCAGTGGAACAGGTTTCCATTCTCTCTCCCTTCCCCACAGACCACGTGGTGTGATTATCATGTGTGTTAATATAATTTACTAGAACTTTCACGTATTTTTTCAAGTGCATCACATTAAAAAAAACTATTAGTATAATAATCTATTTGATCTCATCTTAAAATGAGAATGAGATTTAGGACATAACTTTCCTTTGGTTAAGGACAAAATATTAGGTTATTCTAGACATAAAATGATGTTAACCTATACCTGTTAAAAATAGGGCTAACAGTGGTTGAAGGTGCTCGCCCTGTTAGGTCAATAAGCTCAGGAAGATACACTAATTTCCCTTAGCACTCTGGAGTACCTAGTGATAATCTATATTCAAATCCTGGCCCTATCACTTTGTTTGAGCCCCAGAGATCCCTGGTATAAATCCCCAAGTCAAAAGGCTGAAGAAACTACAGCACTGATGTCCAATGTCTGAGTGAAGAAGGGTTGCTCCACTCTAGAAGAGAGAGTGGGAGAGAGCCCACCCTTCTTCAGACGAGGGTAGATCTTCTCCACTCAGTCCATTGACTCATAGTCGCTCTCTGGAAACACCCTCTTGTCCAGACACACCCAGGAGCAGTGCTTCCCTGGGCATCTCAGCATCCCTCAATCCAGTCAAGGAGACACCTGACATTAACCATCACACTATCCTTCTGTAAGCAAGAAAAAAAATTAAAAGAGAATCAGTTCAAAATTTTAGAAGACCCTAAAATATAAAGAGAGGGACAGAAAAGTTAAGGAAAGGTTTCACAGTCAGCTAGTTCCTGGAGGAGAGGCAAAGCACTCAGTATGCAGATTGCCAGCAGCGACTGGAAACCGATGTGGGTGGGACAGTATGCTGTGTGCCAGCCCACAGGAATAGGTTGTTTTCATGGCTGGAGGGCACATGCAGTTGCCACAGACAGAAGAGAGAGAGAGCACGCCCACCCCAGTGGGGCATGGCCATGCTCCAACGTTCTTCTCTCCGTTTTCCCACTGCATCAGGATTTGGGGCACATGTGCTCACGTGCCAGGGCTGGAACTTGAACCACAACTGGTCATGAGATATCTGGCTCCCAGTGAACCATGTATATCCCCTGAGCTACAGGGCAGACCCCAAAGGAAATATTTATAATTAGAAATATAGTGACAGGATCAGCAGGTAGCATGGTAGTTAAGGCACTAGACTCCCACATGACCAGTTGTGGTTCAAGCCCCAGATCGGGTGACTTGAAAATTACTCAGAGCATATCTGTGGTGCATGCCCAAAAACCGAGAGGAGAATGGAGGAGAAGAGATTGGAGTGTGGTCAACCCCCCTGGAGGGTAATGTCTTCACTTTCTCTCTCTCTGTCTCTATGTCAAAAATCTAAAAGAAAATAATAATGACAACTAACAGTGAAATACAAGCCTTATCTTCATTTTGTAATTATCCCATTTTGTATTGTTACTGTCTTCATTTTACAGAAGATAAAAGTCAAACACAGTGTTTAAGTGATTTAATCAAGGTTATACAGGGGAAAAAAACAGTAGAGATGCTTGTAAAATCTAGGAAGGGGTTATGTTATTTCTTTCAAAGCTGATTTTTTTCTAAGAATGGCATTAAAAAGGAGAAGAAAGCATAGTTGAGGTTTGACAACTGAATAAGTACAGTAGCTCAGTAATATATAAACATTTCTTGTAGAATAGTCATTGAAAACATGTTAAGATCACAAGGTCATCTTTAGCTGACAGGACAACAATGGCAAAAATAATTTAGGGAGAGGGTACAGTAACCATCAAGGCCTGAATAATGATTAACACTTACTTGCTATCTCCAGAAGAGCAGAACATTAGGAAGAAAGAGCTTAGACTACATTAAAAGGTATCTTGTTCACAATCAAGTGAAATGCTTTGTGTATAAGGAAAAAAAATATTCTGTGATTGAATTATTTTCAGGTTTTAACAGAAATTTTTCATTTTAATTTTTCCCTCAGTATTCTTAGACATCTGCAAAATGAGGGTTACCAAATAATCTCTATACTCCTTTCCAGTTCTAAAATTTCAGAATTCTATTCAATTTGGGGGGAAGGGGGAAAATGGAGACTTTACCTTTTAGTAGGAAGTTTCTGTTTCATCAGAAAGATAAAATACGTCCTTCACTTAGTAATTCCTTATGCAAGATCCTGTTATCTTCTCACCTTATGCACAGCACATCGGCTTTTAAAAAGATAGCACAAATTCATTTCAGGTCAGATAGAGCTGGAAAGACCATTAGCATAGAAGTTATAACGTGTATTCTCAGAACCCTAACCCTGCAGAAGAAGGTTCTCAAGCACAGTTTAAAAACATGGATCCATGAGAGTGTCTACATAATTAAAATAATCAAAACCTTTCATCTGCCTGATCTGTTCAAGATGGCTATTCTCATTGCCAGTTTGATGGGGAGCCCAGGTCCCCATGTTGCACAGTAAACTGAAACTGACCACATCAAATCTATGGCTAAAGCTAAATCTCGAATAGAGGCTTAGCATTGTCTAAACATTTTCGTGGCAATATATATTATTATCTAGGTATAAAAAGTGAAGGGCAGGTTCATTCTGTGACATGGTAGGCCTTCGGATCTTTTGAAATGTCTGGCTCTTTATCAAAATATCTTATCCTCTACAAACTATAGCTTTATCGAATCACAGAATGTTGAAAATGAAATAAAATACATTCACAGGATTCCAGTTACTAAGGCAATATACATTTTTTGTTTTTAAAACAACAGCAGGTGGTAGTGACTAAGATGATCATCCTCAGGTTTACAGATGATAAAACTGAGGCTCAGAGAGTTAGCTCCTTAGATTTCACAGCTAATGAGTGGCTGCACTGGGCTCGGAGTCCAGGCACCTGCTTCCAGAACCTGTCATCTCAGCTACAGCACTGGGTTCTTACTTTTCCGATGGCATGTGCTCCTATGCTCTCCTCTCCTACCTGAGAACATTACCTGTTGTCTGTAGAATTACGGTCCAAATAAGCCCACATCCTCATCCCTGGGACTCAATGTATATGTTACCCTACACCCTACGATGCACTCTGCAGATGTGTATAAATCAAGAATGTTGCAATAGACAGATTATCCTGAATTATTTCTGCTGATCCAATACAATCACTAAGGTTCTTATAAGAGGGAGACAGGAGTGTCAGGTCAGAGAAGGAGTGTCCACATGGAGTTAGTGCTAGAAGGGAACACAAGTCAAGGAATGAAGGTGGGGTAGCCTTGAAAAGCTAGCAGACGAGGGACACATTCTCCCCCCAGTCTTCAGCAG
>NW_006204708.1:441477-468434 GCF_000334495.1 Tupaia belangeri chinensis | reverse complement strand
AAGCAACATTGCTAGCACCTTGATTTTAGCTCCAAGAGACTCAAGTAGACTTCCGAGTTACAGATCTATGAGATGATAGGTGGTGTCCCCACTATGTGTGGTGACTTGTTACAGCAGCAATAGAAAACTAATACACCACTGTGGTGAGCTTCTGTTGATGATGGGTTTGCTCCCCAGGTAGTGTGGAGGGAAGGAAAGGTCATAAGTCCATGGACCAGACAAACTCTCAGGTCCTTTGAGCTATAAGATCACACATACACGCACACGCACACGCACACGCACACACACACACACACACACGAGATATATATTTTGCTGTTACACATGGAAAATTCCTGTCTTGATAGGTAGCCTTTAAAATGATGCTTTACTAATGTTATCGATAAAAATAAGAGCAACAGATTCCAATTATATATATAAAATGATACCAGAAACTTACAATAAAATTAAGTAAAATTAATTTACAGTATCAATATATTTCACATTGTTTTATATACTCTGGAAAATTATTTAAACCACTAAATTTGGGGACAGCAGGCATGGTGACCAAGGTGCTGGACTCATACATGACTGATCATGGCTCGAGTCCCAGACCTGGTGACTTGCTTTCTCATTTTTTCTCTCTGGTGAGTGCACATACCCTGCAAATGTAAAAATAGTAATAATGATAGATGAAAAGTTAAAAATCATAAATATTAAATTAACAAAGGTTTCAACATAAACAGGTTAATGAGTGCTATTTATAAGAATTCTTAATACAAGCTTCTGGTGAGTATATTTATAAATCTGAGAAATCCCAGGACAGTATCAGATGCTATTAGATGAGAGTATTAATTTAACACATGAATATATTTGAGGAAACCCTCCATTTTTAAAAAAAAATACTAATTTTTTTGCTCCCCAAAGAGTTACTTGCAAGCGCTACTATTCCTGACTCAGTGTTTAGAATCGATGTGTGCAGTAGTGTCTTCGGTAACCTAGGATTGACTGGAACCCAAGTGGACATGCCTGGTGTCAAAGGTGAGCAGGAGAGATACAGACACGCTAATTGAGACCGTTTCAATCTATCTCCTAAGCAGCAGTAAGGGCATTAACTGGGAAAAATATTAAGAATTTTGTTAAATTCATAGGCGAAAAAAATATATGTGCATAATTCTCATATAATCTTTTGCTGAGCCTTCCTAACACTACAAAATACCAGAAGATGTACAGCTATTTTTGTGGCAATATTTAGCTGACGTAACTGATTTTGACATTGTTTTATCTGTAAGTTACATACAAAGGGATTTTTTTTCTCACCTTTAGGGAAATGAGCAGTGGATTCAGGAATGAACTAATCGGCAGTCACCTAGGGAGGTACTTGCTCGGGAGCACATAAATTAGAATTTTATAATGCCTCACACAATCTTGGAATCATTTAGAATACCATGGCAAGGTGCTAAATCTCAGTAGAGCTTTCTAAAAGTTTTTAACATCTTAGGATTTCCAGTCCATGTGGAAAAGTGGATTCCATTTCCTAAAGAGAATATAGTCACGGTGTGAGCATTAGAACAGTGTTGCTGTGTAGCTCCACTGGTTTTTCCTGAAACCTACTACAGTGCAAATAGAAAATGATTGTATGCATTTCACAAAAACATTGTGTTGTCCTGGAGTAGTATCTTGCATCAGATGTGTGGGGTTAAGAAGTTTATTTCAGTGGGTTTATAGTGGTTTATGAGAGATAAATTTATAAAGTGCATATTGCATAATTACAAAGGGACCAAAGAGTGATCCAACAAAAGGCAGTGCATGTGGACTCTCAAAGATCTATTTAGACAAGCAATATATGAACATATGAACAAGATGGAGAGTAATGGAAGTAGAAAAACTACATAATGTAACCTGGGCAGCAGCAATGAGTGCTGAGGAAACTCAAAGTGGGGAAGATCCGCGGAAGACTTGGAGAAGATCATGCCCCTGGAAGACAGGTTCTGGCTGCTTGGCTGTGGAGCTAATTCCAGATTTTGATGGTCTACGGAGAGAAACAATGGCATTCTAGGTAGGTGGGGATGAAGAAACTAAGAGATGTTTATTCATTTCTTACTTATTTTTAAAAGATTATTTACCTCTTCCATTGGGACATGGAGAGAGAGAGAGTAAAAGAGAGAAAGCATGCATGCATGCTAGTCATCCATCCAGGTCTTAACACTGCCTTTTGCCTTTGGCTTTACATAGCCTTGGATCATGAGCACACACTTGCCTTGCATGTTCAGGGAGGGTTACAGATGCAAACTCGGGACTTTCCCATGTGGGTAAGCCTCACAGAGCACTGTGCAACATGCCATCATCCAGCCCCAGGATGTTTACTGCGTGAGGGCTATTGTTGAAATAGTCCTACATGATAACAATACAGCAGTTAAGTAAAACTAAAAAATCCTTCCCTCCTAGTTTTCATTCTGTAAAAATAAGTGCATCAGTTTGCCAGGTGATGGGAAGTAGGATAAGGTTAATAAAGCAGAAAAGACAACATGGGGTTATTGAGGGAGCCACTTTGATAAGGTCATATGTTGAGTCTCACCTAAAAGGTGACACTGGATGATGACCGAAAGGAAGGGGGTACAAAGCGTGTGGAGTCTTAGAAAGTACCAGTTGCTGAGACAGAGGCATACTTGGTGTGTCTGAATAAGAGTGGGCAGCAGAACATGGCTGGATGCCCTGAGCAGGCTGAGCAGGAGAGTTATAGATGAGGTCAGATGAGTAACAAGCCAGATTCTGCGGGGCCATCTGTGTCATTCAAGGATCTGGGCTTTGACTGGGAGGTGTGAGGTACAGCAGAGATACACCAAGGAGTGGTATGAACAGCTTAGGTCTATCAGGATTACACTGGGTGATGTACTGAGGCCAGGGTGGGAGTGAACATAGCTGGAAAATTAGGAAGCTGCTGAGATTATCTACAGAGGATACGTGAAGCTTGTGGGAAGTGGCCAATGAATTCATTGTAGGTAGAATAAAGTTTCGGTGATAGGTTAAAAGTACAGGGAGAGAGAGGATGGGACAAAGGGAGAGAGAGGTTAAGAGAGAGGAGAGGAGTGGAGGGGAGTGATGAAGGAGTATGAATTCAGGTGACTGGCAAGATATAGCTGCCATTGACTAAAATGGGGGATATTTTAGGAAGAGAAGTCTGAGGTAAAGGTTAAATGCTCAAATGCTTAGTTTTAGGGCAAGATGAATTTTTGCCACTGTAGGTACTCAGGATTCTCCAGGGAGACAGAATGAGCAGGGTATGTGTAGAGATACATGAGAGGGATTTACTGGGGGAGTCAACTAACATAGTTATGGAAGCAGAGAAATCCATAGCAGTCCACCTGCAAGCTGGAGACCCTGACAGGCTGGTATCAAGGCTGAGTCCAAGTATGACAGCCTCAAAGACAGGGAAGCTGATGATGTATTGTAGCTTACAACCCAAGGCTAAAACAGAGGCCAATGGTATAAAACCTGGAGTCCAAAGGCAGACATGCCTTGAGTTCTGATGTCAGAGGCAATGGGAAAAGTCTATCTTACTGTCTCAGAACAGATGCATTCATTTTCCTTGTTCATTCTTTCCAGGCTCTCTGTTGATTAGGTCATGACACATTGAGGACAGATCTTCCCTATCTAGTTGACTCAGATGCTATGTTAATTCCTTTTGGAAATTTCCCATGGGAATAGCCATAGCAATGCTTCTTCCAGGTATCCTTAGTCTAGTCAAGTTGACACCCATGACTAACCACCACTGATTCCCATTAGGAACTTTACATAGAGCTGTGCTTGGGTATGAGTCCAGAGTTGAGGGAAGAGTTAAATGAAGGAGATAGAGATTTGAATGTTATCAAGTTAGTATTTTATTTAAAGCCATAGGACTAAACAAGATCACTAAAGAACTGAGCACAGGTAAAAAGAAGGTTCAAGGAGGCCATGTGCTATAGGACTCTCCAATGTATTGAGTTGGAGAAATGAGGAAAAAATGGCACACAAAATGGGGAACAAGAAGTTAGTCAGAGGCAGGAGAAAAAACAAGAGGATGTAGTGTCCTAGAAGCCAAATGAAGAAACTGTGTCAAGGAGGAAGATACCAACTGTATCCAGAGTGATTGAAAGGTTAAATGAAGTGAGAACTGAGAATTTAACATTAGATTTAGCTATGGACAATTTACTGGTAGTTATAAGATTTGGCAAATTCTGATGAACCAAATGGAGTTGTTTTCTTATACCACATCCCCTGGTAATACAATAGGGTTTTAATATCAATAATTGAAGCATCAGATTTTTGATGGTTTGAAATGTGACCACCTCGGAAATCCCATAACCTAGAGGTTAAAGGACCTGAATTCTACAGGCTGACTATGGTTCGAATTATAGTTCCCATTGACTTGAAAAATATAAGGTCATGTGTGCATGAATGCTCAAAATTCCAACAGGGTGTAGAAATGGAAAATGGAGGGCAGCACAGTCGTGCCCTATTGGGGGGGGGGTGGCACGTTATCTTTCCTTCAATTCCAATGTCTCTCTGTCTCTCCTGAGTGAGCATAGAAGCTCTCTGACAATTAAGATACACACACACACACACACACACACACACACACTCACAAAGAAAAATGTTACCACAGATGCTTAGAGGTATTCCCTTTCAGAAGGTGGAGCTTAAAATCCTTCCTTGGAGTGGGCCTGAACCTAATAACTTGCTCTAACATACATAACAGAAGAGAGAGCTCTCATGTGATGCCAATCATGACACCAAAATGCTGTGTTTTGTCCGGCACTTGACTCATGAGCTATGGGATGCCAGAATCACTCTGGTAAGTTACTTCTGAATTTATGACCCACAGAAACAGTGAAATAATAAATGTTTACTGTTTCAAGACACCAAGTTTGGAGATAACTTGTTATATGGAAACAGATAACAGACGCAGATACCAATTCGGGAACTTGGAAATGGGATGATGATGGACCTGGTACCTAAATATCTAGAGTAGCTTTGGGACTAAGAAATGTCAGATGCTAGAAAGAACTCAAAAAAAATGCTAATGTACCTTGAACATACTTTGAACAAAAGTCATGACTTTTTATTTAAAGTATTTGTCTCTCTCTTTCATGAGAGAGAGAGAGAGAGACCTCTGACAGTGTCTTGTTATGCCTTAATCCTCAGACACCCAGCCAGGCCGGATCACGGGCATACCTGCCATGCTCAGGTTGATCTGGGATTCAAACCCTGGTCCTTCACATATGGTTCCAGAATTACAAAGTGTGCCCTGCTGCCTGTACTATCATGGCAGGAGCAGACATCAGAAATGTTGAGAGACTGAGTGAGGCTCAGAAGAAAGCGAGAAATATTTTACTGGAAACTCAAAGGAATGGCTTCTTGCTATGTAGTGGTAGGTGTGTTAGAGACACTGTCGTCTGAAGAGTATGGGAGGTGGGACCTGGACCTAACAAGCTGAGTGGACTCGCTAAGACCAGCTACATGTACCCAGGCTTGCTCCTCTGTGCAGAAAACTGAAGATACTGTTTTAGCTTCTTCTTTCTGTTTAGAGTAAAATGAAGAATGGAGAGAAAATGTTATGGAAGGTCTGTTAAATAAAAATAAGTTGATTATTCTAGTTTACAATTTTCCCATCTTCTCTATGGGGCAAAAGATGCTAAAATCAAGAAATGATATCTGGGCTAATATCAAGTCAAAGGCTCTGCTGGTCCAACCAAGAAGTCGAAGGCGTACAATAGAGTCTCTTAGTAAAACATACAATCGATGTGCCTCAAAAGGGTTAGTTAAGGAGCTTAGAAACAAAAACTGAGAGACTTTAGCCTCAACAATACTGCTTTTGTAGGTCAGGGGGCTATCATATCAGTATGTTTGGAAGTTTAATTAATATATTTATTGGGGGCACCTTTAATGGGGTCTGTCCCCCAGCCTCCCAGTCAACCAGGACCATGGGCACAGCTGATGGGTTCAGGTCAGCAAGGGAGCTGAAACTGGACCTCTAAGATGTCTCCAGTACCACACAGCAGAGCCCTACTGCCCACATCAGTATTCTGGGCCTGAAATCTGTTTTTTATTATTATTATTTATTTATTTATTTATTTATTTATTTTTTATTACTGCCAGAGAGTGCATGCATTTATCAAAGAAAAAGAAGAGGAAGAAAAAATACTCCTCAATGGGGTCAGGTCACACGACAATCTTTTTCCTCTCATCAGAATTTTGGGAATGCACTCACACATCCTTGGCTTATTTAATAACTGACAAGGCTGGGATTCTAACCACAGTTAGCCATGTGGGATCTCACACCCTATGCACAGAGTTTAACTACTGCACTGTGGAGCTGGCCCTGAAATTTATGTTTTCACAACTATTTGGTTGCATCGTGGTATTTGCTGCTGGTCTGACTTCCCTGCACTCAGCTCCTTCTAAACATGTCTACATTTACCTGATGGTGCCGCTGAGTTCCTCCTTCTAACATACCCCTTACCTAGTGTTTTCTTACATTTTAGAAAATAAGAAAGGTAAGAGAATTTTGAAAGGAAAGATTAATCCTGGGCCATGCAATGTGTCCCAATTGCTTATGTGTGGATTCTGCGCTAACACACATTTCTAAACATCTGATTAATATGGGAGAGAGCCTTGGAGAGCCTTATAGAGCTCCTCGCAAGGAAATCACTGATTTTAAAGGAATAATCATAGATTTTTACAAAGGGATCTCTACTAGAGTTATAGGATATTACTTTGTGATTCTGAATTTTGTAGGAACAACACTTAAACTGAGTGATGGTAACTGGAGGTCTGGTCTCAGAAACATACAGTGTAAAGATAGGAGGAGGGTGAGAAAGAGGCCCAGAGTCTTTGACCAGAATGCAAGGCAAGTAGGATAAGAGGGACATCTGTCAAAGGCGGTCAGATGCTGACACATGTTTTGATTTTCTGTGGAAGTCACGCAAACTGTTTTCTTTCCAAATTGGGCAGGAGGAAGCAGGTGATTAGAGTGCATGTGTGGTTTAGTGAGAGGGGCAGCAACTGGTGAGTTAACCCTTGTGGGGACTAACGGGCTGCTGGTGACTCGCTGACTCCAAAGAGGACTGGTTTTATTAGAAAGAGCCAGTCTCAAGGCCCAGAGTTGAAGATTTGGCACCTGTGAGAACCACACTTCACCACCATGGTTCCACACATTTCCTTGGTCTCCTGCCTCCCTGAGTAGCCTGTGGTCATAGAAGCTTGCTCAGCCTGGTCTAACCATGATCTGTCTTAGAGAAGCCACACTGGGAAGCCCCACATAGGCCAGTGCTCTGGAAAGATGCAAGAACGAGTGACATTTCTCATTGTCCTCCCTTCTTCAGCAGGCCTCTAGATTACAAGTTGAATAATAACCATGCAAGGAATTACCAGCATGAGTCAGCCTTATTAGAGATGAACAGTTCATCGCTGATGTATTTAACTCAAGCCCTTCTTGTTTTAATGAATTAACTGCACTTAAGTGGCCTGCAGCTGAGAACTTGTTTGGGGAAAATAGCTAGAATATAAATCTCAACTGTAATCACCCCTTTAAAACATTTAATACTTGTGCAATATTTATATCAAGAATTTCTCCCCATTCCATTGCAGAACATCTTAAAGCAATGCAAACAACTTTCGATTTTTTTTTCTCCTGTGGCCATAAGCATTGCATACAGATGACCATTAGGAGTAAGTAAAAATTAATGTAAACAGCCTTTGTCACTGGGATCTCTTTTCTCCTTTAGGCTGTGACTGCTGGATTCCTGTGCAACTTAATTACTTGGTCTGAACAAAAATGCCAGCTGATGATTGTATCTACAAGACACCAAATCACCTTGTAGATAAGCTCTAAATCCTGTGAAGTCAAATTTACCCATGGTCAGGAGAAAGGACGTAACATGTCTAAAGCGATTCTGTAGCATGGACGTCAGAAATGCCATGGTCATCTAATGTTCAGCGCATCACAGAGTGATATGGACTGCACCTGGGAGCCACACGTCACTTCACTGAAGGCAAGCCTATAAATAAACACTGCTTAAAATGCTTTGCCTCCGAGCTCACAATGTTGGACAGAGCCAAAGTCACTCTAAAACTCACGGCCACTTCGGTGCGTAGCTGGTCAGTGAGCACAGACCCCCCCGGGTCTCACCTGCACTATTCTGGTTTCAGAGGGCTCACTCCAGCCACGACTCACTTTCCATAACACTGGGGTTTAAGTAAGACCTGGAAACATACAGATGTTGTTGAAAATTGGCCAGGGTCATTACAGAACATGGTACTAATTTTAATTTCAGTGTGTTAAAGAGATGTCTGGAAGCTGGATGGAGTCCAGGGAGGAAAACAAGAGAGAAGATTAAAGGGTAGAAAAAAAATAATAGTTTCTAGCAAAGTCTAAAGGAACTCAATTGTTTTATTCTGAAGAAGATGGAAGCTGGAAAGTTCTTTAAAAGTAATCTTCTGTTCTATGACAAAGTATTATAAAGACAGATTGAGAGATTTTACACAGAGATAGTAATGTATCTGTATATCTATCTCTCTCTCTCTTTCTACATAACTATATAGAGATATGGATATGGATTTCGTGGGAGTGCAAGGAAGATGTATTCTTGGCTTCGAAGTATTTCACATGCAGGAATAGGCCACTGAGGGTGATAAAGTTGCCTTTCTCTCCCTGCCCTTTAAGAATCACTGGTCTCAGAGGCAGGCCCGGAGAGCAAGCAATAGCCCTCCCCAAATTAATGTTTGATCTTATTTCATTCTAGCTACAATTTCCCCCAGAAACATATTCTTATATTCTACCATAGGTTTACTTCCAGTGATAATTTTTTCGCCAATCCTGCCTGAGAGGCTATTGGTTTGTTGGGAAAGTCATGATGCATTTTTGCACAGAAAACTATGCCATGACTTTCCCGACAACCTAATACATTTCCTCCTACTAATTTCCCATCCACTTGATGCCACTTTATGAAGTGTGACACTCTGACATTCTGCATGTTCCGCTTGCTGGATCCAAGGCACACTGTTCTGAACATCAACCTCCTCCATGCTACATGCTCCAAACTAGCTACAGAAGCATCTTTAACTTGAGAGTCCAATACATTTTCTTCCCGACTCCTCTTCCAAGCTCTAAAGGGTTAGTGATCAATTCTGCCTACTCTACCCAATGTGTTCTCACCTTATGAAGGCCTCTCCCAAGACCATTATATAATGTAACCAGTCAAATAGTTCTTATGAGTGAGAAAGGGAAGGGATGAATTTATGTCTGAGTGAAAGCTGTGTCAAGATCACTCTGGCAAGAAGGCACTTACCTCTCTATTGAAATACACACAAAACATTTGTTGAAAGAATGAACCATGGATGAATGGATCGTGTTTGAAGAGCAGTGATTTTTTTTTTTACTTTTTTATAATTATTTTATTTTATTTATTATTATTATTTTAAATTTGCTATCAGGTACATGAGCTCACCAGAGAGTGAGAAAGTGAGAAAGCAAGCCACCAGGTCTGGAACTCAAACCATGGTCAGCCATGTTGGAGTCCAGTGCCTTAATCACCATGCTGCCTGCTGACCCCAAAGGACAGTGCGTTAAACATACAGATTACCCTCAAATCACATACAGTGGTAAAAAGTTCGTATTGGCGACTTCCCTGATTTCTGCCTTTTCTTAGTGGGTCACCAGAACATTTTGAGTTCAATAGACACTTTTTTACATCTTGACCTGGTAATTGGCTTTACTTTTGTTCTCCTGAAAACCATGAGCCACAGCAGTCAAGAACAGATGCCTACCATTGAAAAACTAGGCTGTAGCAATAACTCAGGTATGATTCTATGAGAAATGAATAAAAAACACCCACCGTATCTCCTGTATCTTCCTGATTAATGCACAATTTAAACCACTCTGTAGTGAGTTTAACAAATCTTTATCTATGGACCTAAGTATGACTCATAACTTAGTTTGAAATACTTAGCAGTTTCAGAAAGTGTTGCATTCTGGTTTCAAAGTGAAACTTTAAAACAAAGCTGAAATATTTGATGTGTTTTATGTAAGTAGAAATGATGTGAATTCCTATGTTACTAAACCATTTTACACTTCTTCTCATTTAACTGTTAATGCTTTCTTCCTTCATGGCCATTAATTTTTGTTGTACCCAACAGACATGAAGACCCTTCCTGCTCATTTATAAAGAAACCTATAGGCATAATAGCATAAAAGAAAATAGCAGATGCGTTTGTACAGACCTAGATGTGTCCTAGAATGTCTGAATGCTACTGTTAATAACCATGCAGGGGTGGATTTCAGCGTAGAAGTAACTAGCAGTCATTGCTGGCTGGCTACAAAAGCTCTCCCATGCTGCTGACTGGAATGATCAATTATTTTAGGGAGGAAGGTAAATGCCAGTAGCCGTCTTGACATCAAGTGCCTAGATGAAAGCAGAGGCCGAGATTATCCTCCCCCCTCTACCACCTCTTTTCCCTTCTCATTTGCAGCTTCTTCCACAAACTTCACATCTGTCACCATCCTCCTAGCCCAGCTTCCTTTCCTGAGGTGTTGATTGTCAGCAGATTCAGCCCCTCTGACTGGACGCACCTGTTCTTTTTGTTTCTGCTCCATGCAGGCAAGTTGACGAAAGAGGAGTAGGAGTAATGAGAATTATGACTGAGATCCGCTCCATTGTTCTATATCCATCTCCTGCACAGCTTGCTTCTCCTGCTCTAATCTACAATCTTAATTTAGAAACCATCTCATGTTCATCTCTGTGAATAAAAGTTTAAGGCCAGAAGAAATACTTGAAAACTTTTAAAATAAAATTTTACGGACAATTTATAACGCACTTTAGTCTCTTAACATTGAGAGGCATATTTGACGTAGTCTATTGGTTCTCTGTTGCTTCTTAACAGCTTACTTTGATTGTCTCACATGGGGCTGGAGTTAGCACAGCTGGGCTGTTTCTTCACTTGGGGTCTTGTAAGAATCCCATCAGAGGGAAAGCCAGAGCTGGGGGCTTACTGTGGCTCAGGGTCCCCTTCCAAGCTCAAGTGGTAGTTGGCAGAATTCACTTCCCTGTACTTTCAGGAATGAGGCTCTCAACTCCTAGAGGCAGTTGCAATTTGCAACATCGTTCTAGGATCTTCAAAGGCCAGCAAGAGAGCATTTCTCTGACTTCTCCCACCTCTGACCTCCACATCTCTTGTAACAGCTCACCTGACAGTCAGGCTCATCCAGAATTGTTTCCTTACTGAACTCAGAGTTAACTGATTAGGTTCTTCAATGACATCTTTGAAGTCCCTTATTTACGCCATCATCATAGCTGTGTGAATTATATTGTAACAGTTTTGTGTGTTCTGTTGGTCACAAACAAGTGGCAGGTCCTTCCAACACTCAAGGGAGACTGGGGAATTCTATAATGGTGGTGATCATTCGGGATAATTTGGGAAATCTGCCAAGCCCAGAAGACTCAAGAAGTTCAGTGGGCTTCCTTCTCTTCTCTAGCCATCCCCATACCAACTCCTTGTGTTCCAGGTGATCAACCACATCTTGGCTCACTCCTTTCCCTAATGAGCCTGGGCCACTAGTGCATGACTTCAGTCACTTTCTCAGCAGCATCCTCAATGACCTGAAATCCCAGTGTTTCCATGGTATGGTCTCATCATAGCTTCAATCTTGACTTCTCTTTAAACCTCTAGCATGTTTAGTACTGATGGAGAAAAACAAAAGTGCCTTTAAAGTCATTATCAACTTGTGGTAGACAAGGCTTTAACTACCTTAAAGGTTTACCTTTCAGGACCAGCAGATGGCATAATGATTATGTTGCTGGGCTCTCATGTAGTCAACTGCGGTTTGAGTCCTGGACCTGATGACTTAAACTCATACAGGGAGCACGTGTGTGTGTGCCCAAGATCCTGAGAGGAGAATGGAGGAGAAGGGACTGTGGTGTGGCCATTTCCCCTGGGAGGTGATTTCTTGCTTTCGTCTCTCTGGCGAGCACACACACCCTATAGCAAAAATATCTCTTAAAAAGAATTTTTAAAATTCTAACTTTCACTTGTTCTCTGTTCCACTTCCCTCAGTGGCCTCATGCTTTTGGCACTGTATTCAACCACCATATCTCTAAGCAAACATGCCGTATTTACATGGAAAGTGGAAGCATTCGCAAACAGCCTGCTCCTTCCACTTCCCACAACTACACTTACGATTCTCCATGTCCTATAGATCATTAATCATCCTCTTATCCTTAACTTGACCATTACCTTCTTCCTATGAAGTTTGTCTACTGCAACAACACCCCCCGCCTGTTACCACAGCATTAGCTCACGCCTGTGTCAGCATTTACTGAGTCTAATAACCTCCTAGCTGGTCTCCCTGTACTTGACATTGACAGAAAACTGCATATGAACTGAAATGTCTCAATGTCACGGCATTGACCTTCAGTAATTCTTCCTTGCTTATTACATTATCTTAAAGATCGTATATAGGGCTCTCCGGATGCATGTCTCCCCTGTCACTCTAGCAGCATCTGTTCCATTCCTGTTCCTCCTGGACATCACCCTTCAGCTTCGGTTCTATGGGAGGCCGCAGTGTTTGTCCAAAACACGTGTCCACATGTGAAAGGATGCTGCTTCACTAACCCGTGGTGTCAGGCTTAGCTGCTTGCCTTTCTGCAGCTATGGCACTGTGGGTGAAAGAGTCAATTGATACTTCAAAGGAGAGTTAAGACCCACTGAGTCATTTAGTCATCTCCTCTCTCCTTCTCTGTTATGAGGCTGGAATGTCCCAAATAGGGGCTATTCTTTCAGTTTGGATGCTGAAGTAGAAATGTGTAGCCCTCTTCACACAGCACACAGTAATGTGAATGAAAAAAACAAACCTTTCTTGTAAGCCACTGAAATGTCAGAGGGCGCTATTGGGGCAAAATCTGACTAATAGGAAAGTTGGTGCCTCTATCAAAAAAAAAAAAAAAATGTGGCTTTGGCTTCTGAATTCAGGTTGTTGAAACGGAAGAAACACGCCTTACTGCTGTTCTCCCAGACTCCATTTTGTAAACCCATCACTTATAAAACCTCACAAGGCAAATAATGTCCCTCATGGACTTCTGACTTTCGGAAAAGAGAGAGGGAGTGGGCACAGAGTGGCCTGTGATGAAGTTCTGTAGGGAATAGATGAATACAGAAAAGAACCAGTTGATTTGCACAGAACTGAAAGGAATACAGAAAATCCAGAAATTCCACTACTTGTGGAGTTCGAGGTACATCTGATTGTCATTTCTGACTCAGAAGATTGAGTCTAGAAGGTCTGTGAATGCCAAGAACCAATTAAAACTCAACCTGATGGCATGGGTTAATCAAGGGTATGGCTGAAATCTTCATGTTAGAATTTCAGAACTGCTAAGTTCTGCTAACCTTAGGCCTAAAGATTTTACAGATAGGGAGAAGGAATGGAATACTGTTGCATCTCTAAAAATGGCACATTCTCCAATGTCATCTTCAGATGAAGCAAATGATGATAAACGAATGAGATAGGGCCTCCCAAAGAGTGGAGCCAAAGGTTGCAAGGCTGATGAACTGGGAGAACTTGACCTCAGTCAGGAAACATTTCAGATCTCTAGAGAAGGGACTTATCATAATATCTGCACCATGAAAGTTTTTGATTACTATTGACTGTTGCTGAAGACTGCTTTCTTCCCTTTTCTCAGTAGGAACTTTCATTGTAATTATAACCCTCTAGTTCATCTATTACACATAAATATACTCATATGAGAAAATAAAATTTATCTATTAGTTCACAGGTCACAGAACAGGAAGGATGACCACCATATTTCCTACAGAAACTATGGGAGAGCCCAGATTTTGAGACTGCGTAAAACGTCTGAGTTGTTTCTCTTAGAACTAGGAAGAAGGAGTGAGCTGAGTGTACAGCACTCAGGCAGGTGAGTGTTTGTGACCACCACACTAGCATTTCATTTGAATATATTTGTTACCACTCCTTGCAGGATGACTACTTCCATGCCCCATCAAAATCGAGCTTGGCTGTTGACTCTCTTTGGCCAGTGAAGCATGAGAGAAAGTGAACACCGTAATTTTCCAGGCAGCTTTAAGAGCTGTGTGTCATCCGGCCATTTGCTTTTCCCTTCCCTTGATGCAGGCACATCTCAGATGGGTAATGCTTTCCTAGCCTGGGGGCTTGGAATGCAGAAGATTGCAAGAAGAGATGCAGCCGAACGCAACAGACATAAATGTGATAAAAATGAAGAAAAACAATCCTGTGTTGACTCTGAGGTTGTGGTAGTACCATCTAGTGGCAGCTTGCCCACCCACCCCCTTTGTGTCTTCTCTGCGATGCTCCGTGACTCCCTTTCCAACAGTCTCCTTCTCTCACACATACTAAGACTTAACTCAGAAAGTCTGCGATGAACCCTCAGCCTGGAAAATAAAAGCCTCTCCAGGTCCCCATAGCTCAAATGCAAACCTTTACTTTAAAGCTACCATAAGATATGAGAATGGTCATTATACAAAGCAGAAAAATTATCTTAATCGTTATAGCACTGCTTACAGTCAGCTCAGCGCTTGTGGCGGCTATGCGATGTGTCTTCGTGGCTCGGCTGAGATACATTTTCGAGAGTTTGTTTGTCTTCGTGGCTCGGCTGAGATACATTTTCTATTGTTTGCTCTCTTGTATGTTACCCTGCAGGTGAGCCACAGAAATCCAGCAGGTGGCCCAGGACCAGCAGCAGTCCCGTGGCTCTCACCGGTGCTCAGCTGCTGCCTCACCTTTTGCAGGATGCAGTAGCTGGGTCTTAATGGTTCTCTCTTCCCTGGATCCTCCCTCAGCTGCTTTGACTCTGGGGCCAGATTGTGTGTGTGTGTGTGTGTGTGTGTTTATCTTTGTGATGACATGTCCTGACTTTTGTAAGATGCCTTCATCACCAAATTTTGAGGCAACACAAACAAGTCTGGCATCAATCTGTTCTTACAGGATCCAGCTCTTCCTACTTATGGGGTTCAGCCTACTTGTGATCTTCATTCCCAAATGTCTGTCCTATGGAAATCAAGCTCCAGCAACAGACAATATTTCTTTCGAAGTTTGTGTATGTATGTATGCATTTACTTATGAGAGAGTGAGAAGTGGGTTGGTTTTTGACAGGGTCTTACCAGGGTGGGTTCCTCCTACCCCAGCATCTCAGCCAGCTAGCACTACACTAGCATGATAGACAAACGCCACCCTAACTGGCCCAGGACAAGCCTCCCTGTAAGCAGCACCATCTTAGCAGAATGCACCACCATGACTGAGCCAGTGACAATGTTCTTCTAAAGAATTGACTACTTAACCAGCTCCCCAAATTGAGAGAGCAATGCTCTGTTAAAAAAAAAAAAAAAGAAAACACACGCATACATGAGCCAGCAAGCAGTGTGGCAGTTAAAGTGATGGATCTTACATGACCAACTACACAGTTCGAGTCCCAGACCCAGTGACTTGAAGGACATGCTGGACACATGTCAAGCCAATATCCCAAGAAGAGAATGGAGGAGAAGGGACTGCAGAATTGCCATCCTTCTGGGGGCAATTTTCTACTTTCTCTCTCTCTCTCATGAGCACACATGTACTATGGCAAAAATTGAAATAAAAAATGCATATATATATATATATATATACACACATATACATATATACACACACATATACATATAAAATATATATATTTATAAATACATACATGCATATATATTTAGACACAGATGCATTTATACACACATATGTGTATTAGTTGTTTTGAGTAGAATGAAACATTCAGAGAGCTGAATAAAAGGGATAAATAAAACAAAATGAAGCTGCAGGTGTAAAGCTGTGTGGGAGGCAGCCCACGCAGAGCTTTGCTGAACCTTTAAGAACTTTGGTGTTTCTTTTAAGAACAGTGGGAAAGCGTTAGGGCATTTTAAGTGGGAGATCAATATAATCAGCGCTGTTTTTGGAAAATATCACTGTTGCAAAATGGAGACCTGCAGCACCTGTACGGGCCAGAGAGCTTGGTGGCTCTGAGGTAGGCAGGGCATTGGGAACGGCCTTGCAGATGAGTTACTGAGCATGGCCATGGAGAGTGCCCAGTACCTGAGAGACATTCAGAGGCAGAGCTGGCAGGGCCAGCCATGGTTTGCATATGGAGGACAGAGGAAGAGGCAAGCTCAAGGAAGGCTTCCGGTTTTCAAGTGATGTCACAGGCTACATGGTAGTGCCAGTCACTGGGACACCTAAGTACGGCTGGACATTAAAGATGACATTAAAGATGTCATGATGAGCTTGAGTGCCTTTAAAGCATTCAAGTGCAGCTGACAATGGAGTGGCTGTGTTCCAGGCTATGAGTCATGCAGTCAGGGGTCAGCAGAGAAGCAGAACAAGCATAGATTGCATCCTGCATGTTTCTCCACCTGCCTGATGGGCACCTCCAATGCCACTACCTCATTTAACCTCTACCCTCCCTCCAAAAACCAGGCCACGTACTACTTCTGCTAGGCGACACATCAAACTTTTACAAAATGAGAGATTCACATTACTGCCCCCTTGTGATACTACAGGTTGACATGACAAAATTATCCATTATGAAATTCTTTATGATATTTTCTGTGAAGCTCCATTCCCTTGTTGGATTTAAATTCAGATTTGCATATTACCCTCCTAAAATTTAGCCAGTGTTTATTATGGTAGTGTCATATAGGAATGTGTTATAGAAAATATTTAAGGAATAGAGCTTCGAGATAAAAGTCCAATGAATAATCATATGCATAATACTTTCACAGGGAACCACAAGATGGGTGACTGGCGTTTTCTACATTCCTAAGCTACTTGAGGACAGAAACTTTGTGTTTAATTTCTGTAATCTGGAAGCATGTTCCCTGCACGTGACAGATATTCAATAAATGTGCGCATATTCCATTTGCTTCCATTATGGTATACGTCACACTCTATATTTATCTCTATTCATCTATTTGCTTACATGTTCATTTGTGGCCTCCCACAAATAGAATGAAAATTCCATGAAGAGCAGAAGCCTTAGTTACTGTCACGTCATTCATCCTCTAAACAGTATCTGACACTTACCAGATGTTTGTTAAATGAATCAATAACATATGTAAGTTGTCTGGCATATAATAGATGCCCAATAAATTTAGAAATACATTTTGGGAATTGTACAAGTTCAAAGAAGGAAAAACTAAGTTAATTTCCTTTTAAGTCATCTTTCCTTTCCATTTATAGAGAAGAAAATTCTACGCAAGAAGAGTGTATTTTAGGACTTGAGAAACATACACCAGAAAAGTTTCATAGGCATTACTATTTCTCGCTGACTTTAAAAAATTGAATTCACCATTGGGGAAAAAAAATGTCTTGTTGAATGACACAAAGCATTATCCAAAGCACAGGAGGTGTCTTAGAAGATAGGTTTAGTCATATTGTAATGCGATTACATTGTTTTGAAGTTTCATTACTTTTTTGTCTAGATGAATATGAAACCTAGAATATTAATACAATGAAGACTGGCAGCTGATGACCCTACAGAGGCTGCTCTGAGTTGCTGATAAAACATAGGCTGTGGTACCTCCAGATCTCAGAGTCATTTGTAGGTGTCTTGTCTGTAATCAGAATTTGCAAGTGATGGTGCATGAACTGTTCTCTGGCTATTGTTATTCAACACCATCATCTACCACTGTCTGCGATCTTAAATGGGCTGTCTCATCAATCAAACCTCCCCTTCCTATGCTCATAGTACCTGGAGGCTCAGCAGAGCATGTAAAATCAGCACTTTCCTTGGTCCTTAAGAGGGAGTTGCTTTAGACATGAGCGTCTCTCCCTTCCCCAAAACTTCTCACGAGAATGTATAGCCAATTCTGCATTTGACTTTTGCAAATACCTTTCCTCAGCTATAATGAGGCCCCCTGGGGTTGAAAGGTGAAAAAGGGTTCTGAGAAATGCTATTTCTCTCTCTCTCTCTTTTATTATTTTTTTGATGCCTTGGTGCCTGAATGCCATGCAGAATGTGTAACACCATTTCTATTCCTCTGATGCATATGACAATATAATATTCTCTAATTGCAACTGTTATGTCTTTATACAAGGAGGAAAATATTCTTTGCAGCAGGACTACAAAATTACACACATTACAACCACATAGTCAGGTATTAAAATAGGTTTTCCTGCTTGTTAGAGGAAAGACAAAACTGGAGATTGTTTTTATTTGGTGTTTCGTATGCCAATGGGGCTGAGGAGCTGAATTGGGTAATTTTATAGGTGTTTTAAAATACATGCCTCACAGATATTTGATAGAAATACTTCAATACAGTGATGGAAACATTGCTTCAAGTGAAGAATGAATAAAATAGTTTTATATAACTTTTAGTGATATTAAGGACAAAGTTAAAGTATCGTTAAATTGCCTTAAAAAAAAAAAACTAGCATCTGTTTTGCTTTTTTACTCTTAACCGTTGAAAGTTGATCAGAGTTATAATCAATCCATGCAGTATTTACTTAAGTGCATTTTGTAAGAATACAAAAATATCTGGCTTCACATCTGTCCAAATGTGACCATTTACATTGAGGGGACAGGACATTTGAACAATAACAGGCACCCTGCGTCCACAAAGTAAATATAAACTAGATGCAACTGAAAATGGCTCTCGATAATTAAAAAAAAAAATTGAATCCAACCAAAAAAATGAAAGATCTCTACAAGAAAAACTTTGAAAAATTGAAAAAAAAATTGAATATGGTACCAAAAAAGTGGAACGACATCCCACATTTCTGAATTGGAAGAATTAGTCAAAATGTCAATCCTACACAGATTATTATACAAATTCAATGCCATTCCAATCAAATTACCAGAGATAGTCCTCATATAAACAGAAAAAAAATCTTAAAATTTCTCTAGAATCATAACATGCCCCATATTACCAAAGTAATTATGTGCAAAGAGACTAAAGATTTGAGTCCTGGACCCGATTGCTTAAACTCATGTCAGGCATGTGTGTCCAAAATCCTGAGAGGAAAATGGAGGAGAAGGGATTGTGGTATGGCCATCCTTCATGGCCATCTGCCTTGGGATGGCTTTCTATCTTTCTGTCTCTCTGGCAAGAACATATGCTTTATAGCAAGAAAACTCTCTCTCAAAATATAAAATAAAATAAAACAATAAATAAAGATGGGCAAATGGCATGAACAGACAACTCTCTATGGAAGACATATTAACGGCCAAAAAGCATACAAAAAAGTTCAAGATTTCTTGGCATAAGGGAAATACAAATCAAAACCACAATGAGATACCACTTAACCCCAGTCAGAATGGCTAAAATTTTTAAAAGTAAGGAATGATAAATGCTGATGAAGCTGTAGTGCAAAGGGAACAACCATTCTACACTCATGGTGGGAATATAAATCAGTACAGCCATTGTGGAGAAAAAAAAAATGGAGATTCTTCAGAAACCTACAAATAAAACTACCATACAACCCAGTAATTCCACTCTTAGGTATCTACCCAAAGGATAAGAAAACAGTCGAAAAATGTTTAGACATCCATGTTTATTGCAGCATTATTCACAATTGCTAGGACTTTGAATCTATCCAACTGTCCAAGAACAGTTGAGTGAACAGACAAAATGTGGCCCATATATACTATGGAATCCTACTCAGTCATACAAACAATGAGACCCTGACATGTGATAGTGGACGAATATGGGAGATTTAATGCTAACCAAAGCAAGTCAGTTGTGAAAGACAGGCATTGTATGTCCCCACTCAATATATACCAAATACTTATGCTCTGTAGCAGAAACTGAAAGTTTGGAAGGTGTAATAGCAGGGAGGGCAACTTAGATATGAGAGACAGGGAATAGGTAATAGGGAGTGGGGAACAGGGGTTGGGAGGGAGGGGATCAGGGAAAACACAAAGAAAACATTTAACAGATACAAAAGTGAAAAAAAATCTTTTGAGAGCGTATTTGGCAATATCTTTAACTTGACTAATATGAACTGTATTTACTCTGGGAAAAACCATGTTCTGCACTGTAAATATGTACAGTGGTTAAATGCAAATTTATCAAAACTAACACAAATAAAACAAAAAAACCCTCCAACTTATTAAGGATCTACCAATTTTTCATGGTACTGTGACTCATTTCTTTTATCCCTGCTCCTACAGAGTTTATTATTTTCAGCTACCAATGATGGTGCAGATCAACTGGTAAAAGATAAGTGAACACATATGCAAATGAGGGCCTTTTATATAAATGTGATACTGTCATTTTCATGAGACATCACTCCTTCCTGTAACAATTGCGTGTCATCAACCATTCTTGCCCAACTTTTCTCGTGGAAAGGCAAGCAACAGCACTTGCATCTCGAGGCACAAAGCAGAGTTTATTATTCCTTTAACATGGGCTGTCCTGGTGGGAATGGAGTTTACCAATTGTTCTCGTGAAATGTTCTGAATCAATAAACCTAGTCAGGGCAATCCCTCCATACCTCCTTTTCATTTCCCTACTAAGATGCCTCACGTTCTGCATCTCACTATACAAAAAGTCTTTTATATGCTTGAATAAAAAATGCATTGCACACCACACACACACAACGTAAATAAACGACTTCCAAAAGACAAGCACCAGCTGTCCCTGAGCTTACCACCCGTCTTAGAACCACACAGAAACACACCATACACCTGAGACAGGGAGATATATTTGTGTCCTCCTGGCCCCAGCAGAGCTTACCAGTAATCACACACACAGAGCTCTACACACAATTCTCTTGGGCTGAATACGAAGCATTGGGGTAGGACTACGCAGAGAAAAAAATGTACAAAGAAACACGTTCTACAAGAAATTACTAGACCGAGATTCTGAGTCCACCATGGATGAGAACAACACTCAGCACTCTCAGAGAAACAGAGAACAACGGACTGCACCACCCCTCCTTAGCTTGTGGCACATTTCTAGGATTTCACTAAAAAGTGATTAAATAGAGAAAATAAGGAGATTTCATGCTAGAAATCAGCAATTCAATTTCTCATATAGTCCACCAAAAATCACTGGAAAATTCACTGATCTTTCTATATTCAGTATTGCCTAGTAATATCTATGATATCTAAAAGAAAATTATATCCTTATTCAAAACCCTTCTGTGTTCTTCCTTGCCCTCAAAACTAAATATGCACCTTTTGGGTGGTGTGTGAGGTCTTTCTAAGACCTGTTCCTGTCTGAATTCATCCTGCTACCAAGGACTTTGCTGCTGCATACAATATGTACAAAGAAATGAGGCTCAGGCCTCAAGATTTCACGTCTTCTGCTATGACAGGGCCCCCAAAAAATGGCAAAATAAACTCCCTATGTCAACCTCGGGATGTCCTTGGTGTTTTTCCGCCCTCCAGAATCCCACATTAGATATTTCTCCTATCCCTGAGTTCACATGTTCTATTACAACCTCTTTGCTTTTAGCGTCATTTTGCTACAATGACAAGGAAATAAAAGAATCATATGCTTTTAGAGTTAGAGAAATTAGAGCCTATCAGGTTGTTCATTGTCAGATGAAATTACTGAAAGCTAGAGAGCCAGAGGTGGCTAATGCAGAGTTCAGACAACAAAGCCATGTCCTCTGGCTCCAGGACCATAGTGGCATCTGCTAGTCATGCTGTCACTGAGACCCAGTGTGACAGTGGGTGTAAACCTTCCTGCTAATCTATATCAGAAGGGTTTAGCACTCAGCGTTGCTCCATTCCAGACCATAGATCTGTCTGAACACATCTGTATCAGTCTTCAGAATATTAAAACATCTTATTTTCTGCTAACAAAGCTTCAAACTGCTCATTGGTTGTGTCATTCACTCAGTCAACATAAACATAGCCTATTGGAGGCCAGTAGATGTCGTAATGGTTGTGTTGCTAGACTCCCACATGGCCAACAATGGTTTGAGTCCTGGACAAGGTGGCTTCAAACTAACACCAGGCCTATATGGCACGCTGTGGCCATCCCCCTGGGAGGTGATTTCTCACTTTCTGTCTCTCTGTTCCTCTCTCTCTCTCCAGTGAGCGTACACTCTCTATAACAAAAATACCTCTCAAACACACAAAGCCTACTGGAAAATGTAGTATGTGCTGAAAAGAAACAAATTGTACACATCATACTCTGAGACAGATTGGAAGAAAACAAGGGCAGAATATGCTTTAGGTAAGTTTGGAGCTAAGGGGTAAAGAACAAAAATAATTCCATGTCTGATGGAATTCATTTCATTTTTTTCAATAAAAATTTTATGTTCAACATGAAGGTAGCAAGATAGAGTTGCAGGTTTGAAGAAATAGGAGAATTTATTTTAAAATATGGCAATGAGTTCATTAACCACCAGGTGAACTAAAGAATGCCTGGGTAGATCAGAAGAGTGTAGCTGTGCTCTGAGGCCTGCAGCATGATGAGAGGAGAGCACCCTCACTGTGAGGTCCATTCCACTGGAATCCTCAGCCAAGTACTTTGTCAAAGCAAGTCCAAAGTACAGTCGTATGACAAAGGAGTTTTTAAAAAGTGTGGGTGAATACCTTGAAATGTTTAGTCATGAATTATTCACTCAGTTCATGAGCAGATGAAAGAGGAAACAAAATTGTGTAGGTTTATCATGAACTAGAAGGAAAAGGATTCAAAGGTTTATAAATCAGTAAGAACTTCAAGGAAAGATCCAGTATTTAAGGATCAAGAAAAAAGTGATAGAAAAACAGGTAATTGTGCTTTAAGAGAGGAGGGTTTTAGAAGTTTGAGCTAATGACAAATGGTGGCTCCAAGAATGGCTGACTGAGTTGGAGTGATGGTCAAAGGCATTGAAGGAGAAGAATCCAGGGAACTATACAACAGGGTACTGAACAGGCCATCAGTGTGATCTGGACCCGCAACCAGAGCGTTGGGAACACAGAGTGCCTGGCAGTTGGTGGATGTCAGCTAGGAAGATAAGAAAGCACATTCACTATTCTTCCTACATCAAGAACTGCGCTCAGCACTAAACGGTGAGGCAAATGAGAGCTCACATTCCAGAAATAAGTAACTACTCAAACTTATATGTTTTTCTACTTTTTAATTTTTATAAAGCAAAAATTACAGAACTTATTTTTAACAGAGAACTTTACATTCTTCTGCTAAATGTCTCTTCTCTTCGCCCCTCTCTCAGAGCAACACATTTTAAGGTAATAACAGTCACTATAAAAATAAAGGAAGGTAATAAAGAATTACTGGATGAGAGACACACTGAAAAAAGGCACCTCCTCAAGGAGGTGACATTTGAGATGAGGTTTGATTAAAAAGCAGTCTCGCCGAGACTGGGGAGAATAAGGTAGGTCTGACATTCCTGAGACAGGCAAGAGCTGGCCGTGTTTAAGTAAAAAGGGGACCAGCCTGGCCACGACTCAAAGATCGAGGCAGAGACTGATAGGAGGTATGGTCAGAGGAGAAACAAGGGCCAGGCCTCTGGGGCATTACTGTCCATGAGCAGGAATTTAAATGTCATTCCTGGTAAAATTGGAAGGCATTATCAGCTTCCAGTTGATGCAATTAATTTCCAGTTGGCAAGGATTATTAAACAGAAGTGAAAAGTCATATTCTCAAAATGACAGAAGGAGCCAAGAAAATGCCATGCCTTCTACTGGTCCCAGGATATGAAGGGAGAAAAAGGGGGAAAGTGGAGAGTCACGGGAGAGTGACAGTCACATCACTTCCCACCCTCTCTGATACAGAGGGCACTCACTGAAGTTGGTAAATTAGGAAAACAAACCAAATTAAAAGTAATTATCCAGCCTTTATTCATTGACCACAGTGATGTAGGTGAGAGGGAAAAGAGGTTCCGGCTTCCGGAACAGAACAGCGGGGTTGTGTGGAGGCAGCGCAGATGAGAGGATCATTTCACTGCTTAGGACTCCAAGCAAGGGCGTCTCATGGAAGGAGGGAGAGGGAGAAGGCCTGGAGGGAAAGGTATTGAGCAGAGTAGAGAGAAACACCTTAGCCAACCCCCACTTCTCAACACACATGAGGGGATATTCAAACAGAGGTGCAGGGCAGGGTGTGCAGATGTTGCTCGTGAGCAGGGTTGGGCTGAAGTACAGTGGTGTGAACAGGCGTGTCCTTGACTGCAGTCTCGCCAGAAAACAGCCGTGTGCTGGCCGTGCATGGGCACCATGTCTGTACTGGGAGGAGTGACATCTCCCCACGTGGCCTGGCAGACAAAGCCTGCCATGCCTAGAAGATCGCACAGAGGATTTGGTGTGGAGCAGGAAAGCTCCGAGAGAGCTATTGTTACACCAGGGTGGGAAGGAATGAGGACTACCCTGGGAACCCCCTGAAATGTGAGGACAGGGCGGGAGGAAGGGATATCTGATGATATGTTGGATGCTGCCCTCTGTAAAATGTTCCCCTCCTGTCCAGAAGGAGAGGCTTTCTATATCAAACCGGACTGCTGTGTTTAGGGTCTTGGCTTTCTGAGACAATCCCAATACATTTCTAGCTTTCGAATAAGGAACTTCATCTTTGGTTCTCCGGTATTAGCCCAGTTTATGAAAAGTATTCAATTTACAACAAATGAGTCAATAAATTATGATTATACCTCTGTTCTACAGCAACTTCTTTATTAGCAGGGTCACAAAGTCTAATCTTTTAAGAGCCAGGCAGGCAAGTGAAGTGACAATGTCTGTCAAGCAAGTACAGATAGGAGGGGACAATGGTGAGCACCCCACATCCTGCCTGGGCGCACTCACATTCAAGGGAAACAACAGATGTTGGGCTGACCAAACACAGGCTGCCTCCTTTCCACCTGGAGTCTGCCTCTGAGGAACTCACTTCCCTAAAGCTAATCTCCAAAGGCAGCAAGAAAACAAGGCCTTGCTAAATCCCAGATATGCTACGCTTTCCCTGTTCACCAACTTAATACTCGTTCTTGTACTCATTCATCAAATGATGATTGAGTGTCTACTCTAGGCCAAGTGTTATTCGAAATGCTGAAGAGGCCACCAGGTACAAAACACAGAAATCTTTGCCCTCACAGACTAGACATACTAGAGGTGCAAGAATGTCAGACAATGAGCAAAATAAATAAGACCGTGTGCTAGGGTGCATGGAGCACAGAGGGAAATAAGGATCAGAAGGATGGACAGGGGACGTGGGGAGGTGACTCACCCCAGGAAGAACTCTCTGGGAGATATTAGTGGACTTAGTACCATCTACACTAATCTGCTTTCTTTCCTTCTCCTTAAAAATCAAAATCGAACAAACAAAATCCCACTGTCAAGAAGGAATCTGGAAGATTTAGGGCTAAGTGAAGCAAGCCAGACTATGAAAGAGAGGCATTGTAGGTCCCCACTCAGTACACACTGAATGTTAGCACTCCATGGCAGAAACCGAAAGACTGGAAGCTATAAAGGCATGGAGAGCCATGATGACCCTGGAGGAGGGTGGGAAATGGGAAGGGTAAGAGTGAAGGAGTCATGGAGGAGAAAAAAGCTAAACATTTAAGGTACCCAAAATGAAATGAAATCTGTCAATTATAATAGGCATGGCAGGGACCAGCAGAGGGCATAATGGCTATGTTGCTGGACTGCCATGTAGTCGACTGCAGTTTGAGTCCCAGACCTGGTGGCTTAGACTACTGCTGAGCGTGTGTGCGTGTGTGTCCAAGATCCCGAGGAGAATGGAGGAGAAGGGATTGCAGTGTGGTCATCCCCCTGGGGGCGGTGGGGGATTTCTCGCTTTCTGTCTCTCTGTCTTTCTGGTGAACGCACACTCCCTATAGCAAAAACCTCTCAAAAAAAAAAAAATTGGTATGGTAATATATTTTGACTGAGCCAATACACAGTGTATTCATGATGAGGAAGTTTATTTGGTATGCTGTAATGATATACAGTGGCTGAATGTAAAAGAATAATAATAAAAATGTAAATAAAACAATTTAAATAAGAAGGGACCTGGTATGTTCGTTCATCCCAAAGTTTCACCATCAAAACGGGAGGAGGCAGAGAGGCTATTGCCTAGCTATGTTTGAAAATAAACAGCTCCCTCTGCCGAGAAGTCCGGCCCCTGGCTGAGGCACACAGAGATGGCAGATGGGGTCATACATTTTGCGTATCAGGACACTGTGCTAGCTACATCAAATATCAAAGTAATAACACCTTCTACCGGATCCCGTATATTTCAAAATTTTGATTATTTATATTCTTTCACTTAATAGCTTCCACAACTACATTAAAAAATACAGGCAGTTAGTTGTCCCATTTTACAGGTGAAAAAGAACAAAAGTTGTGAGGGTCGAGTGTCTAAAAGCACTCAGCTGGGTAGGGTACATAAGGCAACTTGTTACAACAAAGACCCAGACCCAAGAAGCTTAACCCATGGACATACCACACTCAGGCGAAGTCCTCGTCAGGAGAGGCAGCCCGCAGCACTCAGGAGCTCCGTATCCTCCGTTCACAGCTGCCCCTTGTGGTCATCTCCACAGTATCTTCTTTGTTCTCTCCATAGATGGGGAAAGAGATGGTTCACATTATAGACCAGACACTGCAGTGGCAGATACTACCTTTGCCCACAATTCACGGGCCACTGCAGAGCTCCAGAGGCCAGCAAGCCCAAGTCCACTAGTGCCAGGGCGGACACTTAGGCCCCTTCGGCAAGCACATGGCAGTCTCCACCCCAGCCAGTCACAGCGCTCGGGTCGCATCACCACATGGCACTCTTCACATCAGATATTTTACTCTTGCTGCTAGTCACCCCTAGCCCTAAGGTTAGATTTGTTCTGTCCACTCTCCCAGCATAAGGAATGCACCTGGAAGAGAGGGCACATTCATAAATTCCGTTTCGTTCTTCATCTACAAGTCATTCAAAAAGTCAAACTTGTCTTAAGAGGATGTAAGAAATAGCCAAGTAACACGAGTTTCGACCGTATCGGGGAATGTGAGGGATGACAGGAATGC
>NW_006204708.1:434227-441458 GCF_000334495.1 Tupaia belangeri chinensis | reverse complement strand
AGGAATGCCTCAATGCCACAGCTACGCCATTACCCCATTAAGTGTTCTGCAATGATCGTCCACAGCTTCTAGCCAGCATTTTGCCCAGTCCTGTGATCTGGAGATAAGAGGTCTAACAGGCAAAAAGGAAGAAGGCCCCTCTGCAAACAGCGTTCTCCTCATTCGTGACTTGGCCATCTTTGCGCTTCCTTCTCGCTGACTTTTAAAGGACTGTGGAACTCAGTGCGAGTGTGCAGATGAGGGGCTAGCACGCCAGAGGGGGGAGTTCACGTGTGCATGGTATGTAGTTTTAGGACAGACCCCTCTGTGGTTATCGTAGGTGAAGCTATTTCCATTTTCACCAGCCCTGGGCACCTGGGTAAAGGATTACCCGTAGAGTAAAATAAGGTTTTAGGGTTCAGCCTTTTCCCTTTGCGGTAGAGCCTGGCCTGTCCTGGCATTCACTCTTCACTGGGAAGGGGAAGGGAAAGGCCATCTTCCCCAGGCACCCTGGGCAAGGCAGGGCATCTCCCCCTCCTGGGACTCTTCTTCTCCTGGGGTCTGTCAGGCTGTTTCAGTTCTAACTGACTTAAATGACAGCATTATTGCTTTATTTTTAATTATCAGAAACCACACTCTCAAATCCTTTTCATTATTTTTTCATAAGTTCTAGGATTTAGTTTTCTTGTTGCTGGAGCCTCTGATGTTAAAATAACATTTACCCTGAATCTTTCATAAAATTTTCAGAACATCCTTTTTTTAACCCATTGCTGATGACATTTCTCTGGCTTTCCCTGTTGAGGCTGTCGCAAGAGAAGTCTCAAGACATCCAGATGGGTCCGAGGTACCGTTTACCTCTCTCATCTAAGATGACAGAGAATGGCCTTCTGTATCCTGGGAGGTTAAAGGATCAATTGTTTTCACTTTGACACTGAAAGAAAACTTTCTCCCTGCCTGCTGTTCTTTCTACCTGGCTCGAGGCAGACTTGTGTGGTAGGCACAGTTCACTTTGCATCTTCTTCCTTGGCCAGGTTAAGGGGCAACAGGTGTCTCCGAGTTCCCCACCATGTATCAGCCTGCCCTCTCCACACAGAGCTAGTTTTCATCCATTCTGACATTTTTGAGCACCTGCTACATGCCAAACATGCTCCTTTGTGCCAGGAATATAAAGACGACTAAGTAACTCCCCTAACCGTGAAGACCTGAGCTAGCTATGTAGTGAAAGGAGGAAAGATTCTGGAAGAGCAATGTGCAAGGTTTCCAGAGCAAACGGCAAGGAGCCATGCATGCACAGAAGCTGGTGGCCTGAAGCAAGTGTTCCACAGTGGAAACGGCTGAGCCAGGCACTGAATGCTGCTCCAGAAAAGCAGAAAGGAACACGCAGGATGAGAGGTGGCCTCTGTAAGGTTGCATGTAAAGAGAATGAGGTAATCAGGGGAGAAATCTAAATCCCTATCTTCTGACAGACCCGACTGCATAAAATACATTTCCTTTAGTACAGACCAGTAGTTTCAATATTATTTTAGAGGCCAGACACATCTAAGAAATACGAGGCACTCTCATTCGCCAGTGACCTTGTGAATAGCATCACATGGCAGTGTATCTGTATCTCTGCAGGGAGCAGCATTCTGCGTGTAGTTTCCAGAATCTTCAGGAGAGATTTCACTGCTCTGGCTCAGAGTCACAGGCACTGATGCTCCCAGGGAAGGGAGACCATTTCATCTTACCCTTCCCTGTTAACTTTAAATTTTAGATGGGTCAAGAGGCGGTACGGAGGTTAAGGCAGCTGTGTCCCACAGGGCTGATTCCACGGTTTGAGTCCCAGACCCAGCATCTTGAAAATCACACTGGGTGTGGGTGCGAGTGTGTGGGTGCCCAAAATCCTAAGAAGAGAATGAAGGCGAATGGATTGCGGCATGGCCATCCCTCCTCAGGGGTGATTTCTCACTTCCCCTCTCTCTTTCTGTCTCTCTCCCTAGTGAGTGCACATGCCCTATAGCAAAGACTAACAGTGAATAAATGAGCAACTTACAGTGTAGAGTAATGGCAGTGGAACATGATGAAAATTTCAGAACACTGAAAGAAGACTTTTCAGAGGTAGAAGGATGGGGTAAGCAGTTTTCTCACACTGTCTAAAATACACCCTTCTAAACCAACAATGACTCTATTAGCACGTGATCTGCAAAATCCTTTTCTTCCTAAAGATTTACTTTCAAAATTCATTCTTATAAATAGCACCCTTAACAAAATTGTAGCATGAGTGATGGGGATTAGACATCTTTTAGGGTAAGTTATTGTATTCCTAATAAAGTCAAGGGTAAAGTAGAAACAATATTCTAGAGGATTTAGCTTGGTATCATTCTCATTTGACACGAGGATTTTCTCTCATTTGCTTCAACTCTGAATGAAAAAATTGCATCTTCCCCAGGAGATTCATTACCATATGGAAGAGTTGGGGCAGAGGGAATAGGCAGGATGAAGATGTTCCAAAACATGAAGGTCTCTGGAACAGCCCTGTTTTATGTTGTCTCACAGCACGATGAGTGTAGGAGCTACAAAGTGATCAGAAGGGAAATTTAGAGCCAATAAAAAGGAGCCACTTCACAGCGCACGGAGCTTGCTTCTGGGAATCTCTGACATGGAAGGTCAAGGAACTAAATACTACAGTTGGATTTATACTAGAGCTGACTGCTTTTACGGCCAATACAACATTTATTGGTATGCTAAGATAAAGTTAATCAAGTCTGGTGCTTCATGGTGGGGAAGCCAGATTACTTCTCCAGAATTCAAAGAGTAGGAAGACATCTCTCCTGGAACACGGCAACACACACACATACACCATCAATTAGTTTTGTTTCTCTCTGGAGGTCACTAGAAGTTCAAGTAATATTTGATGAACACATGGGCTCCTAAGAAAAAAATAAACATCTATCCTGGGGTTGTCACATTATCGGGGTGCAATGTCCCAACATTTTTAATTGTTAGGCAATTTCTCACAAATGAGAATTTGAATCTTAATTTTATACTTAATTCTTTGCAGTTAAAAGCAATATCCCAGCTATATCCTCTGACTTCCTTTTTATCTTTAAAATTGGAGCGTCATACATTTTAGGGGTAGACAGATGGTTGGAACAAGTTAAGATTTATAATTTTTTAAAATTTGTTTGTTTGTTGCTATTGGGTACTTGCGCTCATTGGGAAAAGAGAGAGAGATGAGAAATACCCTCTAGGGACCAGCAGTTAGTGTAATGGCTATGTCGCTGGACTCTCACGTAGTCGACCACGGTTCGCGTCCTGAACCCGGTGCCTTAAATTCACGCCGGGCGCGTGTGCCTGCATGCCCAAGATCCCAAGTGGAGAATAAAGGAGAAGGGATTGCGGCATGGCCATCCCCCCTGGTGGGTGATTACTTGCTTTCTATCTCTCTGTCTCTCTCTCTCTGTCTGGTGAGCACACACACCCTATAGCAAAAACTTCTAAAAAAAAAAAAAAAAAGAAAGAAAGAAATACCCTCTAGGGCAGATGGCCATGTCACAATCCCTTCTCCCCTTTCTCCTCTAGAGATTTTGAGCATGTGTACACATGCACTCAGCATGATTTTCAAGCCGCCAGGCTTGGGACTCAAATCACCAAGTCAGCCAGGTGGGATCAAGGCACCTTAATCTCCACTCCATGTGTTGACCCCACTAATCTATTGTTCCTAAAGTGTGTCTTTCAACCTCATTCTCAATTATCAATGCCATTTGAGAGGACAGAATAAATCTAATACCAATTTCATAGTCTGAAATACCCTTAGGTCAGTTTTGGGGAAAGAACAATGAATTTATAGTTGAAATTTGCACAAACAGTTTTTTTAAAAGCCATCACAAGGCTAATTAAAGATTAGTTTTAGGCCAACATTTCAGAATTTGAGATAACTGGTTTAGAAATAGCAGTGAAGGTTGAAGAGGCATAGGGTATCCACTAGTAAGTAGCTTAGGGTCATGGAAAAATAACTGGGATTCTAACCTGGCTCTGCAACAGGGTCTCTGTGTTATGGTGGCCAGCCTTCCAACCTCTTACCTTCTGTAACTTCTTCTTCAAAGTGAAATATTAAAAGTTACCTTGCAATATTGTGGGTAGGATTAGACTTCATTGATGATTCTCGATGGAAACAATTTTGTCCCTAGGAGGCATTTGACATGTGGAGACAATTCTGGTTATCCCTACCTCGGGAGGGATACTACTGGAATCCAATGGGTAGAAGCCAGAGATGGTACTAAACAAACTTCCATGCATAGTACAGCCTCCTAACCCACCACAACAAAGATTATCTGGTTGGAAATGTCAATAGCATTGAGTTTGAGAAACCCAGAATTTAATTTATTCAAAGTGATGAGAACCAAGCCTGGCAGAAATGAAGAATGATAACTGTCATGGGCTGAATTAGAGCTTCCCAAATTAATATACTAAAGCCCTAGTTTCCACTGTTTCATGATGTAACCATATTTGGAGATGAGGTCTTTAAAAATGTGATGGAGCTAAAATGAGGTTCTTAGGGTCGACTCTACTCCAGTATGACTGCTCCTCCCAAGAAGAGATGAGGATGCAGACTGACAGATATAGCGAGGGCACTTGCACGCAAAGGAAAGACCATGCGGAAACAGCAAGAAGCCAACGGTTAGCTAGTGAAGGAAAGAGTTGGCAAAGGAGCCAAATCTGCTGACCCTGTGATGTTGGACTTCTAGACACCCAAACTGTGAGAAAAATGAATTTCTATTATGTCAACCACCCAGTCTGTGGCATTTTGTTTTGACAACCCCAGCAGACTAAGTAGCAGCTGTCATTATCAATATTATTATAAAATAACTATTCAATTTTGAAAAACATTACCACAAAATTCAGAACAAGAATGTCAATCCCCTCTTGGAATTCTAAAAGTTTACAGTACTGTTAGAAAAGTGTAATAATAGATAATAAAAGCATACTTTCAGGAATCAAAATGTTTAGCCCATGGATGTGGCCAACCAAGTTTAGCATGGGGAGGGTCCATTGTAGCAGGAAATTCCCTAAAGAGAATTTGCACAGATAATGCTCTTTGAATATTTATATGGCTTGAACCCAAACTTACAAGAACCTGATCCTGAAACTTCTAGATATCTTCTGGTGTCACAGATTTTTTTTTTTAAGTTTTAGAAGCAATAAGATAGAAAGCGGGGACCCTCAACAAGGTGTTGGCAGACCTTGATCCTCCCACCAGCTTTCCAGCCAGCCAGGATCAAGGTACCTATGAGCACACCTGGCATGTTCAGGTTGACTGGAAACTGAACCCTTTGTTAGGGCTCCAGGATTGTGTAAGGGTGCCCTGCCACCAACATGAGTGCAGTTGGGCCTGGTGTTCTAGATTTCAGAATGAGCTCTGTACAAGGCACGAGGCAGCCAATGATTATTCTACCAGAGCTGATGTTCTGGTCAGACGCACTGCGTGGACTTTTGCCCGATGGGCAGGTGGGCAGCTGTGGGCATGAGGGTTCCTGTGCCCTACGTTGCAGAGTTCCCCACCAGAATCAGACCTCTTGCGGCTCTTACCCTTGGGCTTGTACCTCCATCTGAGACCCTTGGGTCTTATTCCTCTGCTGTGAGAAGCTGCAAGAAAAGAGAAACCAAAGAAATGAGCAATGAAGCCAAGAGCAGGGCTTGCCTGACTGGTGTTTCCGAAGCCTTCCTCTGACTTGTTCAGTTCAAGAGGAGATTCATCTCAGACATCAGGCACAAGAGGGAGAATGTCACTAACAATTAGTGAATGAGAGGTGATGTTTTTATGAGGACGAGGCATTGCTGCTGTCACCAGGTGCCTGTACTCAATTAGGAGGAAACAATAATTATGTTAATCCAAGTTCAAGAGGACATACAATCCATGCGGGCCTCACTCCCCTCGTACTAGTGACAGTGAGTGGAAATCATGAAGGGCGGCACCACAGCTAGCCAGGTGTCAAGGTAAGAGGGTTTACAGCAATGGCCACATGGCCCAGTTCGGGGTGCTGGGTCCCACATAGTTGGCCATGATTCAAATCCCAGCATTGGTGACTTGAAAAGAAGCCAGGCACATATGTGTGCATGTCCCAAATCTCAACAAGGTGGTAAAAAGGAAGGGAGGGACTGTAGTATAACCACGGCTCATTGCTTCCTCTTTCTCTCTGTCTCTTCTGGAAACTGCATGCACTATCTGCCAATTAAATAAAAATGCCCTTTCATGGGTACATGGAAGATTTACTTCCTTATTAAAGGCTGCACGGTGAAGAGGGGAAAAGGCAGCACTTTGTTCTAGCAGACAGAACCCAGCACAGCAGGTTGGTTGAATTTGGGCCCCCCATGTCTCTTCCTCCAAATGTCTTTATGTAATGAAATCAGAAGGTTGGGTTATTTCACATCCAAGGTTGCTTACAACTCTAATGTGCTCAGTTTAAAACAGCAGAGGAATTGAGGTCTAGCGAAGCAAAGAAACGTACTAACTTCAAACAGTCACGCGAGGGGCCTCGGTATACCAGTGCTCTGATCTCCAGGACATGTCTCTCTGCATTCTTCCATGTGTGAAGAATCACTTTGAAGGAACTTCCTAGAGAAAACTCAAGATATGGGGAATCAGATTTTGGGGTAGCATCTGGAGACCTCCCTGAACCTACCAGATACACTGTGAACTAGATTGACCAAAGCTGGGAGGAGATTCTAGTGTCAAGACCCTATTGGGAGATGCTCTCTTTCGCTGTCTCTCTGTCATGAGATAAATAAATCAACTGAAAAAAAAAAAAGATATAAGGAGCCACCCGTGTGACAAAGTCACACATTTATTGTAGAATATTCATCTCTCTTTCTTCTTAGCTTCCTAATTTTATCTGCCTGTCTCTTGGACACCTGCTTCTCCCATCTCCTAGTTTCTATATATTGAATTGTTGGAAAAGTCATAATGTATTTTTGCACAGCAAAACATAGCAAAATATGCCATGACTTTCCCAACATCCTAATAAGAAGATTCGATAGTAGGCAAAAAATGTTTTCAATGCAAAGTAAATCCACAGTATAAATTACCATTTAGGTTTCACTTAAGAACACTAAAATATTTTGTTTAACTCCTGAACAAATCCAGCTACTCTCACATTTTCTTTTGATTAATAAAAACTGGAATAAATTAAACAGATGCAGTAATAAAGTCTAAGGAGATTTATTTATTTATTTATTTATTTATTTATTTATTTATTTTATTTATTTATTTTTT
>NW_006204708.1:432291-434082 GCF_000334495.1 Tupaia belangeri chinensis | reverse complement strand
ACGCACACGCGCCCGGCGTGAGTTTTAAGCCACCGGGTCCGGGACGCGAACCACGGTCGACTACGTGGGAGTCCAGCGACATAGCCATTACGCTAACTGCTGGTTCCCTAAGGAGATTTATTTTTGAACAAAGAAAAACACTAGAATTTGACTTAAAAAATTAACAAAATCTGAAACTACAAAAATAAAATAAATGAAAAAAGAGTTTTTAAAAAATTAAACATTTTGGGTCACATAAATCCTGTACCAAGGTAGAGTTCACCTATTATTTACTATCTTGGATAAGTTACTTAGTCTCTCTAAACTTTGGTCTCTTCAACCTTAAAAGCAGAATTTCTGGTAAAAAAACATATGGAAATTAGTTAACATGTGGTACGTGCAATTGAGTAGTGAGGGAATTTGCAAAAATTTCCTTCTTTGATCCCAAATCCTTAGCCAAGTCACTTCACAGTCCCTTCCATTAAACCACCGAGTACAGTCACCTCCCCCCCCACACACACACACATACAGACTGGGCTAAGGCTTGCTAGTTGCTTTGGGAAAGATAGAAAGATACTGCACCAGCTCCGAGTGAAGGCCGCTGTGGCTTAGGCTGATGTTGCCACATGTACCCATTCTTGGGATGGTGTGCTAGTTTAGAGGACTAGAGCCCCGTCTGAACTCACTCCATCTGGGAGTCCAGCAGCCTCAAACAGCAGCCCCGCCTAGCAGACATGCAGTTGTCAACAAAGCGTGGCCAGCCAAGGCCAGAAGAGCTGTAAGGTGAAGCCAGCCTGAAATATCACCACACAGAAAAATGAACTAAATTAATGTAATGGATATTGTTTTAATCAATAAGCTTTAGTATCACCAATTATGCACCAATAAGGAACTGAATTAATCAATATTTCCATTTAAACTGGCTAACTATTGTTCCTCAGTTTAAGAAACCTAAGGTTTCATAATTTCCCCAAATGCACAGTAAGAGTCTGCAGAACATTATTTTCCAGAATACAGAAGTACCTTTACACAAAATTTGTAATTTGCCTCTGAAAGAACTGGTTTGTCCAAAATGTCAGCAAGGAACTCTAATTGACTACAGCGAATAAAAGGCACGAATGATAGAAAAATAAACTGACAGTCCATAGTGTTTCATGCAAAAATAGCTCTTTTAAAAAATGACTTTAAGAAGAATTTGAAGAATGATTGTAAAAAAGATTTGGTGATGGCCAGATCTGGTATTCTGTTATTAACTACATGCTAATTCTCTTTCTCTCAAACACACACACACACACACACACACACGCACACACACACACACAGTCTTTCTCTTTTTCCTTGAAACAAGTTTTCCAAGGACAGTGGATAGACTATTTCATTCCTTGCTTTTCTCCAGAAAACAGTATTGGCCTCAGGCCATCCATTGTCCCCAAAATGTATTCTGTTTAGTCCTAGTGTCAGAAACAAGTTTATTTATCCCACCTGACATGGACCTCTGAATCTTCGGATGAGATCTGACAGAGCACAGCTAAGCCCTGTCTCAGACTGAGGCTCCAGGTGGAAGCCGTGCGGTGGTCCCAGGCCAGATGTCTGCCTAATGGGCAAACTGGGCATGGCCTGCCAACAGACAAAGATGGAGACTCTTGAAAGCAGTGTGCTTTGGCTCTTGCTAGGAAACCAGGGTCCAGACATCACAGAGGACTGAAAAATCAGGTCACATGTGATGGAACTTGGACAGAGGCAACCGTTGCTTTTTATATATGTGTTTGTAGATTTTTTTCCTGCAGAAATAGCTTTCAAGAGCAGCAGGAA
>NW_006204708.1:429668-432260 GCF_000334495.1 Tupaia belangeri chinensis | reverse complement strand
GAAGAAATTTGGCAGAAGAGAAAGT
Organism: Tupaia belangeri chinensis; assembly: GCF_000334495.1. Taxonomy (NCBI): domain Eukaryota; kingdom Metazoa; phylum Chordata; class Mammalia; order Scandentia; family Tupaiidae; genus Tupaia; species Tupaia belangeri. Next base: position 432,235 of record NW_006204708.1, on the reverse strand, counting down.
TTCTTATTTCTTTTCAGCAAATTGCTCCTGGATATATCGTCGGCTGGTTGCTTGACCGAAGGCATCTTCCAGATTCACCTTAGGTTTTGATAAAGAAATTGAGCTATGAATTTCCTGTCTTTGGTTTCTCTTTTCTTGCAACTTCTCGCAGCAGAAGAATAAGACCCTAGTGTCTCAGATGAAGTTGCAAGCCCAAGGGTAAGAGCCCCGAGAGGTGTGATTCTGGTGGGAAACCATGGAACGCAAGGCACGGGAACCCTAATGCCCACCAGCTGCCCTCCAGGCCCATCAGACCGTAGTCCATACACACACACACACACACACACACACACACACACTCACACCTTTCTCAAGCTGCTGGGTCCAAGACTTGAGCCGTGGTCGGCCATGTAGGAGTCCAGTGATACAACTACTATGCCATCTGCTGCCCCTATTTTTTAACCATTTCTTAAGGAAACTGACTAATGCATTTCCTAGTATTAGCAATAATATTTAAATTTTCTCCCTTTCCCTGCTTTTTATTTCTAGCAGTTAACACTTGACTATTCTTTGAGAGTTCAATACCTAACGCTAAATTAACTAATAATCTATTTACTGCAGAATCCAACTCTTTGATCAATAAATTTAACACATAAATGGATGTATTTGTCTCACAATTTCCCTCACAAAGTTTAAATTCTTCAATTATTAGAAAGAATAATTCATCTAGATCTTCTAATATCATTTCTTTAGAAGCTACACAAGACTGCATAGTAATTACCTTCCAAACCTACAGAATGAGCACAGGATGGTTGCAGACTTAAGATTCATTTATTTTCCCTGAAATGATCCTCACAGTGGCTTGCAAGGCCTTTTGTGACCTGGCTTTGTCTACATCACCAGCCTCAGACTTTGCCCTATACCCCAGCAACTCTGGCCTTACTTAAATTTCTGGAGTCCACTAAGCTCATGTGCCTGGTGTGAGCTTAAGCTACCAGGTCTGGGACTCAAACCGTGTTTGACTACATGGAAGTCCAGCAACATAGCCATTATGCCAACTCCTGGTCCCCCCAGTGCTTTTCTTCAGTTTTTCTCTTTCCATCTACCTATCTCTACCTGTATATGCACAATATCTGTTATATCTGATACCATCTCTCATAAGAAATGAAGAAAATATTTTAAAGGTTTAACTTCCTCATAAATTTAAAGAACTATTATTCAATAAAAAGCAAGCAAAACATGACAACCCAATTGCAAGTCTTGTTATGCCAGTATGAACTGTTTTTATTCCTACAATCATGTAACTGGGTCTCTTTCGTTAAGGTAAAACAATGAGCCAATAATGAGGTTCTTACTCATCTTAAGAGTAAAGAAATAGATGAAAATTCAAATCTGCTTCTGAGTTTAACAGTCTTGGGGGAAATCAGCCATTGAGGCAGGCAATAAACTCCAAAGTAAGAGCTGCAAAGTGGCATTCTTTGTCACACAGTGCCATGAATTTCTAACATGTTTTTCTTTCCTTCTTTTTGGTCAGATGTTTCTACAAGAATTCACCACAATCATGTGACAGTCAGGAGGCAGTACTAGACTGGAATTGGTCACCAGCCGCACCGATCTTAAATGAAACACGTGACCTTACAGATGATCTGCCAGGGGCAGCATGGGAGAAGGAGGACCAGGCCCTTGGTTTACCTCCCCTTTGCCCACTGCTATCCTCAAACAAGCTTTTTTTTTTTTCTCCCCTTGTTGGAAGAGCAGATGAGGTTGGGAGAGATGGGAGGAGCCAGTCCCTCTGTCTTAACTAAAAGCCATTGTCCTTAAGTACATCCCAGGCTGAGTGCCCTCATAATGCTTTTCTTGGTTGCTTGTAAATACTCCAATTTGCTCTCTGTTCAAATCTCAAGAGAAAGAACTTCTTTACATACTTTATCCAGAATGTGTTTGACTTGAGGACCTGGTCCACCATGTGAAGGCCCTACGGGGATGCCCACTAGAGAGCACTGCACTGTCTCAGTGACTGTGGTAGATGTGACCACCCTGTAGTCCCAGGACAGACCTGTCCGAGAACTTGCTACGCCCTGTGGGGCCACACGTTGACGCAGGACACTCAGCACCTAGGTGTCTCGTGATCTGATGGAAAATTAAGGTTCAGTTGGCAACGTCTGTGCTGTATACGAAAGACACTCATCTCGATCAATGAGGTATGCACAGATGCTCTGAGATGCAGCACTCAGTAGGTGACTCCTATTATCCTCCACAAATAGAAACTGTCACATACAAGATCATTAAAATAAATAAAAGGCATGATTCAGTGAACTACCACCTGGCGGAATCAGACGGTGCAGGGTGGAGGGGTTAGTAGGGAGAGTATAAGGTAGAAATTCTTAAATATAAAGAAATGACAGCAATTTCTGTCTTAACCTCTTCAGCTCTGGTTGCTAAGTTACCATGACATACCACTGCTTGTGCTTTTCAGCTTCTGGTCTTAGACCTGACAGTTTGATTAATTCTCTGGAGTGCAAAATCTGCACGTTGAATATTTAAAAATTACACACACGCACACATACACACACACACACACACACACA
>NW_006204708.1:411787-428247 GCF_000334495.1 Tupaia belangeri chinensis | reverse complement strand
ACTCTTTCCTCATAACAGGCATTTTTCCTCCTCAACGTATTCCTTTAACCCTTGACTTCATGCCTAAGAAATATGGGGAAATAAGGCAAGTGTTATTTAAGCATTGTCATGGCTTTTCCTTCTTCCGTATGTCTTCTTTGCTGTGTGATTGGGTTCAAAGGTGTTCATAAATAATGCTGTAAGCTGGAGACTAGTGGCTGTGGTTGTCAGATGGATCTATAGGAGAATATGTCCATGTCAGCTAACTGGATCAGTCAGGCTCAAAATCTCAGGGCATTGCCTTGACATTAATATAAAAAAAGAAATATCTATCAATCTCTATATATCTATATCTAGCTAGCTATCTCCAGGTCTTAACAGCCTCACACAGTATTTAGAATTCATTCTACTTTCCTTACCTTCAAAAGCTGCACATGGCAGTGTCTTCTACGTCTCCGAACCTTGTGCCGGCACTCTCTCCAACTTCTGACATACACCGTCACCTCACGCCATGTCCTAAAGCTGGCTTCTTCTCAATCGCATTTTAAACAGAGAAGTCACTAGAAACCTCATTTAAGTTAATCTACTCCACACTCTACCACAATTCATGGTTTCCTCTCTTCCTAGTGAGTAACACACCTTTTGTAAGTATGGTTTGGGGGTTAGCATGCTGGATTCCCACAAAGCCAACTGCAGTTCAAGTACTGGACCTGGTTGCTTGCTTCCTCACTTCCTCTCTCTCTCTCTCTGGGTCTCTCTGGTGAGCATGTGTGCATGGGTGGCAAATTAAAAATAATAAGAAGAAGACTTAGAATTCAGTAAATGTTAAAGTAAATGAATTAATTCACATGTCTTCACATGCCCACTTGTTAGTTTGCTGGATCTTCTCTCACCAGGTTACGTTCTGTGAGCGCAAGGGCTACTCATCCTCGGAGCCCCAGTGCCTAACGCAGAGCCCGGCAAAATACTTGCCAGTCGAGTGAATGAATGCACGCATGCTGGCACACAGAGATGTGGGAAGTACGAAGGAGATGAAAAAGAAAGGAAGGCCACGCATCAGTGAGGGAAGACGTCTAAACAAGGAGCCCCTCTCTGAGCTCCTGAAAGTCGCGGAGGCCACACTCCGTTATCACATAGGATTGCCAATACGGGCCTGTTTCCTTTGCGAGGAGGGGTATATTACTAGGGGAGAGGCTTGTACAAATGTGTGTGTTTGGGTGTATTTAGCCAGCAAATATACATGTTTAGTCAGACCTCACGGAGCAGCATGTGTGGCAAAGTCCAGAACATCCACTTTGGTGGCTCGATGGCGACGCCAGGCTCTATGATACTAGACCTGTACAAGCAGGCTCCAGGTCTGTGTCCTGCAGCTTTCTGTAGCTGCTGGGATGCGGCCTCGTGCCTGCAGTCTGAGCTGGCTGGGTGTGGCTAAGTCACAGCATCACCCTGTGGAGGGTACTTGTCTCTCAGCCTCTCTGACTCTGTCTTGCCCTATGTGTGTGTGCGCATGTCTCTCCTGGAAGAAAGACATAAATAAACTTAAAAAAAAAAAGTCTACTTTGCCTGCCAAACAACCTCATCTTATCACTGAGGAAACACAACAAAGTCTATAAATTTTCAACAGTGCAGAATAAAGGTCTAAGCCCCTAGGATGAAAGAGTTATTGAGGAATTTCCACACACTACAGCTCTGATGAAGTACTGAAGTAGAATGACAAGGCCACGTGGAGAAAAAGTTGTCAGAGCGTTCAGTCCATCACATCCTTGCACACACCCAGAGCTCAGAGCGAGAGGTCCGCACGTTTCAAGTAGAGGAAAGCTAGCATCCGTTGAGCTGGGCTGTCTAAGCACACTCCTGCCCTGCCTCCGACAGGATTCTACTGCATTCAAACACCAGATACACAGGAAGGCTGTGATGGAAAGGAGGTTGTGCTTTATAAATTAAACCTCAAGTTTTGTTGCCTTTTTTGTGGACTGGGTCTCACTATAGCAATTCTCCCGTCAGCCTCCTGGTTACTGGGGTTATAGATGCACAGCACCCCACTACGTCTTCAGGTTGGACGGGAATAATCAAACCTGAGCCTTCCATGTGGCCCCAGCCTAGGGAACACAATGTTTTAGCCATGTCACCAGTTTAGGTGAGTGAAGAAACGCAGATTGCTTCAGATTGTACAGATTAAACTTTGCTCCCAACAGGAAGGCAGCCGAGTAGAATAGAAAAGATGATTCAGACCAGACATTCTAGACAGTAACACACTGGAAATTGGCTTTGGGCCTGTGAACCTTGATTAGCTCTCCTTCCTATAATTTAGAAAGAAATCAATAATGAGAACTAACCAAACTGTGCTTTCTTGTTGAGGTGAAGACATTTTCCCTTACTTACGAAGGGGAAAAAAATGAAAGAAGAAAAACAGAAAATGTGGTTTATAAAAAAATATTCTACAATATAAATGAGTATTGAATCTGAAGAAGATACAAAGTGTTTCTGAAAATGATTCATAACTAGATACAGAAGTGCATTTCAGGGATTATGCACTGTGTCCTCTCAAGAAAGTTCATGAACAGACTTCAAAGTAAGAGATGATAGTTGACAATAATAACAGAAGACTTGAAGCATGCTGGCCGAAAGGCAGAAACTCAGTGAACTGAAAGCGATAAAGCAAGACCGCACCGTATGTAAAAACACAACAGGCTAAATAAATCAGTATCACTCACAGTACAGAGCAGAATCTACGATGGGCAATATTGAATTGAGGATTATGTCTTGGAGATGTTCTTTCAGAATGTGGAGAGAAGAGAAATGCTGACAGTACACCCAGGGAAGTCCGAGATTGGAGATCATAGACGTGGATGATTGATGTTCAATAAGAAGGTACGGAATAGAAGAAAGAGGAGAAATGAAGTCATAATCAAAGTAAGTTTTCTCAAATTCAAGAGAGGGAGCTGAAAATCAAAAGAGCTACCAAGCAAAATTAGCAAAATTTAATACACATGTAAACAGGGTCTTATAAAAGTAATGGCTGGAGGGACCAGCAGTTGGTGTAATGGCTATGTCACTGGACTCCCATGCAGTCGACCACGGATCAAGTCTTTGACCCAGAGGCTTAAACTCACACCGGGCACATGTGCATGCGTGCCCAAGATCCCGAGAGGAGAATGGAGGAGAAGGGAGTGTAGCGTGACCATCGCCTGGGGGTGATTTCTCACTTTCTGTCTCTCTGTCTCTCTCTGTCTTTCTGGCAAGCACATGTGCCCTATGGCAAAAATCTCTCCAAAAAATTAAAAAAAAAAAAGTAATGGCTTGAAAGGGGAAAGAAAGCAGCCTCTCTTGCCCTTTTCCTTTCCCAGGTAAACTCACCTGACACAGCTGTCTCGATGGATTGACTCTTTCGCTTCTGTCGTATTCTCTTTCCATCTCCCAGCATGGAGGTCTTAGGAAATGAAAAGGGAGAAGAAGGAGAGAGGAAGGGATGGAGGAAGCCAGCTAAGAGAAAGTGAAGGGAAAGACCCAGAGCGACTTTCCAGAATTTGGGAGGGAGTCTCCTGCCCAGCTCTCATGTCATCATAATTACCAGCCAATCTGCAGGTACAGAGCAGCAGGCCCTTACGTGATGATGCCATGGGCAGAGTCACACCTGCCACGCTCCTGACCTTGGCCTTGCTGCTGTTCGGGCACACCTACCTGCAGAGGCAAAAGGAGATTCTCCAGGGGTGCATTGCCCTCATGACCCAGGAATCCAGAGGCTGAAAGTTTTGTTTGTTTGTTTTTTGAATTATTTTATTTAACTTTATTTATTTTAATTTGACCGGAGAGGGACAGAGTGAGTGAGAGAAAGAAGAGAGAGAAAGTGAGAAAGCAAGCCACCAGGTCCAGGACTTAAACCACAGTTGGCCATGTGGGAGTCCAGTGCCCTTAACCACCACACCACCGGCTGGCTCCAAGTCTAAAAGGTTTTAGTCAGCTGGGCTTCAGAGAGTGGAAAGGGCCCTGGCTGACCTGAGTCACAGATCAAGCATAGGTGTAATGTAGGAAGTTCATCTAACGGCCAAAACCGAAACTGGAATTCTGGCCACACAGAGCCTGAAATGCCCAGGATGCCAGACAGCATCCACGTATCCACCTGCAGACTTGGTGACAGCTCGGGAGGCAGGAAACTGCCCTGGTGATGTCAGCCAGGGTTGAATGGCCCACCAGAGATACCGGTCAAGCCACTGGTGCAGTGGCCGCAGTAGAGACTGAGAGGGACTTCGGAGCAGCACAGAGCGAGGGGCACGTGGCTGTAGTTTCCAGTGAGATGTGGACCACTGAGATGAAGGTAGCTCAGAGTCACACATGGGAAGATCTGTTACAGGACACTTGCTCCTCTGATTTTAGACTTCTCTAAAGCTCAGTGACTACTGTCCACCCAGAGTGAATAAACTGCCCAGAACATACCAAGGAGTAGACTCCTTTACCTTCTCGCATGCCCCAGGCTGGGAGAGCTGCTTCTGTCTTGACAAGAGTGCTGAGGCTATGGGATCGTTGCTGATGTGGCTGCCAATGCATTAGAAGTACAAAAGTGGCTAAAACAGCAACCAGAGAAAAGGGAACAACTGCTGAAGAGGCAGAGACTGGGAAGATGGCAGAGCACAGTCCGGGAACTGAACGGCAGGGCCTGATGTGAGCTGTGGCAGCCTGGCAGGGTAGCCTCCTGGGGCGGGATAGAAATGCCAGGATGCGAGAGTGAGCAGCCCCTGGAGGATGAACCAATGAGCCAACAGGCAAAGAGGGAGCCCCTCTCCTCCTCTATCTAAATCTCCCAAACCCAGTTTACCTCAACTTTTTAAAAAAATTAAAACATTTTATTATTATCATACTCGTTTACATTACATTGAATCACATATAACTTCACAGTGTATTACATTTCTTTTCCCAGAAGGAATACCATTCATATCAGTCAATACAAAGTCATTAAAATCTGTGTCACCATCATCCAATAGCTTTTCATTTTTTCCAGGTTATTATTATTATTATTATCACATTTTTTAAAACATCCAGTCACTATGTATCATTTTGCTTATAAGAGGACTTTACCCAACATGAACTACTTCTCAGACCGATCCAGTTGAGAATACTATACATGCCATCATCAACAGGTAATATACTGTATCTGAATCCCACTAATGTCATGCCTCTCTATTTGTTCTCTTGCTATCCTTCTCACTAAGACATGGAATCAACCCAAATGCCCACAAACAGATGAATGGATTGAAAAAAGTGTGGCACATATACTCTATGGAATACTACTCAGCCTTAAAAAACAATAAGACCCTGGAATTTGACTGAAATTGGTCAATATGGAGGATCTATTGTTGAATGAAGTAAACCAGGATATGAAAGAAAGATACTGTATGTATCCACTTAATATATACCAACTATCTGCACTTTATGGTAGAGATCGAAATATTGCAGGGTATAAAAGTAGTGAAAATAGTGAAGATAAGACAGTGTGGAATGGGGCGGGAGAAGAGAAGAGTTTATCTCAACTTTAAAAAGTGGTAACTGCTCCATCAGGTTGAACCTTTGGGAGAAGCAGAACTCCAGTACTCTATTTCAAAATACAGGAGGAAGGTCTTCCACTTTGTTTGCCTAAGCTACAATTTTTAACAATGTATTTCATGGTGGTGTGGGCAGGACTTGCATGCAATAGAAACCATACTTTGAATTTTGTGGGAGGTATCCTTTCCTGACACTGTGTAATAGCAGCTGGCAGATTGCAGTGCACAGTAGTGCCGGTGTTCGGGGGGACGGTGTTTTCTGCTTCATATCCTGTTATGTCTATAAAATGCCCATTTCAACTTCAACATTCCAATTTATGATGATTACTGGGACAAAAGCCTACATTGTATTGAGGATCACCTGCACCTTCCTGCAGCAAATTCAGGGCAGTGCAAAGGTAGCTGTCTCTACTAGTCTGAGGAAGAGACACTTAGAAAAGAGGAGAGGAAAGAATGAGGCTAGGTGAGAATTCCATCCGGAGAGCCTAAGGAATGAGCTGTCAAAGAACACTGAAAGGAATCTGCAAGAGAAAAAAGCCTGAAGCGACAGCATTCCAAATCTGCTGTCCAGCCAAAGGAACTGAGGGGAGTCCCTTTTCTCCAAGCAGGGGAGGGCTGACTGGGAAGATAAGAACAAGGTGTGATTGTACAGGGCAGCTCCCCTCGGGGCCCTGGAACACGCTAGAGGACCAGCCCAATGTGGCAGCCACCTCCCACCTGTCTGTATTTCCATTGTAACCAACAGTTGAATACAATCACAAGTAGGTATTTCCATTTTAATTAATCAGTTCAATACAATGAAATAAAATTATTTTCCATAGACACAGGTCAAGTGCTCTGTAGCCATAAACAGCTGTGAGTCATTCCAGCTACTGTATCAGGCAGCACAGAGTTAGGACACTCCTGCCATCACAGAGATCGACTGGACAGCTGCACCTCTGCAGGCAAAAGAGGACAGAATTCCACATGTCCCCCGGCGTGGGGGGGAGTATGTGTAAAGGAGCAATGGCCTCCCTGACCTCGCTCTTCTCATGCGCAAGCCAGAACCTCAGAAGAAAAGGCCGTTCTAGTTCACCTGAAGCAAGATGAAGATGTGCCATGTGTACATGATCAAAAGTCTACTGTTCCTTCATATATGTATACATTCATATATTTATATACTTTAATATGTTTATATATACGTGTGTGTGTGTATATATATGTGTGTGTGTATATGTATATATATATGATTAAAATATGTCTTCTCGGTAACTTGAAGATAAGTGAAAACAAAAAACTGAAAAATGAAAAAATATTGGTATAAAAGCTAAAGGAAACCTTGCAACTAGTTAAACATAGAAGGCTAAAAATTTAATGCAAATATAGATGATGAAATCAAAATGAAAATATCGAGAATAATTCTTGACAGATAAAATGTCAATGAAAGAGGATAGCAGGTGGCATGGTCGTTAAGGTGCTGGACACCCACATGACTGACGACGGTTCAAGTCCCAGACCTGGAGTATTGAAAATCACGCCAAGCATGTGTGTGCGTGCCCAAAATTTTGAGTGGATAATGGAGGAGAAGGGTTTGGGGCATGGCCATCCCTCTGGGGGGTGATTTCTCTCTCTCTCTCTCTCTCTCTCTGTCTCTCTCCAGCAAGGACACACACTAAGTCCAAACCAAAAGCAAACAAATTTAAAAACAGACATTAAAGTTGTAAATATTCGAAATTGAGAACGATAAATATAAAACATTTAACCAGAATGATAATTATATTACTGCCTTTATCAATCATCATTTTCCATCTGCCATGGTTGATAAATATTTGTTTTCTATTGATAAAGACTTAGAAACATCTCTAATTTTTGGTTCACATTTCATTATTGGTAAAGCCAAATACATTTTTTAGTAGTGGAGTCCAGTTTTTAAAACCTCTATCAAGCTTCTTTCACTCATAAACTATTAGGGAAATCTTTGTTGCTATTGGTAATAGTCCTGTAGTCTCGTGTTCCACCGTAAAGAAATTTAGGTAAATTCTATTTTGCATTATTACTGTGCAAAAACGGAAGTGTATGGTACATTTGTCATTATATATGCTGCATTATTGAGTATATTCCTGTTTTGACGAGACAGCAACAGGAACAAAGCTCTCTGCTTCAATTTATTTTTATTTACCAGCAGAAATGTGTGTTCGCTGGAGAGACGGAGAGGGAGCGAGAGCAGGCGAGACAGCACTCCCAGTGGCGAATAGCATAGCACAGTCCCTGCTCCTCTGTCTGTCCCTCCTGCTGGGAGTTTGGGCACGCGTGGCATGCCCACGCACTTGCCTGTGTCTGAAGCCTTCAGGTTTAAAACTCGAGCAGTGCCATCGGCCACCTGGACCCCCAGGCTGAGCTACTTGAATTTTTATATATAGACGAGCTTCTGGCTCCCTTTCTACAAAGCTTGTCTTTACTCCAGCATTACAAGGTTTCATGTCAGATACTGAAGGACACGTTTATCTTGTGAGACACTTTCTAATTTTGAGTCATAGTCCTACAGTCGCAGTCCCAAAGTGAGTAAAGTGACCAGTTACAGCATGTATGAAGTTATTTTTATATCACAGCCAATAGTAAGGTGATGTTACTGAGAAGTAATATAAAATGGCATTAAACTATCCCGATAACACTAACGAAATGAATGGCCAACTCCGTCTTCCCATAGCACATCCTATGTGTCATAGCCCCTCTGCTTCTGCCCATCAGAGAAAACTGATAGAGGGGAAGTCCCTGTGGGAAGACGGTTCCCAGCAGAGCCTCGGAAGGGGTTTATACCAGTAAGGCCCTTGCAGCTTCCACTTCATGAATTCATAGTGAACGTGTCTCTGCCCCCCTCAGAACTTGCTGTTTTAAACATGTTTAATTGTCCAGTTCTGCAGCATCAAGTACATTCCCTCATTCAATGGGATATTTTTCAGTCTTTTTTTTTGGAGAGCTTTTTGCTATAGGGCGCATGCGCTTGCCAGACAAACAGAGAGAGACAGAGAGACAGAAAGCAAGAAATCATCCCCAGGGGGGATGGCCATGCCGCAATCCCTTCTCCATTCTCCTCTCAGGATCTTGGGCACGCACGCACACACACCCAGTGTGAGTTTAAGCCACCGGGTCTGGGACTTGTACTGCGTTCGACTAAGTGGGAGTCCAGCAACATAGCCATTACTCTAACTGCTGGTCCCCAGGATATTTTTCAGTCTTAAAAGGAAGAAAATGTTAACTTATGCCACAATATGGATGACTCTTGAAGACATTAACCAGAAATAAGCCAGTCATGAAAAGAATAAATAATATGTAATTCCTCTTACGTGAGATTCTTGGGGTAGTTTTAATCCACAGAAACAGAAAATTGACTGGTAATTTCCAGGAGTTGGGAAGAAGGGCAACGGGAGGGGTTAGTGCTTAATGGGTATGGAATTTCAGTTTGGGAAGATGAATATTTCTGCAGATGCTATGATGATGTTTAGACAACATGAATGTACTTAATACCACAGAACCATATACTTAAAAATGGTAAATCAGTTATGAACTTTGTTATGTATGCTCTATCATAACAAAAGACACCTTTTTTTTTTTTTTTCAAAAAACCTATTCAGAGACCAGCAGATGGTACAATGGTTACATTGCTGGATTCCCACATAGACAACTAAGATTCAAGTCCCAGATCCCACAGCTTAAAACTCATGCCAGATGCACGTGTGTGCGTGCCCAGAATCCCGAGAGAATGGAGGAGAAGAGATTGCACTTTGGCCATCCCCACTGAGAGGTTATTTCTCACTTTCTGTCCTTCTGTCTGTCTCTCCAGTGAGCTCACATGCCCTACAGTAAAAATCTCTCTTAAAAATAAATTGTAAAAAGCCTATTCAATTGAGAGCATCTTTTTCTTAATATTGCTAGCAACTTTGAATTTGTTGAAATGCCAAGCCACAGAGAGGTTAAACATCTCAAAGTTTATTTTGCAACTAATGAGTATAGGGGCTAAACCTCAAAGCCCATAGCTTCTGATCAAAAATCAGTTTCCCTTTTGGAAATACACAACACTTATAAACTCACCACAGGGCCCAGAATAATCCCAGGTTTATCATCAGCAGGTCATGGGATGAGGCTACTGATGGTAAGATAGAGGAAGTCATATCTATTCCCATGAATAAGTAATACGTCTGTCAAGAACTTTCTAATTGGTAAAATTCATAATCCTCTAAGGTGTCTACTAATGATTTGATGCATTGTATTTGTTTCTCACTAAAACGTATTGTTAGTTTCCAGTACAATCGTGGTGCAGTTTGTTCGTAGTGCTGAGATTTTGAATTCTAGATGTCTTTTTGACCACTGCCGAAAGTACAGAAACAGAGGAATTACCCTTGCCTTTTTGTCATCTTTTAACTTTATCTTATGTTTAAAACAGAACACATTGGGGCTAGCAGGTGGCATGGAGGTTAAGGTGCTGGACTCCTATATGACCAACCACAGTTTGGTCCTGGGCACTGTGGCTTAAAAATCAGTCTGGGCACATGTATGTGAATGGCCAAAATCCAGAGAGGAGAATGGAAGAGAAGGGACTGCAGCATGCCATTACCCTGGGGGTGATTTCTCTCCTTCCCTCTCTCTGTCTCTCTCTCCAGTACCCATCTGGCAAAAACAAAGAACACCAGAACACCTTTTCTCTTAGATGGGTGCTGTGTGGGTGAGCGTATGTGTAAGAGATAAGTTAGGGAGGGTGAGTACGCTGGGCCAGTTTTGTTAGAAAATTTCCCCACAGTCCTATTGTTCTGACACTGCATTTGGCTAGAGAAATGTTGACACATTTTTATAGTAAGAAAGGAAAATGAAGAAATAGATTATGTTTAGCCCTAAATTATGCAAGTCTTCTGAGTTTAACTAAGTTTCTGTTTGTTAATTAGTACCATGAGGTCTTGAAAAAGTTCATAGAGAATGGGGCCAACAGGTAACCTGGTGATTATGACTTTGGTCTACAACATGGCCAACTGCAGTTCAAGTCCCAGGCCTGGCTGCTTGAAATATTTTTCTTCCTCGTAGGAACAGAGTAGAGTGATTATATTTAACACAATATTTTTATGTATTTATATACTTTTTAGTTCACGTAAATTTAATTTTTATAAATGTAGTCATCTAGCAGAAAAGAGATACATTTTCCATTTGAGGATGTTACATCATCAGAAGAAACTTCTCAGTGGATCTGTGCCTCACCAGACTCCAGCCTTCCCTTAAGTTACTGGTTCCCCTATCTCCTTAGACCATTTTTTCCCTCTTGTCTCCTTTCTCTTCTCTCCCACTTCTTTTCTCATCTAGAGTCATAAACATAACACAACTCCAAATCCCTTTTTTACTTTATTTCAGAGGAAATTTTACTCTTGGTCTAAACTAAACTAAATTAAACATCATGGGGCCCACCTTTAGTAGTCAATCAAGGATACTAATTTATTTTCTTAGTTTTTAGCATTTTAGTTTTATTTCTTCCATGAGCAAGAGAGAGAAGGAGAAAGATATGCACCCCAACAGGATCTCTGTGCTACGTTCTACTCCCAGCTTCAGCCAGTCCTTGGTCAAAGGCACACATGTACCCAAAAAGTGTGTTCAGGAAGCTCTAGAGAATTGGCTGTTTTATAATTGAAAACCAATGAACATAATCTATCACATTTCTGGCCTAAAGAAGAAAAATCATATAACACACACATGCATACATACACACAGAAAAAACATGACAAAGTCATCATTTATTCATGATAAAAATGCTCCACATGCTAGGAGTAGAGGAGAATTTTCTCAACTTCATGAAATGCTTCTACAAAATATCTCCAGCTCAAGAGAACGAGAAGACAGAGAATGGGAGAAAATATTTGCAAAGGATCTATCTAAAAATGACATATATGTGTAATACACAAAGAACTTTTAAAACTCAGCAACATGGCCAACTGCAGTTCAAGTCCCAGGCCTGGCTGCTTGAAACTCACATTGGGCACATGTACATGTGTGCCTAGAGTCCCAGGAGAAGAAGGGAAGGGAAGGGATCTCCCCTGGGGGAGAGAGGGCATATTTCTCTCTTCCCCTCCCACTATCTCTCTGTCTCTCTCTGGTGTGGACATGTGCTCTATAGCAAAAACCTTTTTAAAAAGTACATAAAGAATGCATATCATGAGAAATCTATGCATGGAGTTCAACATATTTTTGCAACAAAATACACTGATATGTTAATTTAATTTTTCCAGACTTCTAACAGTCTCCTTAGACTGTAGCTATAAGGTATTGCCAGGATTACTGGTGAGTCCTGACCATTTAAGTAACCTATATGAAAAACCTCTAGCTCTATTTTTTTTTTTTTTTTGGTCAAGGTCCTAGCACAATCTAAAACAAAATATTCTTATTGAAATAAAGGACTATCCTTGTTAGGAATCAAGTGTCTACATCTATTGGCAAGGTTGCTAAATGGTTTAGCCCTGATATTGTATAACCTAATTAAGCTAAATAATTAGGTTAAATAAGGAAACCAATCCAAGTCAAGTCAGTCGGCAACAGGGATAGCACCTTGAAGAGGGATTCCAGGTCCTCCGTGGGGCTTTTGACTTGAGGTGATGCATCTGGAGTCTGTTCAGAACTTTGACCTCAGTACTGGACCCTGATGGGCATAGATCAAGGCCCAAAGAACAGGTTTACCCGAGGGTTAGCCAGGGTTCAAATCTGATTTATTCAAACCTGAATGCCCACATTAAGTCTTAAGGTTAGGGACTTTGTTATTTTCCCGCCTAGCCCCAGTTCCAAGTGGTTGCTCAATGAATGTTTGGGAGGAAAACAATAAACCCTTAACTGTAAAGCTGAAGACTGTGTTCATGTCAGAAGGGAAAATTTGTGTGGTCAAGTACTACAGAGTGATTACCAGAGAGATGCCCACAGGCTGGCCCCCACGTTGAGGCGCTCACAAGTACTGGCGAGATGGGGATGTGAAGACATCCTGTGTGCTGAGGCACCTGACGAGAATCCTGTTACTGAGAACCTTCTCTCCGAGGTAAAGAAAGACTCAGCGGGAAGACTGATCTTGCAGCTGAACTAGTGAGATATCACCACACTTAAACGTTCGTGTGTGGTGAGGATTAGTCCTGGTGTTTGTGTAGAAGCTGGCACTCTCTGCAGGATTTCAGTCGTTATGGTAAAGCTGTACTCGCAGAAGTGGAGAGCTGGATGGAAGTGACACAGGCCAGAGCAAGAAAAGAAAGCCATCTTCAGGCGATCTACTGTGATTGACGTTTTGTTCGCCATTTAAAATTCCAGCTTTTCAAGTGTGATTCTTTGCCTTTCCAGACTGCTTGTTTCAGATTTTAGCTGAGATGGACAAGGGAATTTTCAGCTTTAGGGAGGCTTCATTAGAGAGGTGGGGAGCACAGTTGTACAGGATAAAAAAAAATCTTCCAGTATTAATTCAAAACTCTAGACTGTGCAGATGCCTATTTCCTTGAGTGATTCTTAATTTTCCCTGGCCTCTGTGGAGTGCTTGCTTAGTTCTACCCCACATGCCCATTCTCCCGTCTGCCAGCTCACCCACGTGATCCAGCAGTTAACATAAGCCGCTGAACTTGCGGGTATTTATCCAGGTCTGGTATGTGAACATTTGGAGAGCTGCTCACCAGTCCCTTCCACGGAAATCTTCTTTTCTGGACACTGATTTGGACTCAACACACAAAGTACAAATTGGCTCTTGGGACAGAGATGCCAGGCTGAGGCTGATAAAAGATTTACTGTAGACTGTTTTAGAATCGCTGAGCTTTGTTATGGAATTATTATAGCCTTTCCCACTGGGATACAATGATTTATAGCCTACCGATAGACATGAGTGTTTAACTCTGTTCCCATTAATTGATTGAACAATTTACTTTCTGCTCTGTGCTCACACCTGCTCTTGATCAAAGCTGGTTCATATTCTGCTCGTGGCTATTTCATGATGCCATATTAATGGTTTATTGGTTCCACTGTGCCTATAACGCAGCGGAGTTTATGATGTTTAATGAAATGACATGTCTAAATACTCTCTTGGCTTTGAATTGTCTTTTTTATCAAATTAATATCGTGATGTGGGCTTTCCTTATATTTCAGAATGGCTAATTTCTATGAAAGCTTGTCACACAACACTTAAAATGTGCTAACAATATTCTTGCAATATACCAGAGGGGGGAAAACATTTGTTCTGAATTGGTGTTCATTGCCCATGTGCTTCGGGCAGCTAGGGAACTCCAGCAGGATCCTCTTGGGAGGAAGGACCTAGTTGAAGACAGAAAATTTAAAATGGATTCTCTGTCTCTTTGTCCCTGAAATCAGACACTTCTGAGAGAGAATGAAAGCTGCTTCACCACAATGAATACCCTTGGGAAGATGGAGATATCTTTCTAAGACCAAGGAAGCCAGTAAACCTATGAACAAAGCAAAAAGAAGTCCTACACTGTGTTACGTTGAAATATTTTCTCTTAACATTGTTATTAGAAGTTGCTTGACGGGAACCAGCAGTTAGTGTAGTGGCTATGTCACTGGACTCCCACGTAGTCGACCATGGTTCGCATCCCGGACCTGGTGGCTTAAAACTCACACCAGGCGCGTGTGCGTGCGTGCCCAAGATCCCGAGAGGAGAATGGAAGAGAAGGGATTGCGGCATGACCATCCCCTCTGGGGGGTGATTTCTCACTTTCTGTCTCTATGTCTCTCTCTGTCTTCTGGCGAGCGCACGCGCCATATAGCGAAAATCTCTCCAAAAAAAAAAGAAGTTGCTTGAGAGAAGGGAAACTCCACTAAGTTTACACTCTTATTAGCACGTTGTTCTGCCTCTAGTAATAGCAAACATTTATGGAAGTCTTTCCATAGATCATGTATTATATGAAAACTTAAGAGTGGGTTCTAGGGTCAACTCCAAACAAAAAATGGTAGGCATGCTAATCCGCAAATTCCTCTGTAGATTGGGTAAATCTGGTCTAGTTGTAAGTTTAAAATAAGCTAAAGTTAGTAAAGCTCTTGGCATAGTACTTAACATTTAATAAATATGCTATAATGCTAGTGGTTATTATCATCCTACTAACATTAATGTGAAGGTATTTTAGCTCTGTTTATAGGTGAAGCATGGTGCCTGGTACTTGGAAGAAAGATGGAAGGATGAATACAAAGCGGTAGAGGTTTCCTTGGTGACTGGATCAGAGTCCCGTACTTCCTGTGAGTTCAACCAACCAGGCTACATGGCCAGAGATTACATTCCTAACCTTAGCAAAAAGTCTAGAAATAAGTGGGTTTTTGTTTGTTTGTTTTTCTTGAGGGAGAAAGGAGCTTAGGCCATCACTAATGGAAAAACTATGCAAAGCACAGACTTTGCCAATGAAAATTGCTTATCTACAAAGAATTTCGTGTTTTTTAATTGAAATGTCATGTCAAGACAAATGAACCAAACAAACCTGAGTGATGTCAAGCACTTACTCTCCCCTTCCTGAAGTGTTCTTACTCTTGCTGTCCAAAGGACTGACTCTGATTTATCCTTTGCTTAAAAGTCACTCCACCAAATAAGAGGTGCCATAGTGGTTAAGGCACTGGACTTCCACATGGCCAACCATGATTTGAATCCCAGACATGGTGACTCAAAATTCACACTGGATGCATATGAAGACATGCACAAAATCTTGAAAGGAGAATGGAGGAGAAGGGATTGTAGCATACCATACTCCTGGTGGTGATTTCTCAATTTCTGTCTCTCTCTCTCTTTCTCTCCAGCAAGCTTGTGTGGTCTATACCGAAAAATCTAAAATGAAAAAAAATCACTCCATTAAAGTTGTTTGATCTGACTTTCTTTTTCTTTTTAAAATTTACCTTCTCCTTTGTAGGGTCTCCATTGGTCCAAGTGGTGCCTTTGTGCAAACTGGAATTAAGAAGCCTTTTCTCAATACTCTACTTACATCTTTCAGAAAATACTCTTACTATAATAATTTGTTTAAAAAAGAACTTTACTGCTCTCTACTAAGAGATTTTTGCAATAAATATACAAATCAGCAATGTCCATGATATGAATGTCACCTCCTAGGGTTGCTTTGGGCAAAATACACACAATTAAACATAGGATTCCCATAATCTTTAACTCTTTATCACGTCATCCAGTTTCACTCACACTAGTTATGACATGCTGAAAATAGCTTTTGTTGGTTTATAGCTTATGTATGTCTTCTTTCTCCTCTATTTTGGAAGCTAAGGGGACAGAGTCTATGTCTATCTTATTTGCTGCTAAACATCAGTGCCTGAAACCATGCTATTTCATTGAGGGTGGTCAGAATATGTTAGTTAAACAAATAAACAAATGATAAATGAATACTTATATCTGTTTAACTTTTCAGTCCAACTGATATAGTCACAGAGACAAATACAGAACAGATTGGGAAATCTGATTTAAAGTCTGATTGGCTATAGAGCACAATAAAACATAGTGTCTTACATGTAATAGAACATTAAAAAGTATGCATTGACTAAAATGTAAAGCGTTTTTCGAGGATCATCAAGAATTGTGCATAACATAAAACATAAGCCATGCCACACCGAACTTGAAATCTATTGTGAATGATGACAATATCTATATAATTCTCATTGGTTCTCAGAATAAAAATGGGGGTATTGTAGAATTATAATTACGAGGGAACCAGCAGTTAGCGTAATGGCTATGTCGCTGGACTCCCACATAGTCGACCGTGGTTCGCGTCCTGGACCCGGTGGCTTAAAACTCACGCCAGGCGCGTGTGCGTGCGTGCCCAAGATCCCGAGAGGAGAATGGAGGAGAAGGGATTGCGGCGTGACCATCCCCCCTGGGGGGGTGATTTCTCGTTTTCTGTCTCTATGTCTCTCTCTGTTTATCTGGCGAGCGCACGCACCCTATAGCAAAAAACCTCTCCAAAAAAAAAGAAA